>NC_066624.1:31573025-31889565 GCF_025201925.1 Gopherus flavomarginatus
TTGGGTAGGAAGAGGGGAACAGAAGCAGAGGGGGCAGGTTAGTAGCTCTTTCCTTCCTCTCCTCATGTCCCACCTAGTGGTCCTAGTGATCGTAGATTCGCAGATGTCAGCTAGTGGGTGATGCTCTAGTTGAGAATTGCTACATTTGGGACCTTGTTATGCCAATCTACTGTATCTGTGAAGTGCTATGGTGATGGGAGCTACAGAAGTCTCTCAGATGTCAAGGAAAAGGGGAATGAGTAAAATTACTAAAAATGTAAAATTTCTATCACTTAAACACTAGCTTATTTATTTTACCAAATACAGTAAAATAAATCATTAGTAATTCCTCATAAACAAGTAGTGATAAAACCAAAGACAAAAGTATGCATGTCACTTAGTGCCAGGCTAAGGCTGGGTTGATACTGATGTCAAATATTTTTCAGCATGACAACAGTACTGGTTTTAGTCTCTTCTTTTTCTTATTCCCTCTCTCGTGTACAATCTTGTTTGGTACACCTTAAAAACCTGACTCAGATATACCAGGCCATGATACATTGGCTAGGTAGTATGGGTTATGCCTCCAGTCATTCTTATTCGAGCACTACCTGAAGAGGGAGTGCTATACAGTAGTTATATACATGAACTTAAATAGGGATTTCTTAGTTCATTTCTCAGCCTCATAGCCTATCTATGCTTCAGTTTATCTACAAAATGGGTGCAATATCACCTACTTCATAAGACTGTAGTAGGGCATAATTATTTACTTAAACATTTTGAAGTTTTTTGTACAAAATATTTATGGACAGTGAAGGCACGGGTTGTGGTTGGGTGGGTAGAGGGAAGGTCATTACTCCTGTAAACACCAGCTCAGTGCAATACATCAACTTCCTATTTTACCAAGTTTCTGTCAAATGGATCCTCCAGATTGTGGCCCTTAACTTTTGCTCTTTAGTTTGTCAACTAGGAAAAAATAATAATAAAAAATGCCTATAGTATACACAAGGAAATCTGAAATACAAGACACGTGTGCTACTAACCATACCCTCTCCATCCAAAGGAGTTTTTCCTTCTTTTATGGCAGTACAGTGAGGTGGCTGGGCTCCCAGCTGCCCCAGAGAGCGACGAGACCTTACAGATGCCAAGTGGGCGGAGCCACAGGAGCCTGTGCCCGCCCCCCCAGAGGTCAAGGCGCAGGGCAGGAAGTATAAAAGCCCAGCCCCAGGGTTCAGAAGCTGCCTGGCTGCTGGAGAGGCCAGATGCTGGTGCCTTAGCTCCAGCTGGGGAGACTCCTGCCGCCTGTGACCGACCTGAGGACTGGCCGTACCTGCTGAGCCTGGACGCCGACCAAGCGCTGGAAGAGCCCCTAGGCCGGCCTGTACAAAGGGACCCTGAGGAGCTGCCCAGTTTACCCCTCGCTCAGTATCCTGGTGTGGGACGCTGTGGAAGACGCTGCCGAGACAGAGGTACTGGTAGAGGGGGTGGTTGGAAGTAGCCGGGGGCAGCTGGCCCTAGTCTGGCTGCAGCACACCCAGAGCCAATGTCAGTGTGTTGCGGTTAGGATCCCCACTGACACAGCAGCAGGCTGCCTGCTGTGTTAGGGCCCCGGGCTGGGACGCAGAGAAGTGGGCGGGCCTGCCTCCCCCCTGCCACTCCACTCACAGGTGGCAGTCTGCCCCTCACCCTCATGCTCAGGCCCAGGAGCCTGGGCTTACCTTACTGAACTGTTTGCTCAGCCCTGCCTGAGGGTCTGAGCCCCTAAACTATTGTTTGTGCCCTGCCCTGACCTAGGGCCTGGGTTTAAATTACTGAACTGTTTGCTCAGCCCCTGCCCGAGGGTCTGAGCCCTGAATTGTTGTTTGTAGCCCTGCCCTGACCTAGGGCCTGGGCTTAATAGACTGAATTGTTGCTCAGCCCTGACTGAGGGTCTGAGCCCTGGACTGTTGTTTGTAGCCCTGCTGTTACCTAGGGCCTGGGCTTAATCGACTGAACTGTTTGCTCAGCCCCTGCCCAGAGAGGGGCAAACCCTGACAGCACACATTTACAGGCAGCAAAATAATCTCATTCCCTCTTCAATCTCTCTATATTTTGAATCGTAACGTTGTTCATTTGGGCTGAAATTCTTTATCAAAATTTACTATTTTCAGTAAGCCAAAGCTGTTTCACAGATTAAAACAAATTTTCACTTCTGATGGGGGATAGTTATAATACAGCACTTTTCCTAGCATGGGTGAAAGGGCCTTTTCTGTGTTCAAAACTGATTGTGCAGTTCTAGCAATGGATGAGCTAATAACTGATTCAACCCTATGTACTAACTTTGTGTGCTGTAACCAACTTTTTATTAGCTAGATTGGTATGTTATGTAACTACACAAAATAAATGAATCCCTATGCAAATGGATCCAACAATTCAATTGTGGCATCATCTCTGTTGGAAAGTTTTAGACTTACATTTTTGAAGAGGTGTGCATTTGTATGTTTCAGTTTAATTTTTCTAGCATTAAAATGATTGAATATTCATTTATTTTGCATTACTATTAACCGCAAAATAATCTCTCTCTTTCATCAATTCCTTCTTTTCATGGAGCTTTACACAGGATCTATGGAATGCTTTTCCTGAATCTCTTAACCAACCTGGTTTAGCTATTAAATGGTAAATGATAGGAGTCTTCACCATTTTTCCCATACTGTTATTTTTATTTCTGTCAATTTGCATTCTCCAAGAGCAGAATTGGGGAAATGCAGACCAAAAAACCTCTGCGCTTTTGGCTTTCCAATCAAATTTTTCATTCCCAAAATATGCATTGGCTCTTTGTATATGGCTGAGTTAAAGACAGCAATAGGTTAGGAATGAAGTCAAAATGCCTGAGTAGAAATCTTTTTGATCTAAAGACATATTCATTCTCTCATTTTAAGTTGATAGTCAGTGGATTCATGGCAGGGTCTATGATTTTGGTATTTTAAAAGGAGTTCAGATGACTCCAGCCATCGATAATGTAAGAAACTCTTCAACTTTGGAACTTGGAATGTATGTATGTACCCTGATGGACAACTCAAACAACGACTGACCAGAGCGACGTACAGCCATTGTTCCTTGTGAATTGAATCAGTTTACCATCAAAATTGCTGCTTTGTCTGAAACTAGAAGAGCTGATGAAGGACAGGTGAGGGAGGAGAAAGGAGGATACACCTATTTCTGGAAGGGAAAATATATAGATGAACCTCAATTGCATGGAGTGGGCTTTGCTATAAAGACCAAGCTTGCAAGGTGCCTCTCAGAGGTACCAGTTGGCATCAATGAGTGGTTTATGACACTCCAGTTGAGGCTCACCAAAAAGCAACAGGCAACTCTTGTGAGCATCTATGCACCAATGCTGGATGCAATGAGAATGTAAGGAAGATTTTTATTCTCAGTTGGAAAACATTTTATCAGAGACAAGATCATCCTTCTGGGGGATTTCAATGCACGTGTGGGATGAGACTCAGACCTGTGGAAGGGAACAATCAGGAAAGAAGGAATTGGCAAAAGCAATTCAAATGGAATTCTGCTCCTGATCAAGTGTGCTGAACATGAACTTATTATTATGAACACTCTCTTCTTAAAAAAGGGAAAAGTTCAAAACATTTTGGAGACACTCATGGTCAAAGCACTGGCATCGCCTCGACTACATTACAGTTCATGTCCGAGATCGTAGTAACATACTTCTCACAAGAGCAATGACAAGTGTTGATGACTGTTGGACTGATCATCGCCTTATTTGATCCACAATGAAAATTAAGATTGCTCCCAAATGGAGGTTGCAAAAGGAGCAGGTCAGGTGCAAGTTGAAAATTCAAGATTTGAAGGACCCACTTAAGCAAGCAGTCTTAGAAGAAAAGCTCCCATCAGAGTTTCCAGAAGAAATTGAGAAACACTGGAGCCAGCTGAAAGCAGTAATCATCAATGCCTGTGAGGATACCGGGGGAGGGATAGCTCAGTTTGATGAGGGATAACTCAGTGGTTTAGCATTAGCCTATTAAACTAAGGATTGTGAGTTCAATCCTTGAGGGGACCATTTAGGGATCTGGGGCAAAAATCTGTCTGGGGATTAGTCCTGCTTTAAGCAGGGGGTTGGACTAGATGACATCCTGAGGTCCCTTCTGTCATAAACAGATAGCTAAGGGTTAATGTCTCTTTCACCTGGAAAGAAGTAACCTGAAACACTTGACCAGAGGACCAATCAGGAAACAAGACTTTTTCAAATCTGGGTGGAGGGAAGTTTGTGTGTGAGTCCTTTGTTCTGGTCTTGTGCCTGTCTCTCTCTTGGCTATGAGAGGATTTCTGTCTCTTGCTTTTTAATCTTCTGTTTCCCAGTTGTAAGTACAAAAAAGATAAGACAGTGATTTATATGTTTTTTTATTTTGTATTTACATGTGTGTAGTTGCTGGAGTTCTTTGAATTGTATTCTTTTTGAATAAGGCTGTTTATTCATATTTCTTTTAAGCAATTGACCCTGTATTTGTCACCTTAATACAGAGAGACCATTTTTATGTATTTTTCTTTTTACATAAAGCTTTCTTTTAAGACCTGTTGGAGTTTTTCTTTAGTGGGGAACTCCAGGGAATTGAGTCTGTGCTCACCAGGGAATTGGTGGGAGGAAGAAGTCAGGGGGAAATCTGTGTGTGTTAGATTTACTAGCCTGACTTTGCATACCCTCTGGGTGAAGAGGGAAGTACTTCTGTTTCCAGGACTGGAAATAGAGAGGGTGGAGTCCCTCTGTTTAGATTCACGGAGCTTGCTTCTGTGTCTCTCTCCAGGAACGCCTGGAGGGGGGAAGGGAAATGGTTTATTTCCCTTTGTTGTGAGACTCAAGGGATTTGGGTCTTGGGGACCCCAGGAAAGGTTTTTGGGGGGACCAGAGTGCCCCAAAACACTCTAATTTTTTGGGTGGTGGCAGCTTTACCAGGTCCAAGCTGGTAACTAAGCTTGGAGGTTTCATGCTAACCCCCATATTTTGGACGCTAAGGTCCAAATCTGGGAATAGGTTATGACACCTTCCAACCCTGATATTCTATGATATCTATGAAACCATAGGTTACCAAACCAGAAAATATCAGAACTGATTTCATGAGAATGATGCTGAAATTGAGCAACTCATTAGTGAAAAGAGAATGACATAAATTTTAATATAAAGAGGGAAGCCCATGCCAAGGCGAGGGCGGATGTCCAACTTAAAAACAGAGAACTAAAGAACAAATGGTGGACTGAGAAAGTGCAAGGGCACTTAATCCTCAAATGAATGTTTGCTTTATTAATTTCCCCAAATAATATAATACTAAAGAGAATAAACTGTTTATATCATGATTACTAACATTTCTGATGGTTAGATATATTTAACATGAACATAAATTGCAAATATGGATCTACTAAAGCAATAAAGTCCTGGGCACTTGCTAGTTAGAAGTATTATAAAAAGTATTTGTGTCAGTGACCATAACAACTCAGGAGTTCCTGGCTCTGAGTCCTGTGCTCAGACCATGAGTCTAAACTTTTCTTTGTCTCAAGCTGAAGGAGAATGTGAAAATCTAGAAACCATTTTGTTCCTTGAATGTAAAAATATGTAAGTGATAAATTCTTCAGGGCAAGGACTGCCTAACATGCTCTGTACAGCTATGATACTGTATAAACAATAAAACAAACAACAGTTGAAAAATATTCTGGGTTCATATCATGCCACAGATGTGATTATGCAGTTCTGCTGACAACAGTGGGATGGTCCTTCAACAGCAAGGCAAGGCTCATAATTTGGATGTGGAATAACTACACAATTTTTAAATGTATCAGCTACAAATAAAATATATTAATTAGGAGTAATTTGAGAGCATATCAATGCAAAATCCTGATTGGAAAGGATGGTCTTCTATATAAAACATAGGAATGGGAAGATTCTATTCCTTGATCTGTCACAAATTTCTGTTTGACTTTGGGCAACTCTCTTAATGCCTCTGTATTTTGGTTTTCCCTTCTGTAAGACATGTGAAGCTTCATTCTTTAGTGTGCTTTGAGAGCTTTGAATGGAAAACACTACAGAAATACAAAAAATAATGAAACACTATTGGTGCACTCAAAAAATGACTGGGGTGCTTTCTGAATATAATAATTGTATCCAAGGTTTAATAAACGTTGAGACCCAGGGCTATGAGAGTTAAAAGGAATAAGCCTTCAATTTATAGTTAGGTGAAATATGTTCTTCCTTCTCTCAATCCTGTGTTCTGAATAGATTCTAATCTCAAAACTATACCTTATCCATTCACCACAACAAGAATTGCCAACTCAAACTCCAAGCCCCTCTCTACTATTATATCCTTTAACCCTTCTGCTTTGCTTCTGTTTGTACTTGGGAGATAAGATAGATCTCTCTCTCTCTCTCACTAGATAAGATTTTTTTGAAAATAGTAATTTTTAAATGTCAATAAAGAACAGTTAAATTCACAATATTCAGCCCTCCTACATTAGGGCAGAGCAAATCTCTGGAGCTGGAGCCAGATATGGAGTGGATGATGTACAAGCAAATCTCATGGGGTGGCAGAAAGCAAATATTATGAGGTGCTGGAGAGGGCAATGCAGAGGGACTTTGGGGAGAGAGCAGGAACCTTGATAAGTGTATGGGTGGAAGGAGTCATCAGAAAAAAATCACAGTGACACAAGGACAAAGAATACAGGGAGGAGTTCACCAAGGCAGGGGAGAATGGAAAGATGGGGAGAGGCAATACCTGTGAGAGTGAAATGTCAGGCCTACTTCCCCTTCCTCTTACACTAGTGTGGGGCAAAATCCACCTCCTCCTTTTCCAAAGTTTTCCATTCACTCTACTTGAGGGAAGCAGAATGAGAAACGCAGCAAGATGAGCAACATTAATTTCAAATAATCTATCATCACCAGAGGTGAGATAACCCCAACACAATCCATCCTCTGGCTAGTCTATTGTTGTGGGTCGGAAGGGTAAGAGGATATTAAGGTTTGCTGCAAGTGTTTTTGTGTGCCTTATTTGTGATTTATCCAAATAAAAATTGTACCCTGATACAGTGCCAAATAGTCCCGGCCCTCAGATCTGGATTCAGTTTTGTCATAGACTCCCCTTGTTTTCTTGGGCAAATCATGAACACCATCTCTACCTCAATTCCACATCTGTAAAATGGAAACAACACTTTTTGCCACCTGTCTTCTCTAGTTTATTTGTAAGGTCTCTGAAGTAAGGACTATCTCTTAATATGTGTATGTGGTTATTCAGAGACACAAAATATGTAAGAATGTTTCACTGTATATTTCAAATTAGGAAAAAGAGCCCCAGCACAGGCTACAATAAAACCAAACCTCTAATATTCCATTGAAATAAATAACTTCCCCTGACTTACCCAGCTCACTAGTTAAATACATTTCTCAGCCTTCTGCTCAGTGAACCATCTTTTCAGGGCTCCCTAGTGTAAGCTCTTAGCTCCTTAATCATGTCTGATTACAAGCAGAAAAGAATGGAGTACACATTGGACTCAAGGGCGGCTCCAGGCACCAGCACACCAAGCGCATGCCTGGAGCGGCAAGCCACGGGGGGGGGAGGGGGCTCTGCCAGTTGCCGCGAGGGCGGCAGGCAGGTTGTCTTCGGTGGCATGCCTGTGGAGGGTTTGCTGGTCCTGTGGCTTCGGTGGACCTCCCGCAGGCTGCCGCCAAATCCGTGGGACCGGGGACCTCCCGCAGGCAAGCCACTGAAGGCAGCCTGGTTGCCATGCTTGGGGTGGCAAAATACCTAGAGCCACCCTGATTGGACTTCAGCATTTAACACAGTTTGCCAGATCCAAGGTACTAAAACATGTATGTATATGTGAAAGCTTTATTCAGCACCTTGTTTTGCAACTGACTAGCACAGCTTAAATATCCGCCACCAAATATTTAAGGAAATATCTAACATACACAGCACAGTTGCAAATGCTGAAAGCTAAATAAAGATTCCCCCTCCCTACCAGAAAAAAGCGAAACACTTTTCTATGTACTTAGCCTCGCTGAACAATCAAATTGTTTGACCATCACATTCTACATATTAAATTTTTAGGTTATTTTTCTCAAAATATCAAATTGTATGGACTTCTGTAAAGTGTCCCCATTTTGGAAAACTGCAGATGATGAAAATGTTTTGACACAGAATATTGGAAGATCAAACACCACATTTCTGTGAGACTAACTAGTATTGTATAATTCTGCAGATATGCCACTGATTGGGAGGATTATGTGTTATGATACTAAGTGAGTAAACCTCTGTGGCCAGCAACTATAGTGCTGGAAACTAGATGAAGAAAGTTTATTATTAATTGAGTAATGAAGATTAATGTTCATCTGATGTAGGCTTTAACAGTAGAAGTGGTGAATAATTCATTGCAAATATCTCAACTCAAATTTAGTCAAAATTATATTAAATTTAGAAGATAAATCTAGCACTTTGGGGCTGTACAAATGAAGATATAATTGCTAAATTATAACAATAAGTTTGTGGATTAGAGATATTTATCAACATAAGAGATAAGTTCAGCTCTCATAAGAAATAGGGAACGCAATTGACTTCTACAAGTATGAGAGTCTGTACTTTATTAAGTTAAATCGAAAGTGTACCGAATAAATTTGACTTAATACCATTGTTAATTGTTTTCCATGTCTCTGGGGTTAAATGCTTGGAGCAATATTTTGATTCTACTGGCTTACTAGAAAATAATTCTATACATTTTAATCAAGATTTCTGGCACCACTCACATAACATTTTCTTTGTGGTCAATAGAATTTGATTTCATGAAAGTATCTTCAATACATAAGGTACTGGACTCTGAAGTACTTTACAAAGTGATCAGATAAATACAAGTAGAACAGCAATTGTGGAGGCAAATGGAGCATTTCTTATTCATCCAACAATAGCTTCAGATAAAACTAGCCTTTCTGGGAAAGGCGGTGGCAGATTTACATCTGGATTTCAGCAACAGAACTGTAACAATCCTTGCTCTACTTATGTTAACTAAAGACATTCTGAAAGTGGCCTCAACAACTGTCATTGCCAAGTTCAGTGAAGTCCTGCTACTGCTTTGGATCCCTGCATTGGAATGTGTACATTATACAGGCAACTGTCCTATTGGTTTCTTAATCTGGAAGAGATACTACATTCCATTAAATTAATTGTTGTTAGAATAAAGGAAATTTATTCAGTTTTGAATTTATTTTCCCATTTTTCTGACTACCTTAAGTGCAATGGTCCCAGTGTGTTAGATACAGACTCCATTGGAGATAGCTTATTCTGGACACCAGAAAGGGTTTACAATTAGACAAAAGTGACATGAGGGTTTACCGTTTGACAAAAGTTACATCTGTGCATGTTAGATGCTCAGTTAACATGGTGATGAGCACAAGAAAATAACTTAGATAAATGGATACGCTTCTACCTGGAAAACCCTCACATGGAAAGGTAATATCTTGTATTACTGTCTCATTAAAGGTTAGGCAATGCGGGAGTAGTTTGTTAGATAATCTCTCTTACAAGTAGGCACACCAAGTCGTGTGATTGGTGTGTATTCAGATTTGTCTGAGCAGATATCCTGGAGTCAGAACTATGTATTGTCACTTAAATGGCTCTTTGGGAACAGTCTGAAAACACTTGTTTCATGGGTATGTGGGGATTGGAACAGTAGTTGCCATTTTTTAATGTTATTTTGATGCATTGGTGATCATTAGGAGGGAACCATCCTGAAATGTGATGTATTTATAATGAATGTTTGTCTCTCTGTTCTTGACTGTTCACTAATGTTGCTTACAAAGTTCAAGAATACACAGTACAAGGAACGCCTACAAACATAAGCGACTTACATGTATATATTTTTAGACTTGTTTTTAAGAGAATTAGTTGTTCAACACTTAGAATGACAGAATCTGCAGACTTAATTTCTCATACACAATTTAACAATTAAGAGTTCATTGACTTTTGTAATATGAATCTAAAGAAATAGTTCATGGTAAAAAAATCATAGAAATTCAAAATGACAGTGAATATCTGTAAAAAACCAAGAACATTTAATTACCTATTCATTAGCCTGACATTATAACAAAATAATTGTAGTGTTGTGATGTTTTCTTGCATATGAAGAATCTGGATCCCCGGTTACATTGGGTCTACACAGCATTTAATCGAGCTATGTATGGGAATAGGGGATAGGGAACAACCAAACACTCTGGACTGGCTCAAACCAAAGCGATAGTGATCCAAAGACCAATAAAGCTAGTCTACAGCCTCTTGGCAATAGAGGTCAGGACCAGAATGGCTTCCACAAAATGCACCTTTGGAAAGAAGTAATTGTAACTTGAAGTTATGTATGAAAATTCCACAAACATGCACTGAATTTCAACTAAGAAATTCTCTCTCAGCTAATATTTAGTGGCTTCCATCATTACTCTGCTCACTCAGCTAAGCAAGTCCGTAACTACAATCTATAATGTAATGGTTTTCATTGTATAGTATGATCTATGCTTTTCCCAACCTCAGCTATATGTGTATTTTAATGCATGTTACGCACACACAGACCAAAGTATCCTATTTAACATAGATTTACAAGTTACTGTACTGTTAAAGTAAATCTATGCAGATGATGCAATATCAATAGAATAACAAATGGGTCAAATGAATAATAAAATCATAATAATTATACCTAGTTCTAATATAGTACTTATCAGTAGAGCTCAAAGTGCTTTAAAAAGGTAGAAAGTACTATAAAACCCATTTTACAAACAAGGAAACTGAGGCACAGAGGGTCTCAAACGAATGAACTAACCCGACATCCTAAGGTCAACCATCAGGCTAGGGACAGAACCAAGGGCTATTAAATCCCAGTACAGAGCCCTCTCCATTAAGCCACATGATTTCTCTGTAAATCATTGTGATTATTAGAATTTACTCCTCTTTTTAGTGCACTGAGATTCACGTGCATATTCATTGTTCACAAGTATGCCCTGAATAGTTTCAGCAATTTTCAGTCTATTGACTATTCTCAAACAATTAGCAGTTACTTGTATATGTGGTTGATCACCTTAATGTCACGTTATTTTTCTGATAGGATATAAATTCATAGCTATATTAGCAGATCACTCTGCTTGTTTTCCCTTTTTAACCATTTGTAGTAACAAGGTTTTTTAAACAAATGCTCAGGCTAAATACTTTCTGTAGTATTCAAAGGCATTTAATTTGTTAGAAGAATTCAATGCTTTAAGTTTCTTCTCAATACACTAGGGAGCATTTAAGCAGAGATTAATAAGTTCTCTTAAAGTATCTATGCACTGAAGGCAAAAGTACCCCCAAATGATGTAGTAGGAGTAGCTCAGAGTTCTCAAACTGAGGGTGGTGATTCCTCAGGGGGTCAAGAGGTTATTATGTGGGCAGTCGCGAGCTGTCAGTCTCCACCTCTAAGCCACACTTCACCTTTAGCATTTATAATAGTGTTAAATATTTTAAAAGTGTTCTTAACATATGAAGGGGGTGTCACACTCAGAGGTTTGCTGTGTGAAAGAAATCACCAGTGCAAAAGGGTTGGCTCTGGCTTTTTTGCTGCCCTAAGCAAAAAAAAAAAAAAAAGAAAAAAAGCAGGCCAGCCAGAGCAGCGAAGGGGAAGAAAAAAAGCCTGCAGAGCAGCCCGAACGGTGAAAGAAACAAAAACAAAAACAAAACTCTGCAGGGCAGTCGGAGCACGGGTACAGGGGGACTCCTGGCCCTGCAGACGTGCACCGGGCAGCGGAGTGCATACCCCGTCTAGTGGTGGGGAGAGGGAGAAGGGGGGCGACCAGGACTTTCTTCAGTGGGGTGCTCACCACGCCGCCTGCCAGGAGAGCTCTGCGCCACTCCGGTCAGAAGGCAGGCAAGGACACGGGCTGCCCTGCCAGACTTGCTACAGACCTGGCACCGCTCCCAGCAGAGTGCTCCCCTCCTCTGCTCTGCTGCCCCCTACAGGGAGGCCGGAGCAGAAAACCAAAAAGAAAAAAACCTGTGGGGGCGGCCGAAGCGGTGAAGCAAAGGGAAAAAAAAAGAGGAGAGAGAATGCCGCCCCTTGGAATCTGCCGCCCCAAGCACGAGCTTGCACAGCTGGTGCCTGGAGCTGGCCCTGCTTAACATGCACCACTTCCTTACCTCTGCACCACACTGCTAACAATATCCCCCCTCTTCAGGGATCTTCCATTACATTCCCACCAAACAAATAGTTTCAAAGCCCTTCTGGCCAGGCATTTATTCCTTTTTAACTTTCCCAATTCATAAATCCAAAACTGAGTAAAACTTGATTACCCTGCTAGTGTTAGGTGTGTCTGTTCTACAAGCTTACTGCCAGACTTCAGCCACTCTCACAACCCCCTTTTGTGTCAGCTTTCTGCAACTCTTATAGTGGAATCACCTGATCAAACCCAGGGGTGGCTCCTTCATAATCAGAGTTGGCTAGCCCTGGGGCCTCCAGCACCAACCTTGTTATACTTGTCTTCTGAGATGTCTATGTTTCCATGAGGGTGAGCACAACTGATGTTAAAGTACAGGACTAAGAGTTAGGAATTCTGGGCTCTATTCTGCCACTGATTCAACAGGCAAGTTGCAATCTCACAAGGTCTGATTATCAGTCTCTTGCTTGCACTGGTGAGTAATTACTCACAGAATTAGTCCCAATGACATTAAAGAGGAATAATAATATAACATGCAATCTATATATGACATGAAATCTGGCCCTGTATGCCTTAGTTTGTCCATCTGTAAAGTAGAAATTACAACTTTTACCTACCTCACATGGATTCTTTGAGGGTTAATAATGTTTGTAACACACCTGGATGAAAGACACTATAGGAGTCTTAAGCACTGTTTGTTTGTGGCCTTTGCATACTGTATGTTTCAAGCTTAATATCTGATTCAATTACTACAAGTGCTTGTAGTTGATCTTTGTGAATGGACAGTGCTGCTGAGCTATTGATAAATATTTAGGGCCTTTCATTATGATTCATGGTTTCATGAATCCCCTACCACTTGGCAGGAATGAGTACCTTTGGTCATCAAAAGAAGTAATAGGAGAAAAATAACAACATATTATATTATCTCAGGATAATAGTTGCTTTTTTTCCTTATTTGACATGAAAGAGTTCTGGCAGGCTGAAGTTTGGCAACAAAACAGTACATATTGATCTGGTGGCAACATTCTATTCAGAGACTTCCTTTCAATTTTAGGTATGCACTGCCAATAAGGGATTAATTTCTCACTTAAGCGTTACTGAATTGATACAATGCATTATCAGGGCCTTAAAAAATTGATTTTTTTTCCTGTCTTTCAGTAATTCAAAGCACACCTTATTTTAGTAATGCCAGAAGTCATTTGCATTGGGAATCCCATTATAAAACTTTAGTAGGACTCACTCACATCAAATATTAGAGGGGTGAGCGATCTGTTTTGTAATTTTCCCTGTGTAATGTAGGTTATAGATTTGACTGAAAGATGCCTTTATTGGAGAGTTAGTGGCCTAGTAGTAATCCTGAATGGACATACGCACCAAGAAACTTTCCATTTTATTATAGCTGGAAAGAACAAAAGGACTGACCTGGACTTGCTGTGCACTAGATAACATCACTTGAAAGACTGGGTCAAAATCATTCCTGATCTAACTATGTTGAATTCAGTGGCGTCTCCCCCAGAAAGGATTACGTGTCCTTGGGTTTGAAATACTTCCTATTTAAGTTCTTTCTAACATATTTGGTTTGAATGGGAAGAGAAACCTGCACTATGAAAACTCAAAAGATGATAAGCCTTTACTTATTTGCCCACATGCATATGGTGGCTGAATGTATGTAACTGAAAGGCAAGGACTGACTGAGTGTATTGTATGCATGCATTATGCTACAGATTGAATGAATAAAATGGTGGCTTCTTTTTACCAGTTGCATTTTATTAAATTTGGTACAGGGTAGAGAAATGCCTTAAGGCAAAACCACATTTTACATAGTCTAAGAGATACTATTAAATTATTAATAGGCATTCCAACTAGTCAATTAAACAGATGGTCAATACAATAACAAAACTATCATTTTAAAGCACATGTTAAAGACGACATTTTTTTCAAGGTCTATGCCATTATCAAATAAGTACATCAACATAAAATTGCTCTCCTAGGAGATATACATTTGTTCCAGTTGAGATAGTGCTGCTGCATATAATCTGACGCAGTAATTAGCAATGTGAATTACTGAAATATCTGCCATAGTATATCTGGTCCTAATAAAAATGTTCTTGCCATTGTAAGCTAGCCTTATTCGGATATTGCATAGCAGGCCTGGTCTACACTGGTGGAGGGAGGGGGGAAGGATCGATCTAAGATACACAACTTCAGCTACGAGAATAGCAGATGTGGTCTCCTCACCTCAAAAAAGATATACTGACAGTAGAAAAGCTTCAGAAAAGGGCAGCTAAAATGATTAGGGGTTTAGAGAGGGTCCCATATGAGGAAAGATTAAAGAGACTAGGACTCTTCAACTTGGAAGAGAGGACACTAAGGAGGGATATGATAGAGGTATATAAAATCATGAGTGTTGTGGAGAAAGTGGATAAGGGAAAGTTATTTACTTATTCCCATAATACAAGAACTAGGGGTCACCAAATTAAATTAATAGGCAGCAGGTTTAAAACAAATAAAAGGAAGTTGTTCTTCACGCAGCACACAGTCAACGCATGGAACTCCTTACCTGAGGAGGTTGTGAAGGCTAGGATTATAACAACGTTTAAAAGGGAACTGGATAAATTCATGGTGGTTAAATCCATAAATGGCTATTAGCCAGGATGGGTAAGGAATGGTGTCCCTAGCCTCTGTTTGTCAGAGGATGGAGATGGATGGCAGGAGAGAGATCACTTGATCATTACCTGTTAGCTTCACTCCCTCTGGGGCACCTGGCATTGGCCACTGTCAGTAGACAGATACTGGGCTACATGGACCCTTGGTCTGACCCAGTACGGCCATTCTTATATAGCTGAAGTCGACATATCTTAGATCGACTTACTCCCGTCCTCACGAAGCGGGATCAATGGCTGCGGCTCTCCTGTTGACTCCACTTCTGCCTCTTGCCCTGGTGGAGTTCAGGAGTCGACGGGGAGCGTGTTCAGGGATCGATTTATTGCGTCTAGATGAGACATGATAAATTGATCCCTGATAGGTTGATCTCTACCTGCCTATCTGGTGGGTAGTGTGGACATACCCCTATATTAAGATCGGTTATTCAGTTTACCTAATCAAAACCCCAACAATGATCCAACTGAAGATATGACTCTTACAGCTGGTTACAACACAGAACTGTCCCTGCCTGCAGGTATATGGGATCTTGGGGAGCAATTACCACACAGGTGGGGTGCCAATTAATTTCTTTATTAAAGGAAAAAGGAAGTGGGAATTTAACAATGAAATACGATGGGATGGGGTGTATAGGGTGTTTACAATAGACAATGATGGGGGGGTTCTTCTTATTGAACAGTGTAGGGAGTTCTAACAGTGGGGTACAGTAAGTGGGGTTCAGCACAATGGGATACAGTACAGTCAATAATCGTATCAAAAGAAATGCAAAGTAAAATGGTAGCTTCTATATAAAATGGTCAACAATCTTAGATAGAATGTATTAAGTGGTTAGTGGCCTTATACACAATGTAACACAATGGTATCAATGCAAATACAAAGTATATCAGAAAAGTGGAAGCAACCAATGGGGTGTTATAATTACAATAAAATGTGACTCACAGTGCAATAATACAATATGGGTGATAAGTGAAATTATGCAATGTAACGGTATAAAAGAAAAGTAATGACTTAATTTGTGAGGCTAGGATAGCAGATAATCTGCAAGAGTGTACCTAAAGGCTGGGTCAAGGAACAGGAAGGGGGAGGGGAGTGAATGATTAGTGGCAACTGATGAGAGGAGAGTGTGGCTGGAAGCAGCGAGAGACTCTGAAGCCCTGCAAGGTAAGGACAATGGAGCAGCGTGATGGTGATATTCGGTAGGGGAGGGGCAGCGGAGAAGTGTAAAGAAGGGCTAGAAAGAGGTTTAAGCAACAAGCGGACACCAAAAACAAAGGAATAAAAGCAGCAAAGGGTTTGGGAAGTTTCACAGGGGGAGAAGCAGCAAGGGGTTTGGGAAGTTCGGAGGGTGATGCAGACGCGGGGTGGGGGGGAAGCAGCAAGGAGTTGGGAAGTTCGGAGGGAGTGCAGATGCGGGGGAAAAGCAGCAAAGGGTTATAACAGGGAGACATGGAGAAGCACACGGAGGGGGAGATTGGAGCGGGGGAAAAAACAGACATGGGAAAGTTCAGGGAGAGATCGGGACAGCGGGAAGACAAATTTAAGCAGCAAAAACCTTATCTATGGACACGGAGAAATACACAGAAGGGGAGATTGGAGCAGGGGGAAAACAGACATGGGAAAGTTCAGGGAGAGATCGGGACAGCGGGAAGACAAATTTAAGCAGCAAAAACCTTATCTATGGACACGGAGAAATACACAGAAGGGGAGATTGGAGCAGGGGGAAAACAGACATGGGAAAGTTCAGGGAGAGATCGGGACAGCGGGAAGACAAATTTAAGCAGCAAAAACCTTATCTATCTTAACCAACGACTAGGCAAAATAACAAATATCATAATTCTAAAACTATAACAAGCAACTATACGGAGCAACAGAACAGTCAACTATAACAAGGCAGGTGAACTTACAAGCTCTACAATCTTAACAAACTATGACTTATTAAACTAAAAAACCAAAACCTATGGTGCACCTTATGCTATGAGGAAGTCACAGAGGGCAGAGTGGTATGTGCCTAGGACCCAGCTCCCAAGGCAGCCCCCAAGGAAGCCATGGGATGGTGGCTGCAGCAATGGATACAGTTGAAAGCAGGGAGCCCCGAGGCAAAGCCCACAGGAGCAGAGCTTAGCAACGGCACAAACTTATTTTAAGCGGCAAAGCACTGTGGAGTTTAAAAGAGGTTTTAAGACACAGACCAAGGTTTAGCTTGAGTCTGTGCGCTGGGGAAACAGAGCCAGCAGCTAAAATAATAAAATAAAATTAGGGAAAGTTTCACAGAGGGATTCTTACCAGTCCCCAAGGCAGCAGCAAAGGCAGAAGCAGCAGCAACATCAGAAGAAGCAAGGAGGGCTTGGTACAGTCTCAATAATCAGGAGATCTCTCAGGTAGCAATTCGTTCTTCGTGGGGGGGGGGTTAAAAAACTGGAGGTACGCTCAAAAATAAAACGAGAGCGGAGAAAGGACCCCCCAAAACCCGTGGCTGATCAGACCAGGCAGCAATGCAGGAACCTTTTTGATGTTTGTTTCAAAAATGTCTGTTTTTAAAGGCAAACTCGGGCAGTTTCCTGCCAGTAATCCTGATAGGCTCCCTCTGTCACAGGGGAGGAGCCACAGGGAAAAACTGCAGGTTAAGCACAGAAACATGTCTGGGCAGAGTCCTGTGCAATAGGTGACTCAAAAGCACATGAGGCCTATGACTCATGCCCAGGATCTTAAAAACACAATAGGTCTTGCAGCTCTCTACATTGCCTGCCCTACACCAAGCCCAGGTTCAACGAGGTGATAACAGGACTAACCCTTTGAACAGAGCAGTGGTCCCATTTAGCATGCAGCACAAATGGCCATCCCTTTGAGAAGGGCAATGGCTCTTGTTACACAACTTAAGGGGCCCTCCCTTTGAGAAGGGCAGTGGCCCTGGTAAACAACTTAACAGCCAGGGAAGGGCAGCCACAGGAGGAGAACAAAAACAAAATGGAGTATGGGGACAGCTGTAAGAAACAAAATGAAATAGGGAGATAGCTGTAACAGACAGGAACAAAATTAAGACATGGCATATACAAATTTAAAAGATAACACAAGATTTAAAATGTGTAGTACCTCAGATGAATATGATTTATGCTCCCTCAGTTAATATACATAAAAACATAACAGTATCATTTCTATAATTCTGTTTTTTATTCATCTAAGAGGAATATGTCAGAGCACATTAGGGATCTTTTAGAGTACATCAGGGTCCACAACACACGGACAATCAGTGAGCAGCATGATGGAGCACTACTGATTTACATCCCAGCATGCCGTGCAGTAAGTGTTCATGTAACCCAGCTCATAGGTTCTACTTGTCTTCGCATTTATATTGCACCCTCCACATAGTGTCTGGTCAAGTATCACCATGAGAGTGCAGATTTTCTCTACTTTTAAACATGAATCTTTTTTTTGTTGAATACAACAATGGGTGGGACATTTTATTCATTATAGATCAATTAAACTGTAAAGTATGTTCATTTCTCAGACCTATCTCTAAGACAAAGTCTATAGGAAAATCTGCTTAATGATTAAGGTCTGAAGGGGAAAAAACAAACAGCTAACAACAATTTTGTTTTTTGTTCTAGCCACAGTTTGAAAATTTAAGACTTAGATAATTGAGTTATACACAGTAGCATGGAGGGGGGCATTCAAAGAGTATTGTGTTTGTGACTAATCCTTTGTCTTTTAAATGCCACAAAACAACAGGTCAACCTCAGCTGTATTTAAATAAAGTCCACAAAATGTAAAATGGAAATGAGATGGAAGCAAAAAGTAAAATAAAAATAAGAGTAGAGCTCAACAGACAATACTGAGAACGCCATTCATTCCCAACTAAAATGTATTTTTATTGAAAGTATTATTTTAAACTGCATATATTCTTTGCCATAATTCTAGAAATTGCATTATAAGACAGTGATCTTCCAACTCAAGTGGCTGGTGCAGGCCCCTGAGTCTGTGCACAGGCCAAATAGCACTATTCCTGGGTATAGCAGTTCACATTAGTCACACCCTGATGATGATCGGTGTCTAAAAATTAACTGATGCCTATATATGAACTAACATGGTTACAAACCTAGACTCAGAAACACTGGTTTTTATGGCTCATTACAACAAGTAGTAACACATCCCACTACCTACCAACCCCGTAGTTGCCCATTTCATTTTAAGTGGTCTCCCACAATATGTGTTAACCCATTATATTTAATCTGTCCCAATTTGTATTTAGTTCAGACACACTGGTTTCCTTCCCCAGATGTGCAGAAGACCTCTGTGAAGCTCAAAAGCTAGTACCTTCCAGCAACAGAAGCTGGTCTAATAAAAAGATATTACCTTTAATTTAGTTTAACCACATCATCTGGAAAAAAGGCAATTTTTAAAGTATTTTTGTAGTAAGGCTAGAAAATAAAACCGCAGCTTTTGCTAAAGCAACACTTATCATTAATTAATCATTTTTATTTCGTAAGGCAAGCCAGATGTAATTTGAAATAGCTCAATGAGGTGTAAAGATTGACAGTAGATATATATGTGAGGAGACTTTGACAAAGCAATTATCTGAAAGTAATTTGAAAGAGTTTATCAAGCAGAAATCAGACTTTTAGCATAAAGTTATCAAGATTTTGGTTTAAAATTACCATGTTAAGTATATAAGAATAGTCACACTGGGTCAGACCAAATGTCCATCTAGCCCAGTATACTATCTTCCGACAGTGGCCAGTTCCAGGTGTTTCCGAGGGAATTAATGGAACAGAAAATCATCAAGTGATCCATCCCTGTCACCCTTTCCCAGCTTATGGCAAACAGAGGCTGGGGACCCCATCCCTGCCCATCCTGGCTAATAGCTATTGATAGACCTATCTTTCATGAATTTATCTAGTGCTTTTTTGAACCCTGTTATAGTCCTGGCCTTCACAACATCCTCTGGCAACGAGTTCTACAGGTTGACTGTGCATTGTGGAAAAAAATACTTCTTTCTGTTTGTTTTAAACCTGCTACCTATTAATTTCATTTAGTGACCCCAACTACTAGTGTTCTGAGTAAATAACACTTCCTTATTTACTTTCTCCACACGTGTCATGATTTTATAGACCTCTATCATATTCCCTTTTCCAAGCTGAAAAGTCCCAGTCTTATTAATCTCTCTTCCTATGGAAGTTGTTCCATATCCCTAATAATTTTAGTTGGCCTTTTCTGAATCTTTTCCAATTCCAGTATATCTTTTCTGAGATAGAGTGACCACATCTGCACGCAGTATTCAAGATGTAGGCATCCAATGGATTTACACAGAGGCAACAGGATATCTTCTGTCTTTCTATCTATCCCTTTCTATCCCTATTAGCCCTTATCTATCCCTTTCCCTATCTATTCCCAACATTGTTCATTTTTTGACTGCCACTGCACACTGAGTAGATGTTTTCAGAGAACTACCCACAATGGCCCCAAGATCTCTTTCTTGAGTGATAACAGCTAATTTAGACCCCTTAATTTTAAATGTATAGTTTGGATTATGTTTTCCAGTGTGAATTACTTTGCATTTATCAACAGTGATACAAGAACTCCTGAACTGTACTTCCCCAGAGCTGAGAACAAAGGCATGCTTTCTTCTACTGCCTGCCTCCCTCTGAGAGCTGCTCTGCTGCCATTTTTTAACTCAGCTGGCAGCTTGGGCAGCTTTGCTCAGAGCTGGGCCCAGAGTTGCTCCTTGACTACTTGTGGGGTATGTATATCCCATCACAGGACTCTGTTAGCCAGAGCTTTCTGGAAAATGGACATCTCTTTCCATTAAACAGTTCCTGTTTTTAGATTGCCTCTAAGCAGTGGTCAACTTAATCTCTGTCAGTCTGAAAATAAAGTTTCCTGTTGGTTTTGTGACACCTGAGTGTATTAACATACTGGGTTTACGCACCCATGTAACTCTGATAGTTAGAGCGCCTACAGTCCTGTCTCCAGGATTTGTGGTGTAGTAGTAACAGCTGTCATATCTAACCTTTTTTTTTCTTTTTTCCCCACCACTCCTCACATGGCCTCAAGCTTAGGCCTATCAGGTAAAAGATGAGTTTATAGCTAAAGTATTTTATTCATGTTAAAATTTTGTTCTAATGAGGGCTCTGAATAAGTGTAATCTGAGAGTTCATCAAATTATTTACAGAAAAAAATCAGACAACTGTATCCACCGATGTTGGGGGGAAATCCAAACTAGATTGATCTTTTACACACACTATGTCAACTTGAACTGAACATTTTAACAGTTAGCATTTTCTCCATTGTAAGGACGGTAAGGAACCACTGTGCAGCACAGTAGAGATAAGAATGAGCTTGAAAAGACTAAAAGCAGTAAAGAAATGTAAAGGTTATAAAGGAACAAGTTGCCAGTTCCTTACTGATCACTCTGTAGGAAGATAATAAGGAGGGCGATCTGTAAGCTTTCTTCTCCTTTACAATATATTAAATTACTATTATTTAAACAATCAGAACAAAACTGCTTTCATTCTTTGTTCTGGAGGCAGCTAGCATTCATAATGCTGATGTTGCGATACTATATCAGAAAAACATGCATACAGGCTTCACATTCAGTGAATCATTTACATTATATTTTATATTATATTGTTTTTATATTATACACTTACGGCACCCCAAGTGCCTTGGTGGAGAATGGCTTATAAGTTACATTTATTACTATTAAAGACATTAGATTACCACATCGGTCCCTGGCCACTACAGCATGGTTCTCTAAGATGAATTCTCCAAACTGTATCTAGTTTGTCGGCTCCAGTTTTAAACAACTCAAATGATGAAGTTTCATTTACTTGCCCTTGGGAGGCTATTCCACAGCATACTACAACTCGTGATATGAAAACTTTCATAGAACCTTTTAGCATCCATTTACAATATGAATTTCTCATACTTGCTTCATCATTAGCAATTCTTTTCTATTGCATTACTGGGCCCTGGTCAACACTACGGGGTTAGGTAGAATTTTGTCACGTTAGGTTGATTTTAAAATGAATGAGTCTACACAACCAACCCCGTCCCATAGACCTAAAGGGCTCTTAAAATCGACTTCTGTACTCCTCCCCGGCAAGGGGAGTAGTGCTAAAATCAACCTTGCTGGGTCAAATTTGGGGTAGTGCAGACACAATTCAATGGTATGGGCCTCTGGGGGCTATCCCAGAGTGCTCCAATGTGATTGCTCTGGACAGCACTTTGAACTCCAATGCACTAGCCAGGTACACAGGAAAAGCCCTGGGAAATTTTGAATTTCATTTCCTGTTTGGTCAGCGTGGCGAGCCCAGCAGTACAGGTGACCATGCAGTCCCCCTAGAATCGCAAATGAGCTCCAGCATGGACCGAAAGGGAGACACTGGATCTGTTTGCTGTATCAGGAGAAGAATCTGTGCAGGCCGAATTCTGATCAAAAAGAAGAAATGTTAATATATATGCCAAAATTGCACAGGGCATAGTGGACAGAGGCTACAACAGGGACACACAACAGTGCCACGTGAAAGTTAAGGAGCTCAGTCAAGCCTATCAAAAGACAAAGGAGGCAAATGGTCACTCCGGGTTAGAGCCCTATACATGCCACTTCTTTGATCAGCTGCATGGCATTCTAGGAGGGGACCCTACCACTACCCCACTACTCTCCATGGACACCTGCAAGGGAGGAGGATTTTGTGGATGAGGAAGAGGAAGAGGAGGAGGAGGAGGAGAAGAATGCACAGCAGGCAAGCGGTGAATCTGTTCTCCCCGGCAGCCAGGAACTTTTCATCACCCTGGAGCCAAAACCCTACCAAGCCGGGGTCCCCAACCCTAAAGCTGGAGAAGGCACCCCTGGGAGTGCACATCTGTAGCTACAGTACAGAGTTTAAAAACAATAGTGTTTAATGTTTGTTTTGCCCTGAAGAATTAAGATGCATTCACGGACAGTACAACTACTAGAAAAGTCTGTTAACGTGTCTGTGGATGGAGCAGGAATCCTCCAGGGACATCTCCATGAAGCTCTCCTGGAGGTACTCTGAAAATCTTTGCAGCAGGTTTCTGGGGAGGGCTGCCTTATTTCATCCTTCACTGTAGGATACTTTACCATGCAAGCCAGTAGCAAGTAGTCTGGATTCATTGCTGCACAAAGCATGGCAGCAAGTGGTCCTGGGTTTTGGTAGCATTCAAGCAACATTCGGTCTATATCTTTCTGTGTTAGCCTCAGGAGAGTGATATCATTCCTGGTCACCTTGTTGAAATAGGGGAATTTTTGTAAGGGAACAGTAAAAGGACCCCATTCATGCTGGGCTGTTTGTGCTTAACTAAAAAGGAACATCCCAGAGAATAGCCCAAGCGGTGGGGGGAGGTGTGAGCTGCAAATCCACTTGAAAACCGCAGCCTCTCCTTTAAAGTGTGAAACCCCACCAGCATTGCTTGATATGGGAAAGGAGGGAGCTGCAGTTTGAAACCATTCCCACATGTTATGAAGGCGTAAGAAGCCAACTCCACGTACCCAGTGGCTTACCATTGTTGTCTGGAAACTGAATTCTGTTGCCCAGCCATGTGTGATGTAAAATGTGACCTTGTACCTAAAGCACATGTGCTGTCTGCTGTGAATTGCTTGATTCACTGTGAAAGAGTCTCCCTTTTGTTCTCAGAAACGTATCATCTTAAATTTTACTCTCTCTTTTTATCCTCCCGCAGGTGCAAATGTTTCTACGTTTCCCCTATCATCTCCATCCCTGAGGTTATTGCTGATTAGAAGGTAAAAAAAGCACACTAACGCTGACATTTTTCAAGCTCATGCAGTCCTCCCGCACTGATAGGGCTCAGGTTAAAGCATGGAGGCATACAATGGCAGAGTCCAGGAAAGCATTAAGTGAGCGCAATAAGAAGAGGCAAGATGCAATACTGAGGCTAATGGGGGAGTAAACGGACTTAATGAGGTGTCTGTTGGAGCTGCAGGAAAGCCAACAAGAGCACAGACCACCCCTCCCCCCCCGCATCCACTGTATAATTGCCTGCCCTCCTGCCCAAGTTCCATATCCTCCTCACCCAGATGGCCAAGAAACCAGGGGAGGACAGGAGGCAGCTAGGGGCACCCAGCCACTCCACTCCAGAGGATGGCCCAAACAATAGAAGGCTGTCATTCAAACAGTTTTGATTTGTAGTATGGCTACAATAAGCAATGTGGCCTTGTCCTTCCCTCTTCCCCCACCCCACTCGGGCTACTTTGTCAATTATCTGACTTTATTAATTAAAAAAATAAAGAATGCATGGTTTCAAAACAATAGTGACTTTGTTTCCTTTGCCAGCTGTGATCAAAGCGAGAAGGGGGGTCGGCTTACAGGGAGTTAAAATCAACACAAGAGGCGGGTTTGCATCAAGGAGAAACACACACAACTGTCACACCGTAGCCTGGCCAGTCATGAAACTGGTTTTCAAAGCCTTTCTGATGCATAGCATACCTACCTGTGCTCTTCCAATTGCCCTGGTGTCTGGCTGCTCAAAATCAGCCACCGGGCGATTTGCCTCAACTTCCCACCCCATCATAAATGTATCTCCCTTACTCTCTCAGATATTATGGAGCACACAGCAAGCAGCAATAACAATGGTGTCTGTTACAGCTATCCCCTATTCCATTTTGTTTCTTACAGCTGTCCTCAAACTCCATTTTGTTCTCCTGTGGCCGCCCTTCCCTGGCTGTTAAGTTGTTTACCAGGGCCACTGCCCTTCTCAAAGGGAGGGCCCCTTAAGTTGTTTAACAAGAGCCATTGCCCTTCTTAAAGGGATGGCTACTTGTGCTGCGTGCTAAGTGGGACCACTGCCTTTTCAAAGGGTTAGTCCTGTTATCACCTCCTTGAGCCTGAGCTTGGTGTAGGGTAGGCAATGTCCAGAGCTGCAAGACCTAATGTGTTTTTAAGATCCTGGGCATGAGTCATAGGCCTCATGTGCTCTTGAGTCACCTATTGCACAGGACTATGTCCAGGCATGTCTCTGGGCTTACCTTCAGTTTTTTCCCTGTGCCCTTTCCCCTGTGACAGAGGGAGCCTATCAGGATTACTGGCGGGAAACTGCCCAAGTTTGCCTTTAAAACCAGACATTTTTGAAACACACCTCAGAAAGGTTCCTGCATTGCTGCCTGGTCTGATCAGCCTGGGATTCTGGGGGGTCCTTTCTCTGCTCTCGTTTTATTTTTTGAGCGTACCCCCGTTTTTTTTGAACCCCCCCCACAAAGAACGAATTGTTACCTGAGAGATCTCCCGATTATTGAGAATGTACCGAGCCATCCTTGCTTCTTCTAATGTTGCTGCTGCTTCTGCCTTTGCTGCTGCCTTGGGGACTGGTAAGAATCCCTCTGTGAAACTTTCCCTACTTTTATTTTATTACTTTAGCTGCTGGCTCTGTTTCCCCAGCACACAGACTCAAGCTAAACCTTGGTCTGTTTCTTAAAAATCTCTCTTAAACTCCGCAGCGCTTTTCTGTTAAATATAAGTTTGTGCCGCTGCTAAGCTCTGCTCCTGTGGGCTTTGCCTTGGGGCTCTCTGCTTTCAGCTGTATCCACCGCTATAGCCACCATTCCTTGGCTTCCTTGGGAGCTGGGTCCTGGACACATACCACTCTGCCCTCTGTAACCTCCCCATAGCATAAGGTGCACCATAGGTCTTGTTTTTTTTAGTTTAATAAGTCATAGTTTGTTAAGATTGTAGAGCTTGTAAGTTTCAACTGCCTTGTTATAGTTTACTGTTTTGTTGCTCCGTATAGTTGCTTGTTATAGCTTTGCTTAGAATTGTGATATTTGTTGTTTTGCCTAGTCATTGGTTTAGATAGATAAGGTTTTTTGCTGCTTAAATTCGCCTTCCTGCTGTTCCGATCTCTCCCTGAACTTTCCCGTGTCTGTTTTTCCCCCGCTCCAATCTCCCCCTCTGTGTGCTCCTCCGTGTCTCCCTGTTATAACCCCTTGCTGCTTCTCCCCCTGTATAACTTCCCTAACCCTTTGCTGCTTTTCCCCCACATCTGCACTCTATCCGAACTTCCCAACTCCTTGCTGCTTCCCCCCCCCGCGTCTGCATCACCCTCCGAACTTCCCAAACTGCTTGCTGCTTCTCCCCCTGTGAAGCTTCCCAAACCCTTTGCTGTTTTTTTTCTTTGTTTTTGGTGTCCGCTTGTTGCTTAAACCTCTCTCTAGCCCTTCTTTACGCTTCTCCACTGCCCCTCCCCTACTGAAGATCACCATCACACTGCTCCGTTGTCCTCACCCTGCAGGGCTTCAGAGTCTCTCGCTGCTTCCAGCCGCTCGTCTGCATACCACTAATCACTCACTCCCACCCCCTCCTGTTTCTTGACCCAGCCTTTATATTGATATTGTATTGTTGTACTGTAACTCACATTTTACTTGTGATTATAACACCCCATTGGTTGCCTCCACTTTTCTGATATACTTTGTATTTACATTGATGCCACTGTGTTACATTGTGTATCTAGCTATTAACTCATATAGAAGCTACCATTTTATTTTGCATTTCTTTTGGGTACGCTTTGCATTTCCACACTGTATCTAGAGTTGCTTATTGACTGTACTGTATCCCATTGTGCTGAACCCCACTTGCTGTACCCCACTATTAGAACTCCCTACACTGTTCAATAAGAAGAAACTCCCCCCATCGTTGTCTATTGTAAACACCCTATACACCGCATCCCATCGTATTTCATTATTAAATTCCCACCACTTCCTTTTTTCCCCTTTAATAAAGAAATTAATTGGAACCCCAGCTGTGTGGTAATTGCTCCCCAAGTTCCCATATACCTGCAGGCAGGGACATGGCATCACGAACAGGATCTTGGGGTAACAATTACTGCCCTCCCTGTCCCTGGAAAGAGGCCAAGACCTCTGGGACAGAGGAAGATCAGACCAACCACCTACAATACCACTTGTTGCAAAGTAAACAGCAGCCTGAGGCCCTAGAATGGGTCTGTACTATTGGCAAAGGCCAGAGCTCCAGGGTGTATACCACGCACCTGGGGCTCACTGATGTGGGGTGCCTCTTAACCTGCCACCCCACATTCAGGGCCAGCCCTGCTGATTCCAGCCTCCGGCCAGTCTGCACTAAGGGAGGAGAGCCAGCTGCAGATTCAGATCCCACCCGCCTCTGGAGAGAGGTGGGAAGGGTTGTGAAAGCCTGCGGGGGGGCTCCATCTAAGCTCGCCCCTGAACCTCGAATTTTGCAGGGGTCCCCCACCCACCAGATATTAACAGAACTGGTGCAGAAGCTGGATGAAATTCGAAAGCCCAAGAAACTGTGGCATGACATATATAAGCCCCAAAAGGTAGCCACAGTTACCTATGAGATCCTGGCTCAGGCCCTTGATAAACTAACTGTTTTCCATGGGGCCCTAATGACCTCGGCCAAGGAGGCCACTAGCCAGCCTAGCCAGGAGGGACCACCACTGACCCCTAGCCTGCCCAGTCCCAATAAATCCCCTGAAAAACCACCCCCATATACCCACCCAGAGGCCTCATCTCCCCTCAAAAACCCCCCACTATACCCAGCCCTACCTTCAGCCCCTCTAGAGGCCCAAGCCCATGAACCTGCACCCACTGTCACCTCTGGTGAAGCCCTGCCGGTATCCATCAGTCGTATAATGATTGATAACCAGGGCAACACCACACAGGTGACAGAACTCTGACCCCGCTCCAAAGCAGAGATGAAGGAGTTCATCTCGGACACCGCTAGGGGGGCCAATGAGCCACCACTACTGTGGCTAGGCCGCCTGGCTCTGGAAAACGGACAAGAGCTAGTGGATAGAGAAGAGGGCATAGTATTAGCCAGGACCAGTAGCTGGTCCAGGGGTCTTTCAGGGAGCCTGGTAATATCTAACACTGCATGGCCCCTGACCGCCCCAGCACTGGCCTTCCTCCATTTACAGCACTCCCTTCAAGGGATCCAGGTCCCCAGAGGAAGCGTCAAGGACATCTCTTCCCTCAGATGTGCCATCGCACATCTGAGGGAAGAGCAGGGGGGTCCATCATGCTACCCAACACCCTCTCGGGCTTACTCAGGCCCAGATTAACCAGGTCAATGCCTTCAGACATGTTATTGACCCCACCGAGATACCCATAGACGAAGCTGCCATTGACTTAGCCATGGATAGCAGTACCACCCCTGACACTGGGGCAGTTCTGTGGCTAAGGGGGTATGCTAGGCGCCCCATTGGGTGACTCTATGAAGCCCTCGAGAAAATAAGATGGCCCTCAGCCCAAGCTCTACCCATCAGTCCACCCCCACCACACATCAGTCCACCCCCACCACACGCCAGTCCGCACCCCCCACATGCCAGTTCACAACCCAGGCCCCAGTACTCTCAGCATTCATTTACAGAACGCAAAATTTTTGGGTTCTTATTGTACAAGGGCCTCACTAAGGAGGTTGTACGTAAGCTCAATAGTGAGCAGCAAAGAGCCTTGGCCATAGCTCTGGGATGGGAAGAGAGCCCAGAACCTTCCCAGTCAAAAAACGGGTAATGGCCGGGTGCTTGTCGGTGGCCAGCACCCGGCAAGGGGACCCCCGCCCCTATTATCCGCTAGTTTTTGACAAGGGTCTCATCATCCCCTTTTTGCTGGACACGGGGGCACAGGTGTCCATTGTTCCTCCTCATGTCCCTCACACCCCCACAGGACACACCATTTATGTGCAAGGCCTCAACAGCACAGAACCCCGTGCAGAAGTAAAGGTACATGCATCCATAGGCCACACACCAGTAACATTTAGGGCCCTAGTGGGACCCATGCCACTCCTTGGGGTTCAGGAGCTACGGTGTTTTAAACTGGCCGAAGCCGTGCTCGATGCACTACCAGTCACCCTATCGGGTGCCAGTGCCTCCCATGAACCTGAACTTCTCAACCCCACACCCTGGAAATACAGACCCATACCCACAGCCCCAGAAGGTCAACCACACATTGCCCAGCTCATTGAAACACTGCTTAATGATAACAAGATTCGGCGTGTGTCAGCGAGCAAATACTTGTCCAGTGCATGGGGAATCCCAAAACCACACAAAAGCAATGAGTATAGGATGGTTATAAGTTATCGCGCCGCTAACAAACACATACGATCAGTAGCATTCGCCGCCAAATGGGATATTCTCACTATAGAACGCATCCTACTGGACGACACTAACCAATGGGCCTGTACAATAGACCTAAAATATATGTTTTATCAGATCCCCCTCTATGACCCCAAGGGATTGTTAAACTTCGCTTACCAGGGAGCCCAGTACCAATGGCAAGCGTGTCCCCAAGGGTACAAAAACTCACCTGCCTGGGTCAGTAAGGCCCTAACCCGCACATTACAGAAGGTACCATCCCTCCCCAACATTCATGTTGTCTATTACGTGGATGACATTCTTATAACTGGCACCACACCAACTGAAGTACAAAAGGTCACTGAACAGGTTCAGGCCGCTTTATCCACCGATGAGTGGAACCTCAGTTTGCCTAAAAGTGTCCTCACTGCTACTTCTACCTTTCAGTTTTTAGGTTTTACTGTAGAAAAGGGACAGCTACGCCACTTAACTTACCACCCACTCACCAATTCTTTCCCCTTGGGGGTAGCTCCCCCCAGACGTGAAGTGCAGCATGTGTTAGGTGTAATTAACTATCACAGACAGTTTCTCCCTGCTGCTTTGTTGCCACAACTATCTGTTTTGCAGCGATATGCCAGGAACATTAAAACCCCTTGGACACCAGAGGCCGAGCAGGTGGTGTCTTCCCTGGCTGCCTGGTTGGGCTCTGGGCCCACCTTGGCTCGATGGAATCCCACCAACCCTATTGAGATTACCCTCACTGTGTCCTCAGACCATGTGGCCGTAACTGTGTCCCAAGAGGACCTCCCCGTCCACAATCAGGCCCGGAAGCTGTCAGGACCCGAATATCATTATGGGCCTGTGGGCATTGCCATGCTTGCTGTCCAGTGTGCTATCCCATGGGGTAAATCTGCCACAGGCACCCTAAAGGGGCCTCATGTGGAGCTTCTCCCATACCTCACCTTCACCCCGGCCCCCCAGTTCCAGGGAGCCCCTGCTACCTGGGAGTGACTCGTTTACCAGAACCAAGAGGTATGTGGACATTGGGCCCTCAAGTCCTCCTCCACTGCAGCTCCCACTGAGCCGGGGGCTATTGCCCAACTGAGTGCCTATGCCCCTTGGATTGTATCTGATGGGGGCACATCACCTTCTCCCTGAGCAGGAATGCTGTGTGTTACCTGTAACACCCTCAAAGTTAAACCCTTAGATTTTTCCAGCTCAGCTCAGAAGGCCGAAGCAAAAGGCGTCCTGTTGGCAGCCTCTCACATTGTGGCAGCCCACCCGAAAACACGTGTGGTCCTGGGAGTGGACTCAAGCTACTGCGTGTCCATCCTGATGGGAGAAGGACGGCCCACCGCTCATGAAGAAATATGAGCACAGATTACTCAACTGGCAGCACAGTCCAAGCTGCCATGGTTTGTTATTCATTGTCCTTCACACAGGTCTGACAGTAACCCTCTTCATTCCAGCCTAGATCTACAACTCCGAGAATATAAGTGTAACACATCCCAGGTTAACATTATCTCTTGCAGTGATCCCTTCATCACCTGGCTTCATAAAGAGTGGGGGCACCTGCCTGCCCGTGCCCTACATCAGCTGTTGACTGACCGAGGGAGACGAACATCGAGCGTGTCTAGGCAGCAGTGCACCCAAGCTGTCCAAGGGTGTCTGAGCTGCCAACAGGCACGAGTCACTAACAAGCCTGTCTATGGTCATGGTGCTTATAGCCCTGAGCACTTTAGCCCAGGTAAAACCTGGCAGATGGACCTCATTGGCCCCCTCCCGGGGGCCAAACAGTATCCAAAGGGGCTTGTAATAGTTGACCTAGGGTCTCGTCAGTTAATGTGTTCTCCCCTCAGGCGATCTACTGCACCAGCTGTTTCTGTAGCCCTTCTCCAGGTAATTGCTGCCTGGGGGGCACCCAAAGAGATCCAGACCGATGGAGAGCCACCGTTCACCAGTAAAGCTATAGACCAGATGGTGTCCTAGTGGGGGGTGCATCTGCCATATCACCCCCAAAGCAACGGAGTCGTGGAGAGACGGATCGGAATGCTGAAGACCCAAATTCGGGCCATACTTGGCACCCCTGATTACAAGGGGTGGGACCGGGTGCTGCCTCATTTCCCTTAATACAGCATGCAGCCGATGGCCAGAGATCGCTCCTAAACTGTGGGAACCTTGGAAACCTGCCTATAATATTTCTCAGCCAGTGTGGGTCTCTATTCCCAATGCCCAGGGAACCTGCACTCCACTAGCAGCCACCATCATCACACCTGGCCGGTTCCCTAACACCTATCATATTCAAATAGATGGACGGGGCAAGCCTGACCTGGTCCACCACAACTGGCTTAGTGTTCGGTCATAACAGGCCCTAGATGGGCCACTTTTCTTTTATGTCTCCATAGGAATCAGTCGCCATGATTGCTGCCCCGCCTCGAGAAAACCCCCTGGTTGCCTGGTTGAGAGCCTACGCCCTACAGGAGGTCCTCATCGGGAACCTGTCAGATGTCCCCCCATCACATGATTGCGTTGCCTGTACAAGACCAAAGGCCTCAGAGGGAGGGTCCCCCTTCCTCTGGGAGTTCCTCCCCCTCACGAACCTGACTCCACAGCATCCAGCTTCAGCCTGCAACAACACAGACTGGGTTCATCGGCCTCTGTTCACGTGCAACACCACCAGCGACGACCGAAGACCCAACTCATTCGCCCCTGTTGCGGTGACAGGACCACTCCCAGCAGCCCCGTGCATCGTGTTCTTTGGCTTCTCCAATCCCACTCCGTTGGGGCAGTATCCCAATTGCACCCAATGGTTCATAGGACCTCGGCCTAACTCAAACCCCAAGAAAGGAAGCTCAAGATACCGCACTGAGTTCACCAGGTTTATTAATCATCTTTCGACAAGTACAGTGTTTAAACCCACCCAATACTTATCCACAGCTCAGACCCATGTAGAACTGAGACAGGTCAGAGCCGCCCACCTACTATGGATGGAGGTCGATACACCACCCGGCCAGAAATCCCACCAGCGAAGCTCCATCCATGACCAGTTTTTACCCTCTTCCCCAGGACAAGTGTGGCTCTGTGGGAACAACATTGCCCAGACTGCTCTACCCGCATTCCCAAAGGGGGTATGTGCCATCGGGCAACTCGTCATAAAGGGAGGAGGGCTCTTTCACCACCGTCGCCCCATCTCCTCACCACGCAAACGACAAACAGCCACCGCATGGGAGCGACTCAAGTCAGCCACCGAGATGGTCATAGGAGGGTACATACAGTTTAACCCCCTCTCTTACAGTTTAACTTTACAGCAAATCCGTGGACTGTCGCTTGGTCTGGAGGCCCTCACCAACATCACAGCAGAAGGACTTCATCGAACCAGCGACGCCCTCACTATCCTAGCCAACTACGCCGAGCAGAACCGTCTTCTGATCCAGACCATCCTACAGAAGGACTTTTGTGTCGCCTTGGAGGACCTCGATCCTCGCTTTAAAGGACAATGTTGCCTGCGCCTTCAGCCTGGGTGGAACAACGTCTCAGCCGTGGCTGACCAACTATCCTCCCTCGCCGTCCAGATTCGTGAAGAGCGTAAGCAGTGGGATTGGTGGCAAGCTCAGTGGTCTAGCTCGGGGCTGGGGACCTGGGCTCAGTCCATCAAGCAGTGGCTTATTACTGTGGCTATTGTTCTTGTGGCCTTTCTGTTGGGGATAGCAGTGGTCAAGCAGCTAATTCATAAGGTTGTGTCAGCCCTGCCTTTGCAGGTGAGGTATTCCTCCATCCCCTTGGACAGCAGCAAACCACCACCTCCATATTACGAAGACGACGACTTGTAAAACCTTTTTTTTTTCCTTTTTTTTTTTTTGGTCTTTGCATGGGACATCGCCCCTCATAGCCCGTTCAGGTCGGCCAGGGGGGCATGTCTGTTACAGCTATCCCCTATTCCATTTTGTTTCTTACAGCTGTCCCCAGACTCCATTTTGTTCTCCTGTGGCCGCCCTTCCCTGGCTGTTAAGTTGTTTACCAGGGCCACTGCCCTTCTCAAAGGGAGGGCCCCTTAAGTTGTTTAACAAGAGCCATTGCCCTTCTCAAAGGGATGGCTACTTGTGCTGCGTGCTAAGTGGGACCACTGCCTTTTCAAAGGGTTAGTCCTGTTATCACCTCCTTGAGCCTGGGCTTGGTGTAGGGTAGGCAATGTCCAGAGCTGCAAGACCTAATGTGTTCTTAAGATCCTGGGCATGAGTCATAGGCCTCATGTGCTCTTGAGTCACCTATTGCACAGGACTATGTCCAGGCATGTCTCTGGGCTTACCTTCAGTTTTTTCCCTGTGCCCCCTCCCCTGTGACAGAGGGAGCCTATCAGGATTACTGGCAGGAAACTGCCCAAATTTGCCTTTAAAACCAGACATTTTTGAAACACACCTCAGAAAGGTTCCTGCATTGCTGCCTGGTCTGATCAGTCAGGGGTTCTGGAGGGTCCTTTCTCCGCTCTCGTTTTATTTTTTGAGCGTACCCTCGTTTTTTTTGCCCCCCCCCCACGAAGAACGAATTGCTACCTGAGAGATCTCCTGATTATTGAGACTGTACCGAGCCCTCCTTGCTTCTTCTAATGTTGCTGCTGCTTCTGCCTTTGCTGCTGCCTTGGGGACTGGTAAGAATCCCTCTGTGAAACTTTCCCTACTTTTATTTTATTACTTTAGCTGCTGGCTCTGTTTCCCCAGCACACAGACTCAAGCTAAACCTTGGTCTGTGTCTTAAAACCTCTCTTAAACTCCGCAGTGCTTTTTTGTTAAATATAAGTCTGTGCCGCTGCTAAGCTCTGCTCCTGTGGGCTTTGCCTTGGGGCTCTCTGCTTTCAGCTGTATCCACCGCTATAGCCACCATCCCTTGGCTTCCTTGGGAGCTGGGTCCTGGACACATACCACTCTGCCCTCTGTAACCTCCCCATAGCATAAGGTGCACCATAGGTCTTGTTTTTTTTAGTTTAATAAGTCATAGTTTGTTAAGATTGTAGAGCTTGTAAGTTTCAACTGCCTTGTTATAGTTTACTGTTTTGTTGCTCCGTATAGTTGCTTGTTATAGCTTTGCTTAGAATTGTGATATTTGTTGTTTTGCCTAGTCATTGGTTAAGATAGATAAGGTTTTTTGCTGCTTAAATTCACCTTCCTGCTGTCCCGATCTCTCCCTGAACTTTCCCATGTCTGTTTTTCCCCCACTCCAATCTCCCCCTCTGTGTGCTCCTCCGTGTCTCCCTGTTATAACCCCTTGCTGCTTCTCCCCCTGTATAACTTCCCTAACCCTTTGCTGCTTTTCCCCCGCATCTGCACTCTCTCCGAACTTCCCAACTCCTTGCTGCTTCCCCCCCCACGTCTGCATCACCCTCCGAACTTCCCAAACCCCTTGCTGCTTCTCCCTCAGTGAAGCTTCCCAAACCCTTTGCTGTTTTTTTTCTTTGTTTTTGGTGTCCGCTTGTTGCTTAAACCTCTCTCTAGCCCTTCTTTATGCTTCTCCGCTGCCTCTCCCCTACCGAAGATCACCATCACACTGCTCTGTTGTCCTCACCCTGCAGGGCTTCAGAGTCTCTCGCTGCTTCCAGCCGCTCGTCTGCATACCACTAATCACTCACTCCCCCCCTCCTGTTTCTTGACCCAGCCTTTATATTGATATTGTATTGTTGTACTGTAACTCACCTTTTACTTGTGATTATAACACCCCATTGGTTGCGTCCACTTTTCTGATATACTTTGTATTTACACTGATGCCACTGTGTTACATTGTGTATCTAACTATTAACTCATATAGAAGCTACCATTTTATTTTGCATTTCTTTTGGGTACGCTTTGCATTTCCACACTGTATCTAGAGTTGCTTATTGACTGTACTGTATCCCATTGTGCTGAACCCCACTTGCTGTACCCCACTATTAGAACTCCCTACACTGTTCAATAAGAAGAAACCTCCCCATCGTTGTCTATTGTAAACACCCTATACACCCCATCCCATCGTATTTCATTATTAAATTCCCACCACTTCCTTTTTTTCCTTTAATAAAGAAATTAATTGGAACCCCAGCTGTGTGGTAATTGCTCCCCAAGATCCCATATACCTGCAGGCAGGGACAAATGGGAATGTTGGTTGTACTGAGGTCTAACCTAGTCATCAGACAGTGCCAGCAAGCTTTTAAATGTCCAAAGGCACATTCTACCACCATTCTGCACTTGCTCAGCCTATAGTTGAACTGCTCCTTACTACTGTCCAGGCTACATGTGTATGGTTGCATGAGCCATGAGAGCAAGGGGTACGCTGTGTCTCCAAGGAACTATTGGCATTTCAACATCCACAACGGTAATTTTCTGGTTTGGGAAGACAGTCCCTTCTTGCAGCTGCTCGAACAGCCCGGAATTCCTAAAGATGCAAGCATCATGCACCTTTCCTGGCCATCCCACGCTGATGTCGGTGAAATGTCCCTTGAGATCCACCAGTGCTTGCAGCACTATTGAGAAGTACCCCTTGTGGTTTACATATTGGTTGGCAAGGTGGTCCAGTGCCAAGATGGGTGATAGACAGAATGCATATCCCTTACCACAGTTAGGAAACCCCATCGCAGCAAAGCCATCCAGTATGACCTGCACATTTCCCAGAGTCACTACCCTTGATAACAGAATGTCAATGACTGCATTGGCTACCTGGATCACAGCAGTCCCCACAGTAGATTTGCCTACTCCAAATTGATTCCCGACTGACAGGTAGTAGTCAAGTGTTGCAAGCTATCGCCACTCGCTTCTCAACTGTCAGGGCAGCTCTCAGCTTGGTATTCCTGCACTGTAGGATGGGGGAAAGCAACTCACAAAGTTCAAGGAAAGTGGCCTTACGCATGTGAAAGTTTTGCAGCCACGGGGAGTCATCCCATACCTGAAATTCTATGTGGTCCCACCAGTCTGTGCTTGTTTGCCAGGCCCAGAATCGGTGTTCAACTGTATCAACCAGCCCCGCTGCTGCCATGATGTCCCAATTGCCACAGCCTGTTCTTTCCGGAACATCTGTGTCCATGTCCTCCTCACAATCGTTCTCTTAGCCAGGTTCTGCACATACTGCAGGATAATGTGTGAGGTGTTTACAATGCTCACAACAGCAGTGGTGAGCTGAGCAGGCCCCATGATTGCCATGCTATGGTGTCTGCACAGGTAACCCGGCGGAAAAAAAGATGCAAAATGGATTGTCTGCTGTTGCTTTCACAGAGGGAGGGCGGGGAGACTGACGCCATGTACCCCAAACCACCCTGTAGTGAGGCGGTGTGGCTCCCCTCCTCCTCAGAGAGGGTCGAGCCCCGTCAGACACCTAAGGGGGCGGGGCCATAGAGCAGTGAGCCCGTCCCTCAGAGGGTTAGGAGGCGACCCGGAAGTATAAAAGCCGGCGTTCAGCGCTCAGTTGGAGCCCAGCCGCCGTCGGGAGCAGACCTGCCAGAGGGTGCTCGTGACTGGGAAACTGCTGAGGCCCAGGGCCGTTGCCCCTGACTGGCCGGAGCTTCCCTGTGCCCGCTACGACGAGGAGCTGCCGGAGCCGCCCCGTCCCTGCTGTTACCCTGAGGAACCCCAAGAGCAGGCCTGGCCGGACTTCCCAGAGGTACTGCCGGACCTACCGCCCAGCCCTGGCTGGGAGGGGCCCATGCTACTAGACTTCCCAGGGGCTGACGCCACAGATCAGGTAGACCCAGAGGGGGAGATTGGAAGTAGCCCCGGGGGCAGCAGAGTCCAGTCAGGCGGCAAGTATACCTGAACCCATGTCAGTGTGTTGCGGCTAGGAACCCACTGACCGTTAGCGGTGATAGCCGCTACTAGGGCCCTGGGCTGGAACGCAGTGGAGTGGGTGGGCCTGCGTTCCCCCTGCCACCCGTACCTGGGTGGCAGAATCCCCCTCTCTCCGGCCTAAGGAGGCCATCAAGTCTAGTGACGGACTGCTCGACCCTGAGCCACGAGGGTCAGAGCCTTTGTAACTGTGTGTTTGGTGCCCCACCCAAACCAAGGGCCTGGGCCCCTTTAACTGTGCCACTGCTCGGTCCTGCCCCAAAGGGCTTGAGCTGCCTGAACTATTGTTGCTCAGCCCTGAGCCAGGAGGGTCTGAGCCTCTATGACTTTGTGTTTATTGCCCGACCCCATAGCAGAAGGCCGGGCCCTGAGCGATTGTGCAGCGTCACTCAGCCCTGAAGAAAGGGGCTGACGTAGACAACGAGTATCGAGGCCGGTGTGGCTCCCCTCCTCCTCAGGGAGGGTCGAGCCCTGGCCGTGCGCCTTTACACACCCGCAACAATGTTTTTGCCCCATCAGGCACTGGGAGCTTAACCCAGAATTCCAATGGGTAGTGGAGATTGTAGGAACTGTGGAATAGCTACTCACAGTGCACCGCTCCATGAGTCAATGCTAGCCATGGTATTGAGGATGCAGTCCTCCAACTTAATGCGCTTAGTGGGCACACACACACACAATCAACTGTATCAAATCGATTTCTAAAGATCTACTCTATAAAAATCAACCTAATTTCGTAATGTAGACATACCCTGGGAGAGCTGCTGCATCTTATTTCTTTATAATTGTTGGTGCTTTCCTTTATAGACAACGTTGTATCAGGTCTTGCGTTTCACATGCCTGGTATTCTATCCTCTGGAATCTTTCTTGAACTGGCAGAAGAATATCTGCAGTTTTAAGCATTGTTTTTTTTTTCTGCTGCTCCTATATATCAATTGTTTTTTCTATAATGACCCAATAATATGCCAAGGCTTTCTTTGGTCAGTTATATCTGCATCAAGGTCCCTAATTGACATTATGGAGACTCCCTGGCTTAATGCAGAAACCGTCTCTTGGTATATGCATCTTATATTATTTTCCGTCCGTCTACTTGGGCTATATTGCACTTCCAGTCTTCTGGTTAGTGCAGAGTGGAAGGCATCCAAAAATGTATAGCCTTTCTCCCCTTTGGTGTCTCTAAACATCCCCAAGGTGCAAAGGCACCCAGCATTCATGTCACTAGTTTTGCAAGATTCTACAAAAAAAAGTCTCACTTTTTTTACATACATAACCTAGGAAATGAAAAAAATCTTTAAAAAATTGAGAAAGTGAATATCTTTTATTACCAATTTTACCTTTGAAAGTATGACCTAGCCTTCACTTTTTGTTTCCACATGTCCACACGTTTGAGTTTTCCTATAGAAACTTGTTATATAGTTTATCCACATCAAAGTGGAATACAAGAGCATCTGTCTCCTCATAATTAAACAACAGGAGTTTTGCCATTGACTTCAGTGGAGTCAGGATTTTGCCCAGGATTATTAAAAGCACATATTTTCAGGAATAGAGCATTATTGCTCATCATGTCATATCACAGAACTGCAAATGGCTGGCATCACTAGGAGATGTTTTACGTAGTCTAATGCGCTCGTTTCTCAGTCTGCCATTTTCAAAAGCAAAAGTACCTGGAAATGTCAAAGTTTAAAAAAAACAAAAAACATAAAATATGTATTTTGCAGTTTTTTTGCATGTACCTTTTTTTAAAAAGGCTGAAAACAAACAGAATCCCAAGATTTAACTTTGCATGAGTCTACCATCATACTTAAAAAATAAGAAAGAACTCCAATGAAAACAAAAGTCTAATTCCAAATTACAATACATATTGTATATATAGTTCTCACAACACTGTTCTATATCATTGTATGCTTTTTTAGTAACTATCAAAAATAATAAACATATCTTGCAAAGACAGTCCCAAAACCAAAATCAAACTTCCACACATTCCTGATTGTTGTGGTGTTCAAAATATGGATCTGGATTCTGCAACTCATTCATCTTTCTCTAGAACACACTTACATTGATTACCAGGCATACAGAAAATAAATTGCATCTACACCATCACATGGAGAAGTGGATCACACAATATATATGGAAGAGTTATGAAGAACAAAGTAATTAGTTGATTTTTCAAATGAGATCTGATATTCAAGCCACACTGCAATATTATTTATTAGGTGGTTAGTATCCCAAAATGTTAGAGCCTCATAATAAGCTTTGATTAAAAAGGAAAAAAAATTAATAAAATTAAATAAAAAATGTTATTTTAGGTGATATGAAAAGTATTAGATATAGATGTATTCCCATATTAGTAAATTTGATTATTAAATGTAGTGCAGAATTTCTCATGAAGAATTATAGTTCTTATTTCCAGTGGACCCAAATACAGGCTGCAGTTTTCTAAACACCCTGAGCGCAAATCTGTCTCTTTCCTACTAGCATGAAGAATGCATATTCCTGAAACTTTCAAATGAAGATTGCTTAATTGTAAGTGTCATAAACAGATAGCTAAGGGTTAATGTCTCTTTCACCTGAAGCACCTGACCAGAGGACCAATCAGGAAACCGGATTTTTTCAACTTTGGGTGGAGGGAATTTTGTGTCTGAGGTCTTTGTTTTCTGTCTGCCTGCTTTCTCTGAGCTTTGGAGAAGTAGTTTCTGCTTTCTAATCTTCTGTTTCTAAGTGTAAGGACAAAGAGATCAGATAGTAAGTTATATGGTTTCTTTTCTTTGGTATTTGCATGAATATAAGTGCTGGAGTGCTTTGATTTGTATTCTTTTTGAATAAGGCTGTTTATTCATATTTCTTTTAAGCAATTAACCCTGTATTTTGTCACCTTAATACAGAGAGACCATTTGTATGTATTTTTCTTTCTTTTTTATATAAAGCTTTCTTTTTAAAACCTGTTAAAGTTTTCTTTACTGAGAAATTTCAGGGAAATTGAGTCTGTACTCACCAGGGAATTGGTGGGAGGAAGAAATCAGGGGGAGATCTGTGTGTGTTGGATTTGCTAGCCTGATTTTGCATTCCCTCTGGGTGAAGAGGAAAGTGCTTTTGTTTCCAGGACTGGGAACGGAGAGGGGGAGTCACTCTGTTTGGATTCACAGAGCTTGTGTCTGTGTATCTCTCCAGGAGCCCCTGGAGGGGGGAAGGGAAAAAGGATTATTTCCCTTTGTTGTGAGACTCAAGGGATTTGGGTCTTGGGGTCCCCAGGGAAGGTTTTTCAGGGGGACCAGAGTGCCCCAAAACACTCTAATTTTTTGGGTGGTGGCAGCAAGTACCAGGTCCAAGCTGGTAACTAAGCTTCGAGGCTTTCATGCTAACCCCCATATTTTGGACGCTAAGGTCCAAATCTGGGACTAAAGTTATGACAGTAAGAAGTCAATAAGTAGTCAGCAAGTAGACAAATTAGATATCTTAAACTGTGCCAGTGATTTCCTGAAAATATTAAAGCATTTGAACTTTTTATTTCCAGTTCTGGCTCCTCTCCCTCCCCCTCCAATTTATCTGCTTACCCACTGCCAAACCCATGAGACCCATTTTCTACGTACCAAAGGAGGCTAAAAGGTGGGAAGAAGGGAAGTCAGATTGACTCAGCTATGCCTTTTATAGGCAGGATGACAGAATGCTCTGTCCCTTGTGGAAAAGGTTTCTCAGACACCAGGAAAACCCTTATCTATTTATTGGGCAAAATCCTGAGAAACTCCTGAAATTTCCAGGTGGAGTGGGGACGGAAGGGAGTTTCCAAAATAGCAATAGCCACCACTAAAAGACAATGGAAGGTGTGGGTCAGCTGCTGCTCCAGAAGACTTTGATCCAGTCACTAAGGAGAGCTGAAAGTGAACTGAAGACACTTAGGGATTGCAATAAAGTTCCTCCTCTACCTTGGTTGGTCCTGCGCTTATTGGCAGATTTTGCTAGCCTCAGAGATCTTCCTGTGTTGCATCAGGAGTTGGGAGGTTTTGTGGGGAACCCAGGCCCACCCTCTACTCCAGGTTCCAGCCCAGGGCTCTGTGGACTGCAGCTGGCTAGAGTGCCTTCCTGAACAGCTACACGACAGCTACAATTCCCTGGGCTACTTCCCCACGGCCTCCTCAAAACACCTTCTTTGTCCTCACCACAGGACCTTCCTCCTGATATCTGTTAGTGCTTCTACTCCTCAGTCCTCCAACAGCACACCCTCTCACTCTCAGCTCCTTAAGCACACCTCACAAACTGGAGTAAGAGCCTTTTTATACCAGGTGTCCTGATTAGCCTTAATTAATTCTAGTAACTTCCCAATTGGCTACAGGAATCCTAATTAGCCTGTCTGCCTTAATTAATTCTAGAAAGTTCCTGAGTGTTCTGCTTTTACTGGAATAGTCCCTGTTATCTTACTCAGGGAAAAGGGACCTGCTTAACCTGGAGCTAATGTAACTACTTTCGACCACTCTCTTGTAGCCATCTGGCCTGACCCTGTCACAGGATGGACATTCAGAAAGTGCAGTCAATGAGGAATTGTGGAGGAACTCAGAATTGTGTTGATTGGGGAGCAGGTGCTGGGAGGAGTTGAGGAGCAGTCAGGGATTAGCGTGGTCATAGACTGAGGGAAATGAGACTTCTAGACTTTGAGAGCAATTGATGGAGGCCTGGGGTACTTTCAAAGGGCAGCAAGAGGAGGAATATGGAAGCAAAGTGTGGAGAGCAGGATTTGGGGTGACCTATAAACGATTCTTCTGTACCCCTTTCTTGCCAGGTAAGGGGGAAAGATGTAGGATAGGAATCGAGAGAGCAGACTTGAGGGGAGGGAGTGATGTGGGATTTCCTTGAATCTGGAATTCCTCTTAATCCTTCACTTCCTGAGGTTAGCAGTCCAAACATCTACAAATGATGTCTATCGTTTTGGATCAGACACGGTACCTGAAAGAAGGGCTGTTTCACACTTATGGCCTCAAATCCACCCACCAAAACTTTGATATGGTAGGAAGTTGGGGAGATCAGCCACAATATTGCAGGTTGTGCCCTCCTAATTCCAAAGTATAAATAATAGGAAACACCACTGGAAACTGGCCCTTATGAAATCTGTGGCTAATTAACCAGTGCCATCAATCTAATTTTAGCATGAAAATTCATTACATTAAAGAAATATTCAAAGGTGAGCCATCTGAGTCCTAGCTTCATCAACATTTAGGCCTGATTAATATTTAAAAAAATAATCATAGGCACTTTTTTTGCAACAATATAATCATTTTTATGAATGCTCTGATTAATCTGAAATTAATTAATCGGCTACATGCTTAAGACATTTGTGTTAAACTAAGTATCAGAGTGGTAAACCATGTTAGTCTGTATCCACAAAAACAACGAGAAGTCTGGTGGCACCTTAAAGACTAACATGCATCTGAAGAAGTGGGTTTTATTACCCACTAAAGTTTATTCCCAAATAAATCTGTTAGTCTTTAAGGTGCCACCAGACTTCGTATTGGTTTTGTGTAAAACTGTATCTCATTATTTTAGGTATTTTTTTCAGAACCCCAGTTGGCTAAATAAGAATATATACAAACAAGAGGAAGACTAAGGATAGGACACACTCATCACTCAATGAGGTGGGAAAGACAACAACAGAAAATACAGCAATGGCCAAAGTGTTAAATGCCTTTTTCGTTTCAGTTTTCACCAAACAAGTTAGCAGAGATTAGATGACTAACAAAGCGAACATCAGCGAAAATGGAGTAGGAGCTTGGGCTAAATAGGAAAAGAGCAAAGTAAGACAAGTTAGATGTCTTCAAGTCAACAGGACCTGATGAAATACATCCCATAATACTTAAGGAACCAACTGAAGGGATCACTTAGCCATTAGTGATTAGCTTTGAGAACTCATGGAGGAGATCCCAGAGAAATGGAGAAAGCTACTATATTTGGCTATCTATAAAAAATGGAATAAGGACGATTCAGGTAATTATAGATCAGTCAGTTTAATTTCAGATAATAGAAAGATAATAGAATCAATAATCAATCAATTTATAACCACCTAGAAGAATAAAATGTGGTAAGTAACAGTCAGTATGGATTTGTCAAAAACAAATCATGTCAAACCAACCTAATATCCTTCTTTGACATGGTAAGACAACATGTGGCTGGAGGGAAGCAGTAGCTGTGATAAATCTCAGCTTTACTAAAGCTTTTGATGTATTTTCACATGACCTTCTCAAATAAACTAGATAAATATAGCCTAGAAAAACCTACTCTAAGGTGGATGTACAACTGGTTGGAAAATCACACTCAGAAAATAGTTATCAATGGATCACAATTGTGCCAGAAGGGATTACTGAGTCAGCTCCCTCAGGAATCTGTTCTGTATCTGGTTTATTCAATAACTTCATAAATAATTTAGATAATGGCATAGAGAGTGAATGTATAGAGTTTGCAACTGATGCCATGCTGGCAGGGCTGCCAGTATTCTGGAGGACAGGATTAGAATTCAAAATTATCTTGAGAAACTGGAGAAGTGGTCTGAAATAAGTAGGATGAAATTCAACATAGACAAATGTAAAGTATTACACTTAGGAAGGAAGAATCAATTACACAAATACAAAATGGGATATGACAACTGAGGGAGGATGTGGGGGTTATAGTAGATCACAAACTAAATATGAGTCAACAATGTAATGCTGTTGCAAAAAAAAAGGGGGGGAATGAACATCATTCTGGGATGTATTAGCAGAAATGTTGTAAGCAAGACACAACAAGTAATTCTTTCACTCTACACAGCACTGATAAGGCCTCAAAAGAGTATTCTGTCTAGTTCTTGGAAGCACACTTCAGGAAAGATATGGACAAATTGGAGAAAGTCCAGAGGAGAGAAAAAAAATTAAAGGTCTAGAAAGCATGACCAACCAGGAAAGATTGAAAAAAAAATGGGTTTGTTTGATCTGGAGAAACGGAGACTGAGGGGTGACATGATAACAGTTCTTAAATACTGGTTAAAGGTTGTTATAAAAAGGAGGGTGACAAATTGTTTTCCTTAGCCACTGAGGAAAGGACAAGAAGTAATGGTCTAAAATGCGGCAAGGGAGATTTAGGTAAGACATTAGGATAAACTTCTTAACTGTAAGGATATTTAAACACTGGGACAAATTACCTAGAGAGACTGGGCAATCTCCATCATTTCTGGTTTTAAAAACAGGTTAGACAAAACACCTGTCAGGGATGGTCTAAATAATATTTAGTCCTGCCTCAGTGCAGGGGACTGGACTAGATATTATCAAGATCCCTTCCAGTCCTTCATTTCTATGATTTCCAGCGTCGGACCAAGTGTTGGACTTTGGGGGCACATTTCACATACAATTGTCGGAAGTTAGTTTGCTCTTCAAATTTTCTTGTGGGTAGTGTATAAACTGCCATGAAATAATGTGTAAATAGCTTATACTAGTCTCCTAATTCATAATATTGCACTGTGCTATCAGAAACTTGATTTGAAAAGTTCTTCACTATTTTTCAAGCAAAAAAGACAATATCTTACTTTATTTTTAAGTAAGGTTTTACACAATGGTCTAATGAGGTTTGCTAATTCTTACGTGTCACCTATATACCACAGAGATAGATACTTCAGAAATAGCAAAATAGCTATATAAGACAGATAGAATTAACACTGTATTTGCTTAGATTGAATAATATATTCCCCTTACTATTCTCCAATTCCCGGCTTTATTAATGCTAACCAATTTTCTCAGTCTTTTATTTGTAAAACTAATTGTGGCTCATCTCAGTTGATGAAGGACTTGAAAGAAGTTTTTTCTAGATATACTAAAAGACTAGTATATACATATGAAAAACAATTTAAAATTTCAATTTCAAAGAACAGAACTGCTTTTAAAAAATGTATACAGAAGATGACAATTTAAATTTAAAATCTTTGTCACATTGGTTTTCCTCTTGCAGGAAATTTTGTTTGACCTTTATCAAACTCAAGTGCATGTTATTCAATAATGTTAATAGATTGTTTTCTTATTAATAAAATGGCAAAGTAAAATTTGCTTTGTTTTCATTGTTTCTGTATTAAATTTAATTTATCACAATGAAATCCACTTCCCTGATTTATGGAGCAGAGGTGGCCTCTCTCTGACTCAAAGCCATTGATTTTCTATAACAAGTTAAAGGAGACACTGCAGCTGTATGAAAAAGTAATGAACAACATCTTCATAGCCTGAAAAACGTTCTAAATGGACATTTGCATGATACACCATGGACTTTTGCAGGAATTGATTTTGCCTTTGTGTTGCCCTCTCTTAGTGGACAAATATTGTGTTCTTCTGTTATTAATATTAATTTTACTTTTGTGGCAAAAATTGATTAATGTGCTCTCTATCCTGACAAAGATAAAAAACTACATTAAAATATTAATTATATTCAGATAAACATACAAACACACAAAAATTCAAATTTAAGACTGTCACAGCTGCCTTGCTGACCCAGTCTAAAGTCTTACCTCAGAACTTAGATACCGCAAATTATTGACTACAATAGTTTAGAAAGAATTGAGAAAGAGATCATATCACAATAAGAGGTGTATAGAGTAACTGGATCTGTGGGAAGACATTATGTGTTTTATATTTTTAATAACTGTTTTCCCTGTCAAAAATTATTTGAGGAGCAAACTCAGAGAGGACCGTTATGTGTTGCAAAAACATATTGTTATCACAAGGTGACAGAGTCAAGGGTATTCTGATTGTCAAATCAGCATTTTCTTGCTGTGGTGTATTTATGTATCTCAGCCTTTTATGATATCTGAATGTAGTTTTACTACATTTTTTTCTGACTCTATAACTTGCATTGCCATCTTTTCATTTCATTCTCTTACTACAACTGAACCTCCACAGAATTATATTGAAAATGTTTTACCATTATACAATCCTCTCAAACATCAGCAGCAATATAATTAAGTCTCTGCAGACTTAATCTGAAACCGTTTAGCCCATAGACATAATCTCATATCATGACATAATAATGGGGTCTCCATGGACCAGTTTACATATTGCTTTGACATTGTAATGGCAATATAATAACCTCATACTGGACTCCACATAGATTTCTACTGAAGCAACGTGAGCATTCTAATTTCACATTATAGAAGCACTGTAATGCTTTCATAATGCAACAATTATAAGGTGAAATCCCTGTTCAAGTAACTGGTGTATTGGCATCATATTAAACAATTGAGCCAATGTGCTATGTATTATTCTGTGGTTCCTTTTCAAATTTAAATGCATCTGTAATTTTACCTTTGCAATAAAGGCAAATAGAACAAGAAATTCAAGATAAATTTTTCATATAAACATCTTTTAAATTGACAGCATGGCAAATTTGCTACAGTAGTTGACGCCAGAGATTGTTTTTCTCTTTTTGACAACATTTAAAGCAACTTAATATATATATCTGACAATTTTCAGGATGTGATGAGGTTTAGATAACATGACATCTAGCAGCTCCATGGAACCAGAAGAGACAAAACAATTAGCACAGCCTCCTTCCATGCTAACCCCTATCTTGCATGCATACCTCCAGCCCTGCCCTGCCCCATGGCTTACAACGAAAAGCTGTTTGATTTGTGTCTGATAATCCTCAGAATTTTCTGATTCTTATTATGAACTCAGTCTTAAACTCTTGATGTGGAAATATCACAATAGTGGGATCTTCGAGATTCACAGGCTTTGTGGTTTAAAAAGAGGCTTACTTTGAAAAGAGGCAACCCACTTGAAACCAGTAAGGAGCACAACAGAAAAATAAAAACTAACTACAGACAGGCAGATTTCCTGGGGCAATTGCTCATGTCAATGGCCCTTTGCCCTAGGGACGATGGTGGTGGCATGGCATGTCTTCCTTCATATTTCTGCGGTCAAGGTCATTACAGGATCACATTAAGGACAGCAGTCAAACTTCTTCTAAACAAGGAGAAATTATCTTCATGTAAGGCCTCATGGGACCTGCAATCAGCAATCACATAGCAGTGTCACCCCCCAACATTACAGAGCTACTTTATTAGCCAGGCAATGATCACAGACCTCTCACTGGTCCTCAAACTCTCAAGCAATGTTGGGCTAACTCAGCTTTTCTTATGACCATTGATAACAGAAGGCACGAGTCAGCTTACAGTTCCTTGTTTTTTTATTACTTTGTTGCAAAAACTAGTTATAGACTTTAAAATGTGTTCTGCTACTCATAGAATTATGAAAATGTAAAAATTCACACACAAGTAGTTCTGGAACATTCTTGAATGTCCACAGAACTAAATAATGTTTGAAGTTCATCATATAGTCCAATTGTTTTTGGTAGTTGAAATATTTTTTAATGGGTGTAATCTCTGAATGGATGAGAAATATCAATGAAACCAAACTCCAGGGCTTAAATCAACAACCATGGTTACAAATCATTCCTGCTTGTTTTGAATCCCACTTCATCAATAACTGCTTGCAAGGGGGAATACAGAGAGGGAGTACAGCTCAGATGGCCAAAATTATTCTAGAACACTCATTTCTTATAACATTTTGGACATCCTCCAAAATCCATAAAAAATAACAGTAGCTTAAAGTGTATGGAGGAAAGCAGAGCATGTAGTGTGGTAAAGCCTCCCATCATCCTTTGTGAACCCTGAGGAAAGTGGGACATGGTAATTTGGAGATCTTGGAAAAAGGAGATGAAAAAAGGTCCTTCCTTCACTTCACCTCACCTCAAAGCTCCTGACCAGACATGCAGATTTAAACAGAGCAGCAGGAAGATGTCTATTCTTCTCCGCATATCCAGGCTGCCATCCTTGGATTTATGTACAATTTAGGGGTGCAGACATAGGGAAAGAGATAATGCCAAGCAGGGGAAGAGAAGAGACATAGAAAGAGGATCACTTCTCTCCAAGCACTGCTAAAGGGAAGTTTTTTACTACATTTAAGAGAGAAAGATCTTATGGATACCTGCTCTGCTCAAATGGGAGCCTCCCAACTCCAGCTGAAGTGTTCTCCATTCTAGACAGAACTTAGATTTATAAAAATCCAAACAGTGAGGTGAACACTCTCACAACCTCTCTATGGCTGGTAATTCAGCCCCTGGGTAGCAGTGCTATCACTGTGCTCCCTCACATCCTGCGCTTAAGATTCAAATGTAGAATTGGGAAAAGCTTGGATGCCTATTCGAACATATTAAAACATATTGAAACTTATTACATTACAGTTGTGCACTAGAACCACTCCAGTGAGCTGTATTTCTCAGTGACTCCAATGGATCTACTATGTACATGTATAGTACTAATCTTTTTCAGAGATAAAATATCCTATTACAATGCCATACAAGCCAAAAGTATCTGAGCATGTAGAGTAACATTTTAGCATTATAGTAACCACCACCACAAGTGACTATTTCAAAGAGTGATACATTTTTCATTGATACCAAGTTATTACTCTGTTCTGCAAGGTCAATTTATTGAAAAAACGTGTGTGCATGGCTGGCTATCTTCATAAATTCAGTGCTCATCCTTATATTGTATAGATAAATTCCTCATGTCTCATACTGAAGCAGTTTTGCTATTGTCCCATTTTTCTTCCAAGTCTACCTACACTATAATTTCACATAATGTATGATCTCAGTGACGTGATCTTTAAGACTTAAATTTAAATTTGCAGTGATGTTAACTGTCCTTAAAATGTTCAACAGATGAAAAGTATTTACTCTAGCTTGATGCCTTTAGCTTTTCAGGATCTGTGCATATTGTATGAATTTCTAAACACACAAAAAATCCATAATTCCTGAATTTTAGGGAAATATTAGTACTACTACCTTTTCATTTTTTTTTTTTTTGCTGTTGCAGCCATTTTTTCATATCAAGCTAAACTTAAATGTTTTCAAGATTCCACAATGGGACCACACAAATAAAACCATAGAAATGAAGGACTGGAAGGAACCTTATGGGATTATCTAATTAATCCCTCTGCACTGAGGCAAGGATACCAAGACCATACCTGACCGGTGTTGATCTAACCTGGTCTTAAAAACATCCAGTGATGGGTATTCCACAATCTCCCTTGCTGACCTATTCCAGTAATTAAACTATCTTTATAGTTAGGAAGTTTTTCCTAACATCTAGGCTAAATCTTCCCTGCTGCACATTTTTTGTCCTTCCTTCAATGGACATACAAAACAATTGATCACTGTCTTCTTTACAACAGCCCATAACATATCTGAAGACTGTAATCAGGTTTGTGTCGTCCATTGTTATTTCTTCAAGACTAAACACGCCCAGATATTTTTCCATCTTTCCTCAAAGGTCAGGTTTTTTAAACCTACTATCATCTTTGTTGGTTTCCTCTGGACTCTCTTCAATTTGTTCACATCTTTCTTGAAACATGGCTCCCAAAACTGAACACAATGCTCCATCTGAGGCCTGACCAGTGCAGAATAGAGCAGAACATTTCCCTCCCATGTCTTACATATTACACTTCTGATAATATATACCAGAATATTAGACTTTTTTGCAAGTGCATCACTTGCAAGAACTTATATTCAGTTTGTGATCCACTATAACTAGGGCTCTGAGTAAATTATGATTCCACAGAGAACACAGAAATTGTGAAAATGCCTCCATAATATAGATTTTAAAATCCTTTCTTCTAGATATTGACTAAATTTACTCATGAAATTCATTCATTCCTTACAATTGATTAATGTTAGTTGTGAAAATCACTGAGTCTTTCAAAAGGATTAACTTTAATTGTAAAATTAATTCTCTGCAAATGCAATGAAATTCAGTAATTTGCTATTACACTCTTATTTTTCTTTAAAAAACATAAAAGTTCTGATTTACCCAGGACCCTAACTCTTCCAGAACTTCTTATGCAGTGCTACTTACTACCTAGCCAATTATTCCCCATTTTCTAGTTCTGTTTTTCTTCCTAAGTGTAGTAATTTGCACTTATATTTATTGAATTTGATCTTGGGAAGCAATATTTGCATATAGAAAGCTTACAGATTTTTTTAAAAATTATGGTGAAGATACAAATTATATGGCTCTTTAAACTACTCAATATTTTATGACTGACATTTGTGGTATGATTTGTTGCCTTGTATTGAGCAACAACTTCTCTAAAGATTTGACACTTAAAGCTGTAATTCTTGTCTGTCTTCATTTCAGACCTCATTAAAAGAAAGTAAGTCAAGGAATTTGATCCTTCTTCCATTAATGGTTAAAACCACTAATAGAAATATAAAAGGTTAGTGTGAGAATAACAATGGGAATGTTAACTGAATGGTTTCTTTGAAAAGAAAGATGTCAGACTTCCCTTAAAAAAACAACTGTAGACATATTTGCTACAAAAATACTACTCTCTTATGGGAATGTAATACATGCTGGAATAGGCTATGTAAAGTATTGAAATGGACTGTTGCAAAATATCTTAGCACATGAAGACATTAGATGATTCAGAGACAACCACTTTGCAGGAAGCCATTCAGAAGTGTCTTGGCTAACTTGGCCCATTCAAATACAATGCATTTTAATGTATTATGTAGTCTGACTAGGTGATCACAAAAGTCCTTTTTTCGCCTTTAAAGAAATGAATTTTAATACAGCAAAAAAAGTCATATCTAAGAACCAAGAATGTAGGCCTTACCTACAAAATGGGGGACTGTGTCTTAGACATCAGTGATTCAAAAAAGGACTTAGGGGTCATAGTGGAAAGGCAACTCAATATATGCAATGAGTGCTATGATGTGACACAGAAGGTTAATGTGATCTTTTAATGTGTAAACAGGGGAGTAGGAGCAGACAGGTGATTTTACCAATACTATAGGTGAGACCAATACTAGAATGCTGTGTTACAGTTCTGGTGTCCATATTTTTTAAATAAAAGATGTTGAAAAACAAGAGCGGACCGAGAAAAGAACCACAAAAATTACTTGAGGGCTGGAAGATATGCTTTACAGTGAGAGACTTTTAAATAGCTCCATCTGTTTAACCTATCAAAAAGAAGCTTGAGAGGCAACTTCAGTACAGTGTAAAAAAATACCTTTTATGGGGAAAAAATGCTGGTACTAAACAGGACCGGATTTCCAATTAGGCCCAGTGGACACATGCCTAGAGATGCCTAAAAGTTAAAAGTAGGTTAAAAATTTTTACAGAAAACATAAAAGTCAGCTATAGGTGAGGGGAGTGCTGATAATACTGTGCCTAGGGTTGCATAGGGGTGTAAATCAGGCCCTGGGATTAAAGGTCTCTTCAACTTGGCAGAGAAAAGTATAACAAGAACCCATGTCTAAAAGGTAAAGCCAGACAAATTCACATTCAAGATAAGGCATATTTTCGTCAGTGAGAGTGATTAACCATTGCAACAAACTACAGAGGGATGTGGTGGTGCATTCTCCATCCCCAGATGCAATCAAAATCAACACCTGATGCGTCTCTGTAAAAGGTATGCTTAGTCAAACAAGTTTTTGGGCTCAATGCAGGGAAAATAGGGAGAAATTATATGGCCTGTGTAATACAGGAGATAAGACTGAGTGATCTAATGGTTCATTCTGGGCTTAAAAATCTATAAAAGGCAAGAAGTCAGTTTTCATCTAGTGTAAATGTTATATCCTTGGGGGCAGCTGGTTTAGGAAGAAACCACTTGAGGCCAGATAGCAGACAGCTAACAAAACTATCATTTATTTACAGACACAGAGCTCGTCTAACTGGCCGAAGCTGGCTGGGCTATCCCCTAATAATTTAACTCAGTTGCCATAGGAACAAAAACCATGGCAACCAAATACAAAACATATTCTTCCACCCCAATAATAACATCCCCTAAATATAACACACACTAGACTAGAGAAGGAGGGTAGACTGCCTCCATTCCTGGCTAAACCCTGGGGATTATTTTGCCCCATAACCGTGGGTTCGCCCTAGCTAAAGATCTAGCCGATGAGGAGGCCTTCTATCTCTAGGTGGATTACAGCGAACTTCTGGTGTTGTTGCACCCGAAAGTACCATGGGCTCAGGGTCCGCAGCACGAACAGGTGAGGAGGTGGTATCAGCTCGTGCTGGGCAAAGGGGCATCTCAGCCGCCAGCAGTAATGGAGGAGAACAGTCAGGAACAGGTGATTCGTGAGTCGGTGTCTCACCAGAAGAGGTGAAGTCAGACCACTCAACTGCAGATGTGTCCTGAGGACTGGCATGACCTTGCAACAGCTGATCTACATGTTGCCACCAGGTAAGATTCTCTGCAGTCCGGACTGTGTAGGAAACAGGTCCTGTTTAAGTGATGATCGTGGCAGGGACCCATTTAGCTCTGGAAGTATAATTCTGAGCCAAAACTGGCTGTCCCGGGCTAAAGGTTCAGTCTTTTGCTCTGGGTGCCCGTCTGATGACTTGATATTGCTGCTGATGTTGCACAATTTGTTGGGGTTCAAAAGGTTTCAGCAGATCAAAGCAAGTGCGCAGCTGTCGTCCCATCACTAGAAAGGCCAGGGATGCCTGGGTCATAGCATGAGGTGTGTTTCTGTAGGAAAGTAAGAAGGTATCCAGACACTTTTGAATGGAGTGTTGTCCCCTTGCTGATTTCAAAGCGTGTTTCATTGTCTGCACAAATCTTTCAGCTAATCTGTTGGTGGATGGATGATATGGTGCTGACATGATGTGGTGTATCCCATTTGCCTTCATAAAATTTTGAAACTCCTGAGAGACGAATTGTGGCCCATTGTCACTCACAAGTTGTTCTGGCAGACCGAAACGACTAAAGAGTCCCCGTAGTTTTTGGATAGTACTCTCTGCAGTAGTGGACTGCATTATAGAGACTTCTGGCCAGTTAGAATGGGCATCTACTGCCACCAAGAATATGCTTCCTTCAAAGGATAGCACTGAACTCCTGACAAGCCACATAAGATCTGGTCCATAGCCCTCTGGAACAGACATTATTCCGAAGGGTAGGCGATAGTATCGATAAAGCCCCTTATGAGTCACAATAGTCAACAGTTCTTGGGACTTTTCATCAACGTGCATCTGTAAATATGCTTGACTCAGATCAATCTTACTGAACTTTTGTCCCCCAGCCAGGCCTGCGAAGAGATCATCGATGCGGTGAAGTGGGTATTGCTCTGCACACAACACTGGGTTGACAGTGACTTTAAAATCACCGCAAATCCGGAGAAAGCCATCTTTCTTCACTATTGGAATGATAGGAGTGGCCCATGGGTATGGAGCTATGGGTAACGTGGTATTAGGACTCCATTGGTGACCAGGCGCTCCAGCTCTGCTTCAACTTTTGGCCTGATGGCATATGGCACAGTTCGGGCTTTCAGATATTTTGGTGGACTGTCAGGTTTAATGATCAATGTCACAGTGATTCCCTTCATACTTCCCAAATCATCTCCAAAAACAGCAGCATGTTTCCTTAGTATAGGGGTTAGACTGGTTTCTTCTTTAGTCATCCGGTGCACTTCTGCCCAGTTCAGCTGAATCTTCCCAAGCCAAGACCTACCCATTAAGGCTGGGTGGTTACCTCTCACCACAAACAGTGGCAATTTAGCAGCCTGTCCATTGAGCTCCACCTTAACATCAATAGTGCCCAACATGGGCACAGCTTCTCCCGTATATGTCTTCAGAACAGTTCTTGTTGCCTTGAGCGGAAGATGCTGTAGCTTTTCTTTATACACAGTCTCGGAGACCAGCGAGGCGGCTGCACTGGTGTCCAGTTCCATGCGTATAGGTTTGCCATCCAACAACAGGGTTACCCAGTATTCATGTGAGCCCACCGCCAAAGATAAAACATGCAGTGGCACTTCCTCTTGCGATGCGGTGTCACCTTGATCATCCTGGGTCTGCTCTAGGGTATGCAGGGTTCCTCTTTTTGTCCATCAGACCACAGGCCTCTTTTTCTTTTGTTTACAGGCACACTCAATGTGTCCCTTTTGCCACAGTGTCGACACACCAGGTCCTTACACCAGCATTCTGATGCCTGGTGACCTGGCTTACCACAGCGGTAACATTCCTGACTCTGTACAGTTTTGTGGGTAGGTTCTTGTGACACTTTTTGCACCCTAGGAGATGCACTGATGTATTGAGCCTCCCTTGTAGCCAGTTCCATGGAGACAGCAATATCAACAGCCTTCTGTAATGTAAGCTGAGCCTCTGTCAGTAGGCGCTTAAGTATAGCTTCACTGTACAGGCCACACACTAACCTGTCACGCAGGGCATCATTTAACATCTCTTTAAATTCACTGTGTTCTGCTAGCTTTTTGAAAATTGCTACAAATTGTACAACTGTTTCATCTTCTTTTTGGTCTCTTTTGTGGAACCGATATCTTTCAGCAATTACCAGTGGTTTTGGGGAAAAATGGGACCCCAGGATTTCCACGATGTCACTGTAAGATTTAGTCTCAGGCTTAACAGGGTGTAGTAAGCTGCGTAGCAGGGAGTAGGTTTTAACCCCTACAACACTTAAGAATACTGGCATCTTCTTCTCTTCTGTAATGTCATTTGCAATAACAAAAAGCTCAAAAAGCTCAGTATACACATGCCACTGCACTATACTCTCATCAAAAGGTTCCAGTGGCCCGGTCAGAGTAGCCATGATTTTTAGTTTCACTTTCACAGTCAGTGCCAACAAGCAGTTTGTTTGTTTGTTTGTTCTTTACCTTGACTTCTACTTCCTTCTGTTACTGGAGCAGCACCGGAATCCCATCCATCGTCGCCACTTGTTATATCCTTGGAGGCAGCCAATTTAGGAAGAAATCACTGGAGGACAGACAGCTAACAAAACTACCATTTATTTACAGACACAGAGCTTGCCTAACCGGCCGAAGCTGGCAGGGCTATCCCCTAATAATCCTACTCAGTTGCCATAGGAACAAAAACCATGACAACCAAATACACAACAGTGAAGTTGATTAATTCAATTTACTTTAATTATTAGTGTTAACATTTAAATCAGTATTCTAATCTCTTTATTTTTAAATAGAGAATCCAGTCTGAGATTCTCACATTTGTGCAATTCCCACTGACATCAGTGGATATTTATAGGAGTAATGATTACAGGACCAGGACACAAATTTGCTTACTGCAAACCTTTAACTTTATGGAACTTAACTGATACATATAGAGCAAAATATAATGCCATTCATTTAAAATCAATGATTTTCTTTCTTACTGAAGTCAGATTCATTCACTTCTATCTTTAGAGAAATAAGCCATGTTTGTAAAGCATATCAAGTTAAAATTTAAGAGTCATTTAAATAGTAGTTCTCTTTGCCATGCTAGAAGCAGCCTTTGTTTTATTATCCCATGTTTTTTTTTTCAAGCCTTCAGGCATATTTGGTATAAAAGCTCTAATTGGTTATTGCAGATGTAGGAAGCAGGATTGCTTTGAGTCAAAATGGGATGCTGAGGATCCTTGTTGAAAATCAAAACAAATTAATTTTACAACAATAGTAAAAAAATCATTTGTAAATATAAACAAACTTACCGAAGAAGGATTTTATTATCCAAAATATGAATGGCTCATTTTGATTTACCTTGAACACATTTTCATTACTTTAACTGCAATCCAGTTAAACATATCTTATAATAAGGTACTGTGCTAATAAACAACTTTCCTTATGATGGCCTTAGGCAGGAGAGTAAGTCTTGGAATATTACTGATTTGGATCTATTCTCTATAATGCAACAAGAGGATTGTATGACACCATAATATGTTTGACATTATCGTTATGGGACAGAAGAAAATACTAGGCTTGCAGTAACTTTCAGATATTGATGTTAATTTTACAATATCAAATATTAACTGAACATGCATCCACCTTCTCTTTTTTATATAGTTTGAGCTTGACAGTGTAAAGATTTGAAACACACACATTCTTACTATAATGGGGACTTCTCCTCTGACTTGATTTAAGGCCGTATTATACCGTAGGCCATATTATTAATCTAACATATGTTTAGGTAAACTCTCTCTCTTTAAATTGAGAACACATTCTGAGACATATCTTGTCAAGTGCTATACTGTACATATGCACTGTTTTAATGCTTAAGATTCACATTTTAAAAATGTATAGGACTATGTCATAAACAGATAGCTAAGGGTTAATGTCCCTTTCACCTGGAAAGGAGTAACCTGAAACACCTGACCAGAGGACCAATCAGGAAACAAGACTTTTTCAAATCTGGGTGGAGGGAAGTTTGTGTGTGAGTTCTTTGTCTGGTGTCTGTCCCTCTCGGCTATGGGAAGGATTTTTCTGTCTCCTGCTTTCTAATCTTCTGTTTCCAAGTTGTGAGTACAGAGATCATAAAACAATATGGGTTATTGTTTTTTTCTTTGTATTTACGTGTGTGTAGTTGCTGGAGTGTTTTGAATTGTGTTCTTTTGAATAAGGCTGTTTATTCATATTTCTTTTAAGCAATTGACCCTGTATTTGTCACCTTAATACAGAGAGACCATTTTTATGTATTTTTCTCTCTTTTTACATAAAGTTTTCTTTTTAAGACCTGTTGGAGTTTTTCTTTAGTGGGGAACTCCAGGGAATTGAGTCTGTGCTCACCAGGGAATTGGTGGGAGGAAGAAGTCAGGGGGAAATGTGTGTGTGTTAGATTTACTAGCCTGACTTTGCATTCCTTCTGGGTGAAGGAGGGGGGTGGGGGAGAGATTGGCTCTCTCTCCTTGTGTTTCCAGGACTGGAAATAGAGAGGGTGGAGTCCCTCTGTTTAGATTCACGGAGCTTGCTTCTGTGTGTCTCTCCAGGAACCCAGGGAGGGAACACCTGGAAGGGAAAAGGGAAGGGAAATGGTTTATTCCCCTTTGTTGTGAGACTCAAGGAATTTGGGTCTTGGGGTCCCCCGGGAAGGTTTTTGGGGGGACCAGAGTGCCCCAAAACACTAATTTTTTGGGTGGTGGCAGCTTTACCAGGTCCAAGCTGGTAACTAACCTTGGAGGTTTTCATGCTAACACCCATATTTTGGACGCTAAGGTCCAAATCTGGGAATATGTTATGACAGACTATCATACACTGTGCCAGACACAGGCCAGTGGGGTACAGGAGTCTGGTAGAGGGCAAATATAGTAGTCACTGGATGAGTAGTTTTCTGTTCTGTGAGTGACCAGAGCAGGGGCTGCAGTAGAGTAATAAGTGCAGGACCCACCAAGGAAGAGGAGGAACTTTGTCACAACACATACAAAGATTGTACATCAAATATGAATCACAAAAATATTGCCAATAGGTCTATAAACAAATTCAACCGTTCTAAAATAGAAATTACTGAAAATTCATTACCAAGGCTTCCATGCTATCACTTATTGAATTCCCTAGACATCTTGTATCTCAGAGTTACCTTTGAAGTATTTTCATTCCAACATATATAGTATGTAATATTATAAGTATATGGCCAAATACTGTGATGATGAATGCCTTATAAATGCATACAATATAACCTGTAATTTATATGAAAGTACCCAGAATAGTATCATAAATTACTGGCTTTTATAAGCCAGTATTATTTTCCCTATGAGATATTATAACCAGTAACTGAAGGCCATGTTCCACCAGGACACAATTTCATTAATTACTTATTTCCCTTTGGGTCAGCAGTGCACCTTGTACATACCCCAATTGACTTATAATAAAGGTCTGATTCCAGAAATGCTTTTACAGCATACAAATAAATTTATAATGATATAAATGTATATATTTCATTAAAATAAATAGTATTTACTGTCATAGTGCAACACAAGAAGTTATTCCGTATGCATGGCATGAACAGTAGCCAGAAGTCTTTCATTTTTATGTACCATTCATCGTTTCTTATATCAGCACTTTTTTCTGACTATCTGACAGATTCCAATTTATAATATTCATTTTTATATTCTCAACACAGCAATTAAATCTTTAGACCTTGAGGAGAAGGAGGAAATTAAAGCTATTAACATGTTAGAGGATTGTTTGATTTACTCATTATAAATTGTTCTGAATCTGAAAAGCTCACAAGAGGTGTCCACAGGGAGGACAAATTTTGACTGGCAGTGTCAAAAGAGCCAAGGACATAGGAAGGTTTCAATTATTAAGTTTCATTAAGAAATAATATACTCTTAGTGGTCAGAGTCATGGTGATATTTTGAACCAGAACTTCCGAACTATAAAAAATAATAAATTATCAGTGTATTTCAGAAAGATTAATGTTACCATTTATCTTATTATAATCATTTTAATTCATTAATATTTTAATAAAAACTGTGTCCATATTTTGGGGTACACTAAATGTATCAAGCTGGGAACTCTAAACTTGAAGCACTCCAAAAACCACTTAATGCATATGCAGAAACACACACACGTAAAGAAGATAGAATGTTAATCCTTTTAATACACTTGCCTTGAATTACTGATATTGAAGACTGTGGCTCAGATTCAGAAGAGTAGTAACTCCACTGCCTACAATGGAGGTTAGACAATTTACACCAGATCTGCAGCTGGCCAATTGTTCCATTACTGTTTTGGCCTTCTTCAGAGTTGTGGAGAAGTAGCCTACCTTGTGCACAAGGGCTGACAGTCCCATGAGAGGTGAGCCTGGTTACCATGACTCTATACCATGCCCCTATATTGATGCACAACCTGGTCCAGGACTGGACTCTAGTGTCTTCAGCTTTTTAAAAATGCTTAATATGCACATATGTACTAGAAAAGGGGTTGGCACCCTCTGACACATGGCTCGCCAGGGTAAGTATCCTGACTGGTCGGGCCACTTTGTTTACCTGCCGGGTCTGCAGGTCAGACCGATCGCAGCTCCCACTGGCCGCGGTTTGCTGCTCCAGGCCAATGGGAACTGCAGGAAGCCGTGGCGAGCACATCACTCAGCCTGCAATGCTTTCCGCAGCCCCCATTGGCCTGCGATGGTGAACTGCAGACAGTGGGATCCACGATTGGCTGAACCTGCAGACACGGCAGGTAAACAAACTGGCCTGGCCCACCAGAGTGCTTACCCTGGTGAGACGCGTGCCAGAGGTTGCTGACCCCTGTGCTAGAATGTGGTTGTAAATGGGGCTATAATAATACAGTCAGAGCTAATTATTGCATCCCCTATTTACAAAATTATTAGCTATGCTGCTTCTATATACACATACAGAGTTGATGTAGTACATGAAAAAAAAAATCCAGTCTATTATCTTTTAGATCTCTCTCCTACCACCTTTTGGATCTCTCTCTCTCTTCTGGATTTATCAAGCATTCTCTTGCTATTTTTTTTTCCTCTTCACTAGTTGATAATCCACTCTTAGTTTTGAAGACTTCTTGATGGTTGTTGTTTCATTTCATGAAAGGAGTAAGGTACAGTGTTGGGTATGGCATACATTTCCAACAAGTTTTTGTGAAACAGAGTGATGTCCCTGACAGGTTTCAGAAATGGTGATTTAGCGCTTTGCATTCATAGACTCATAGGTCAGAAGGGACCAATCTGATCATCTAGTCTGACCTCCTGCACAAGGCAGGCCACAGAACCCCACCCATCCAATTTTATAACAACCCCTATCCCAGGACCGAGTTATTGAAATCCTCAAAAATGGTTTGAAGACCTCAAGCTGCAGAGACACCACCAGCAAGCGACCCGTGCCCCACGCTGCAGGGGAAGGCAAAAAACCTCCAGGGCACCTGCCAATCCGCCCTGGAGGAAAATTCCTTCCCGACCCCAAATATAGCGATCAGCTAAACCCTGAGCATGTGGGCAAGAGTCACCAGCTAGCAGCCAAGAAGGAATTCTCCACAGCAACTCAGTACCCATCGCATGCAACATCTCCCCGCAGACCATTGAGCAGACCTGTCTGGTGGTAATTCAAGATCAATTGCCCAAATTAACGATCCTATCATAACATCCCCTCCATATACTTATCAAGCTTTGTCTTAAAGCCAGGAAAGTCTTTTGCCCCTACTACTTCCCTCGGAAGGCTATTCCAGAACTTCACTCCCCTAATGGTCAGAAACCTTTGTCTAATTTCAAGTCTAAACTTCCTAATATCCAGTTTATACCCATTCGTCCTCGTGGCTACATTAGTACTAAACTTAAATAATTCCTCTCCCTCCCTAACGTTAACCCCCTTGATATATTTATATAGGGCGAGCATATCCCCCCCCAGCCTTCTTTTGGCCAGGCTAAACAAGCCAAGCTCTTTGAGTCTCCTTTCATAAGGCAGTTTTTCCATTCCTCGGATCATCCTCGTAGCCTGTCTCTGAACCTGTTCCAGTTTGAATTCATCCTTCTTGAACATGGGACACCAGAACTGCACACAGTATTCCAGATGGGGTCTCACCAACGCCGTATACAACGGTACTAACACATCCTTATCCTTGCAGGAAATACCCCGCCTGATGCATCCCAAAATCGCATTTGCTTTTTTAACAGCCGTATCACATTGGCGACTCATAGTCATCCTGCTATCAACCAGTATCCCAAGGTCCTTCTCTTCCTCCGTCGCTTCCAACTGATGCGCCCCCAACGTATATCCAAAATTCTTATTATTAATTCCTAAATGCATGACCTTGCACTTTTCACTATTGTATTTCATCCTATTTCTATTACTCCAGTTTACAAGGTGGTTCAGATCTTCCTGAATAGTATCCCTGTCCTTCTCCGTGTTAGCAATACCCCCCAGCTTCGTGTCATCCGCAAACTTTATTAGCACATTCCCGCTCTTTGTGCCAAGGTCAGTAATAAAAAGGTTAAATAAGATCGGTCCCAAAACCGATCCTTGAGGGACTCCACTGGTGACCTCCTTCCAGTCCGACAGTTCACCTTTCAATACGACCCTCTGGAGTCTCCCCTTTAACCAGTTCCTTATCCACCTTACAACTTTCATATTCACTCCCAGCTTTTCCAATTTAACTAACAGCTCCGTGTGCGGAACCGTGTCGAACGCCTTACTGAAATCTAGGTAAATTATATCTACCGCATTTCCTTTATCTAAGTAATCTGTCACCTTCTCAAAGAAGGAGATCAGATTGGTTTGGCACGATCTACCTTTAGTAAATCCGCATTCAGAATTGCAAACACTCTATGGGGATGTTTACTATACACAAAAGATTCTTCAAAGCCAAGAGTGAGTTTGAAATGTTCCTCTGGCTATAACAACAATTTAATTTATTTGAAGAGTGCCACATTATTTTTTTACTGCAACTTTGTTTATTATTGTGGACCGATAAAACTTCAAAAAATGTGATGTAATATTTGCAGCTATTATATTTCTCTATTTTATTTTTAGAGAATCACAAGTAATTAATATTTTGTTTTTTTAAAGCAAAGTTGCTCTTTCTTTAAAAAACAGACAACGATCCAGGGATCATTCATTTTTAATGTACTGAGCCAAGAAATTTCCTTTGATATCATTACTATAGATACTGCAGTTCTGTGAATATGAAACCATAGGACGAGAGATATACCTTCAGAAGGACAGCCGTTGCCTTTGAAATCAGTATATATCGTTTAACACAAATGCAATTTCACAGCAAGCTGCATTTTATTGTTCAGTATTATTTTGTCCTGACACATACAGTGTCTTGTAAAGTATACTCCAAACTAGAAAAAACAATACTTCAAATACTTTCCTTTAAATACTTTTTTAAAGCCTGTCACATATGTTGAAATACAGACAAACAATTAAGATTTTGAGCAGTTTCTCTCTCTCTCTCTCTCATACATGACTTAATTGGCATCACAGAGACTTGGTGGGATAAATCTCATTACTGGAATATTGGGAGAGAGGGATACAGCTTGTTCAGGCAGGACAGATAGGGAAAAAGGGAGAAGGTATTGCATGATACATCAAGAATATATATGCTTTTTCAACTGGTCTGCCTCTCACTACCTTCTGGACCTAAGAACATGTCTGGGTGAAGATAAAGGAGGAAAAACAGAGGTGCCATCATGAGAGGGGGTTTCTAAACACCATCAAATCAGGAGAAGGTGGAGGATGAGATATTTCTGGGACAAAGAAGAGAAATATCCAAAACACAAGATCTGGTAGTAATGGAGGATTTAACTACTGAGACGTCTGATGGAATAGTAATATAGCAAGACACAATATGTCCAATAAGTTCTTGGAATTTGGGACAATGTTTAGTTTCAAAAAATGGAAGTAATAATCAGGGAAACAGCCATTTTAGCCTTGATTCTGACTAACAGAAAGGAAATGATTGCAAATCTGAAGGTAGAAGGGAATTTGGATGAAAATGATGATAAATGATAGATTTCATGATTGTACGGAATGGAAGGAGTGAGAGCAGCAGAATAAAGACAATGAATTGCAGAAACAAACAAAAAACCCAGACAAACTTATAACTGTTAGGTAAAGTCCCATGGGACGAAAATCTAAGAGAAAAATTTGTTCAGCAGAGTTGGCAGTTTCTCAGACACACAATATTAAAGGTACAATAGCAACCTATCCTGGTGGTAAGGAAAGATAAGAAGAATAGTAATAGGCCAATACAGCTTCATCAGGAGCTCTTTAATAACCTGAACAATCAAAAAAGGATTAGTTACACCTAGCAAGGAACATAAAAAGCAATAAGAAATAGTTCTATAAATATATTAGGAGAAAGAGAAATACAAAGGTCCTCTACTTAGCAAGGAAAGCTAATAATGGAGACATCAAGATGGAGGAGGCCTTTAATGGCTATTTTGCTTCAGTCTTCTCTAAAAAAGTTAATGGTGACAACATACTCAACACAATTAATATTAATAACAAGACTGAAGGAACATAAATAAAAATAGAGAGAGGACAGGTTAAAGAATATTTAGATAAGTTAGATGTATTCAACTGACAAAATTAATCCTAGGATACTTAAGGAAGTAAATGAAGCACTCTCAGAACTAGTGATTAACTCTGAGAACTCATGGAGGATGGATGAGGTCCCAGAGGACTGAAGAAGGGCAACACCTATTCTTGAAAAGAGGAACAAGGAGGACTCAGGGCATTCTAAACCAGTCAGCCTAACTTTGATATCTGGAAAGATACTGGAAAAATATTAAATAATCAGTTTGTAAGTACAAAGAGGATTATAGGGTTATAAGGATAGTCAACATGGATTTGTCAAGAACAAATTATGCCAAACCAACCTAATTTCTTTCTTTAGCAGGGTAACTGGCCAGGTGGATGAGAGGGAAAGCTGTAGATATGATAAATCTTGATAGTAATACTTTTCATGTCCTTCCAAATGACATTCTCTTAGTTAAAACTAGGGACATGTGGCCTAGATAAAATTACTATAAGGTGGGTGCACAACTGGTTGAAAGACTGTAATTAAAGAGTATTTATCAATGGTTCACTGTCAAACTCTGATTGTGCGTCTAGTAGTGTCCCTCAGGGCTCTGTCCTGGTTCTGGTACAATTCAATATTTTCATTAATTATTTGGATAATGGAGTAGAGAGTATGCTCATAAAATTTGTGGGTGACACCAGGCTGGGAGGGGATACAAACATTTTGGAGGACAGGATTAAAATTCAAAATAACTTGGACAAATTGGAGAATTGGTCTGAAACCAACAGGATGAAATTCAATAAAGACAAGTACAAAGTACTATATTTATGAAGCAAAAGTCAAAAGCACAACTACAAAATGAGGAATAACTGGTGAACTGGTAGTACTGTTCTGGGGGTAATAGAGCATCACAAACTCAGTATGAATCAACAGTGTGACGCAGTTGCAAATAAGGTTAATATCCTGGAGTGTATTAACAAGGGTGTTGTATGTAAGACCTGGAAGATAATTGTCCTGCTGTACTTAGCACTCAGCAGCAGTATTGTGTTCAGTTCTGGGCACCATACTTTAGGAAAGTTGTGGACAAACTGGAAAGAGTCTGGAGGAGAATAACAGAAATGATAAAAGGTTTAGTCTTTTCAAATATTATAGTGTGGTTAGCACTTACTAACTATTCCCACACACTGGTGTCCGAGGCCTGATCCCAAACCTGTTGATATGAATGGAAAGAGTCCCATTGATTCCAATGGGCTTGGGATCAGGACTTATAGGGAAAAATTCATAATCTAAGAACACTAGTGTGGGTCAGATCATGTTTTGTCATTGACTTCAGAGGCCTAGGATCTATATGGTAAATGAGGATAATAATGAGTAAATACTCTGTTACTATCACCAAATACAGAAAATAGAGAGACCATGATGTTAGTTATTTAATATTAATCACTTTTGTTTTTATTTGATTCTTGTTGATTAACAGAAGAAAGAATACCTCAGATGTTCTGTAAGCTTATGAGGCCTGGAAGGAGGCTGCTCATTGTTACAAGAGTGTATGCTTCCACCTCAATTAAGATTAGGGCTAGAATCATTCTTCAGATATCATAATAAACCATATATGGCATAATATCTGTAGCTATCAACTTTAAAAAACAAAACAAAATAACCCACACAAAGAATGTTCTCTCTCAGTATTTACAGTGTTCCCAAGATGATATGTTGATTACCTATAACAAAGTTTAAGGAATACCTAAGTATGATCTAAGACAAGACAAACAAGCTTATGGGGATGGCATCCAGGGAACACCATCACTGTCAGACCACAAGGAAAGAAACGTAGAAATATCACACTGCATAACTCACTTTGTCTTGACTGAGCTTCAAAATAGAGATAAAAATCAGCCTATCATGATCACACCCGTGGTGCTTAAATACAAGGGTGGTAGGTGTTGTATGAAAACTAGATAGATAGGTAAATGGTCAGACAGCTTGCGATATTGGTGGTCATGGAGGATGTCTATATCAATCATGACTGGTGTGCAGAATGTAAATAAGGAAGTGTTATTTACTCCTTCTCATAACACAATAACTAGGGGTCACCAAATGAAATTAATAGGCAGCAGGTTTAAAACAAAAAAAGTTAGTATTTTTTCCACACAACACACAGTAAACCTGTGGAACTCCTTGTCAGAGGATGTTGTGAAGGCCAAGACTATAACATGATTCAAAAAAGAACAATGGTAGATAAATCCATGGAGGATAGGTCCATCAATGGCTGTTAGCCAGGATGGGCAGGGATGGTGCCCCTAGTGTCTGTTTGCCAGAAGCTGGGAACGGGTGACAGGGAATGGATTACTTGATGATTACCTGTTCTATTCATTCCCTCTGGGGTACCTGGCATTGGTCACTGTTGGAAGACAGGATACTGGGCTAGATGGATATTTGGTCTGACTCAGTATGGCCATTCTTATGTAGCCCCAAACCCCAGCACACCAGCAGCGAGCTGTAGCAACAGGATGTAACTGTCCACTCCTTAGCATCACCAACAAAACTCCAGTGGGAAGGCAGAAGGTTCCTCTATTTCTCACCTAACTTCCAAATAAGTGCCAGTCATCTCCCCATTAAGGGGTCACGCAGGGAAACTATTCAAGCCTAAGGGCTGTTGAAGCTCAAGCGGACTGTGAAGATCCAGTGAACATAATCATCTCTGGCATATATAATTCTAGGAGTGGCAGAGGCAAGAAATTCACTTACTTGAGCTCTCCTCTCCTTGATGGTGCACCAGGACAGTGTTACAGGGTTTAGAAAGTCAGAGAGGGGATGTTGCTTTTCAGTACTATTTCACTGTCCTTGGAAACCTGATTTCGAACTAGCTTCTGCACCCTTTCAGGGAATATCCAAGAGGGCCATGGGTATTTCAATAATTGGAGCTATAATATTTAAAATTATGAAAACGTTTGAAATATGATTGCTGTGTCATACTTCATTATTTATGTTTCATCGGCATGCAAAAGTAAACCAACAAGGCCTAATTCTCCTCTCCTTTACATCAATTTTACACTGGTATAACTCCTTTGACTTCCATAGAGGTGCTCTTGACTTACAATCTGTCAGAGAGAGGGGAACCAAGCCTAGCAATCTGATGTGACTGATGAAACATGACAACTGTCAAAATTTAAATTAAAAAAACAGTTGTTTTGATTGGATAATCACAATCAGCTTGACAGCTAGTTGGCTATCTGAATTTTTGGCAAACTAAAAGTCTGGTAAAATGTTGATAAGATGGGAAGATTTCCAAGTCCCTGAAAAAGGTAAGGTCCCACTCTGTCTAGAAGTGTGCAAAGGAATTTAAATTTGAATACTTTTGGAGGAGCACATTAAACACATACAAATGAAAGGTTTCCGTGATCCCCCACCCTTTCTTGGGGTGCCTCTGGTGGGGAAGCCCAGCCGCGAGGAGACAGAGGCTCCCCCAGCATCTGCAGTCTCCATGTCCCTGCAACCTGGGCAGGAGGAAGCAGCAGAGTGGCTGACTGCGGGGTCCTTCCCTGATCTTTACAGCTTCAGCCTGCTGCTTCTCCTTCCCTGCCCCTGGAGTCCCTGCATTGCTGTATGCTTTGCAGGCACCCCTGAGATGAGCCAGGGGCTGGAGGCAGAGGCAACCTGGGACTCCAACCACAAGGAAGGAGAAGCAGCAGGCTGCATCTGTAGGTGGGCGTGGGGGGAGAAGGAGTAACTCAGCCAGCAGCCTGCTGCCTTGTTGCTTCCTCCCTCACCAGCTGCAGGAACACAGAGATTTTTTACGGGGGCAATACCCCTGCTTGTGTCTCCCCGCCGTGCACACCCTTAGTCCTACCACATTGCAGTGATAAAATAACTAGAAACAAGCCATTGCTTCCAAACTTTAGCTGCACTTCCTACTTATTTATGTCGTAACTGGTTACACATTTACAACCCATTACCTTCATTAACAGAGACTAAAATATGTAGAACTGATAAATAAAATTGTTTTTAATTGTTCACTTTATTAATGTAACTTCTGTTCACCATTCACTACACTTGCCTACACTGTAACTTCTGTTCCATATTGTAATTCAAACCCCATTTTAAAACAAACACTCACTCCATTTTGTAAAAGCTTCCTCCAACCTTCATTTTTGCAAACCCTGCTGTAATCTTATTAGTTTAGTTTAGATGTGTGAATGAGGTATGTATGAATGACGGAATCAACCTCCAGCCCCAGCCTGTCCTGATGAGATAAAGTTCAAATACCAACGGCTGAAGACCTAGACAACAGCCCTAAACAAAGTAAGAAGCATCCACCCTAAAAAGAAAAGGACAACAGAACAACAGAAGGAAGATCAAAGCCAGGTTCAAGGCTGAAAGTCATGCCTGCAATTGATGGGTGATCAATCTAAACCCAGAGGCAGCGTGACACAGCAAGACCTATAGACTTTGAATCCAAACTAGAAGCCTATAAAAAAAGAAGGGTGAGGTGAGAGACTCTGGGTAACATTCTGCTGCCAACATGGAAGGACATCAGTGCCTGCCCAACAGAGATCCAGCTTGTCCTTGTGCCCGGCTTTCCTGGCCAGTTAGCCGCCACAAGCTACGAACCCAAGCTGCAAAATCAAGCCATGAACTTAAGATATCTTCAGGACTGGTAACTATGCAGCAGCTACAGAAGACCTGATGAATGTGGGGGTGTGTGTGAATGTGTGTGTATAGGTATTAGGTATAATGTGAATGTGTGTGTGTGTATAAGAATTAAGATATTAGTTATTAGTCATAAATCAAATTATCATAATAAATGTGGCATCTTTGTCTTGTCCCCTTTAATAAGATCCTGCTGGTTTTTACTGGTCTAATATAGTTGGTATAACAAATACAAATATGCATTTTAACTGTACACATTTGATAGAATTCTACAATTTTCTAAAGTGTCTCTTTTGCCTGAAAGTAAGAGTAATACTCTTTTTAAAAGAAAAGTGATACTAGAGAGATACAAATTTTAATGAATCTCTATTACTAAGCTTACCATCTAACCTCATTCCTGTGAGCTGACAGCACAATCATAAACATAAAGTAACTTCCAATTAATGTCACCAAAACCTCACAGAATAGTCGCTAGGTAGCACTTATGTCCATGCACACACCACAATGACATATTTACAGTCTTCTTCTAGTCATGGAATCCTACAGACTGAGAATGGTATTGTTAAATGTAATGAAACATTTGTTCGTTAAAAACATGAAAACATTTGTTTTTTTCTCCTGTATTTTAACAAATGCACCAGCAAATTCAGTCTTGGGCCCCAAATGTCACTATACAGTTACACTTAAAACTGTCTTTTTTCAACAAAACAAAACTTTTCATTTTACAGAATAAACTGAAATCTGAAGGCTGAGCATTTATATATAGCAACATACAGATCTTGGTTTTCTTGATCCTAACAAAACCCTAGACATACTGTGCATAAAATTGGTGACCTTGGTTAAGGCATAGGAGTAGTCAGCAGTATCACAGGAATCTATAGTTCAAATAGCATATGGACATGTAAAGTTGTTTGAAAAAGATAAAGGATGTACAGTACAAATTATGCCCCAAAAGAGTATTAGCACTTCTAGAATTAAGAAAATTTCTCCATCTCACTGCCTTGCATTTCAGAAACAAAAGATTAGCCAGAATTTACTGTTTGTATCCATGATTAGAATATATGAACATATTCTACAGAATTAGTCAGACAAAACCAAAAACTGACTTTCAACATAGTCAATTTTTTATAGAGTATGTGGTTCTTAATATGCATACTCATTTAAAAATTCAACAGTGCAGCTTACTGTATGTGGCATCTTTTATTAGACTTGATTTTTTCCCCACAAGTCTCATTAAATAGGAATTCTGTAACAGCAGGGGAGCATGACAAGAGGCTATTGCTACTATACTAAGTTTAATAGAAATTGTTGTAGATGTAATCATCCCGCTGATTGGGGTTCGCATTGCAACATGAGCATTGCTAAATAACAAGAGCAATTTAATGACATGAAAACTACTTGCAAAAAAGTAGCATTCTAACAATGGGAAACTCCAGTTTCCCAAAAGAAAACTATGGAACTGAATTTTTTCTTTCTGAAAACCATTTCGTTTTCCTAGATTCATGAAATTATATTCCGTTTGTGAAACAATGGGCAGAATGTACAATATTTATTTGGGAATAATACATTTTAGATACACCTTTGCAGTGGCACTCTAGAACACAAATAATAAACAGAGTGGTTCAAAGAAACAGGAACACAAGGTAGGTTTTGCACATAAAGTCACTTATTTGTCCATTGTTACACAGGTTAGATTTTAATATGATCAATAGTCTGGCATCGTCCTACATGAATATTGCATTAGTTATATTAACTCAGAATGAAAATCGTTACAAGCTCATCTAAAACCACAAGTACTGTAAAAACATTACTTTTGACATTACTAATCATTAAGGTCTAAGCAAATAATTAAATAGTGCACTTAAAGAATACCTCACACCACATATTTACATTTTAAGTCCTTGCTACATGCACTGTAAAACAAAATGATAGTATATTCTTGCATAGGCAATTACACAATAGCATTAGGTAAAACAATAACCTTAATGTTTCTATTTCAGAAAGAATAGAACTGATATTTGAATCAAACTAACATGCAAAGAGAAGCTGAGACAGAATAAGAACTCATTTAACCCATTTACAAAGGTCTAATCATGAAGTGAAGTAATAAGAAACATATGATGTCAACAGATCCAAAATGCCCAGTTCCTTACATAATTTGGATGGTGTAATGGCATGGAGGTCACACTAGCATGCCCCCTAGCAGTTAGGTGTGGTGCTGCAAGTGTGCTCCAGCCTCAGTTTCCCCTCACGAGGGGTATAAACAAGTCAAAGCAGCTCTTTCTAGTATTAAAGTGTACCCTCTTTGGAGTGTATCATTTATTTAACAATATGAAAACAAACAAAAGCTTTAGCCAACTACTCCACTAGAAACTCTCGGCCTCTGGTTTAACCAATCTTATGTCTTGTCCCTCTATCCATGGAACACCCTCAGGCTGAATTCCCTTCTTGGGGCTTGGGCCTTGGGCCTCTGCTGGGTGTTCAGACAGATGCCACTCTTCCCCAACAGTGCATCACTCTTTGCTGAGCCAGTCCCTAGTAGCACCCCAGTTAAGTAATTAACTATCCACAGGTGGATCTGGGTTTGGTTATTCTTTTCAGCAGAATCCATCACAGGTAGGGTAACTGGCTGCCCACCTCAGGGGCCAACTACCCTGGGATGGATAGATTGATCTATTTTTATCTGCTTGTCTCTCTTTCCTCAAAGTTCATATTTGTGCTCCTGTTAAATCAGTGTAAGATTTATATAAAGCTTTTATATGCAGCTTGTTTCTGCTGGGGATGTTCAAGTCTATGTTTTGTAAGTTCTGTGTTGAACAAAAGTTATTACTGGAACTTAGCCTGAGAAATTGAAGAGACCACACCACCACAAGTCTATTTCTGGCTTCTCGATGAAACACGTTAGAACTCTGGAACTTTATATAGGTTTCAGCTGAGGATGCATTTTCACATAGAGAATCGTAAAACAAATAGCAAACCAAGGCTCCATGCTATAAAGTGCTAAGTTTCTGCAGAGAGGAATTAATTATGCTCCAGTTGCTTTGGCTTCAATTATTAATTGTGAATGCACAACATCTCTCAGTGGAATTCAGAAGCTTGGAGGACTGGGTTCCAAGTGAGCTTGTGCACATGTGCCCCACCGATGCATTATCTGAGGCAATAGAGTCAAACTGCACTCATACTTGCCCAATGTGCCTTAATTACAGTGATAAAAAAATTCTTTAGCACAGAAACTTATTTCTCTTTCATAGGATGACACATGAAATAGTAGGTTGCCTTAAATCTATTACTAGCTGGGAAGTATCTGGATAGAGAGAGATTAAATGTCTCAGTTGACGTTGCTTCTTTGTTACATCACTATTCTATTAGAGAACATCCTTGTTTAAAGTTTGCTAGTGGGTGGGGGGCTTGGGGCCAAGGTGGGTTGGCAGCCCCCTATCAGCTTCCCTCCACACACCTTCAGTGCCCTCCCTCCTGCTGGCAGGCACCACCCTGGCACTTTGGAAAGTCAGTGTCTGCACAGCTGTACATGCACCATCCGGAGGAGGGAGTGGTGCATGCCAGTGAGATAGCGTGGGTTCATAATCACGTTCAATTTCCACAGGGAAGTGTTTGCAGCCACTGCCATGCGACTGTTGTATCTCTTCCCTCCTGTCTCCTTCGGTGCTGCCTGTGGAGTGTGAGGCTACATTAACAACAACATGTTAACTCTTGGGTTTCAACTGAGTGCTAGTTCATCATTTAGCAGTAAGGCACTCCCTGGGAAATATCCCACCTGATATCAGTAGGGCTGCTTTAGGAGAATCTCAGGGAGCTCATGAACAGGTCCCCAGACATTCCTCGGATTAGAACTTGTTTAAAACATATACTGCATACATATATAATGTCTTTTGTCTTGCAAAAAAAAAATTCCCTGGAACCTAACCCTCCCATTTACATTAATTCTTATGGGGAAATTGGATTTGCTTAACATTGTTTCACTTAAAGTCACATTTTTCAAGACCATAACTACAATATTTAAGGAGTTACTGTACAGTATATTGCTTAGGAATGCTGTAGCCAAATCCCAGAAATGATTGTTTTCTGAATGATCAAACGCAAGCATATGTTGAACTACTACTAAATATAGCATAATTTTGAAATTATACAATATGCTACAGTGAATCATTTAAGTGTGCATTGAAAATGCTTCTCTTGTAACTCATAAATAATACCCTGGAAATAAAATCATAAGGGTAGTGAAACAAACTCTGTAAGCTGTCAGAAGATGTGTATAGTGTGCTAACAAAAATGCCTACCTAGTACTTTGAAATGCAAGAGGTAACAGTGACACATTGAAATCATATAATGAAATGTCTCATCAGTAACAAGATAAAAGCTACAGTGAACTTATGAACGTCGTACCTAATGATTATCTAATCAAAAAAGCTGTCTTTTTTATAACTACTTTAACTTGTTCTTTTACTAAGAAAATGAGATCCAAAGAGCATTTCACTTGGCACTCCCCCTCCCAGCTCCCCACCCTTTTTAGTATATAAACTCCACTTCTATTCATCAAGTTGTGCGAACTGCTCCCTTGACACTATAACCACAAAATCGTAAGAAACTCCAGGACTTCAAACTGATCTGGAAACTCTTCTTAGTGAAAAAAAAAAACAAAAAAAAAAACCCCAAAACAAAACAACAAAACATTAATTCAGACAGCGGGGAAGGAGACATGCACTGGAAAGTGTGGATATAAAACAACCCCAATTATTTATTTGTGCTGTAACTGTTCTTCAAGATGTGGGTGCAGATCTGTATTCCACTCAGGTGCACGAACATTAGCACACCAAGCTCTACCCAGCTAAACTAACACTACTCTAAACTACAGGTACTAACTCCTGCTGAGGGCAGTGAGTTATATGCGCCCATGGTGCCCAGGCTCCAGCAATATTCAGGGCCCAGGGGCCCAGCTCCACCAATGTCTGGGGCTGGGTCTCTCCCCCAGCCTCACCTGCGATCCCCACCCGCTTTCCCCGAGTGTCCCCTGGCCTCACCTGCTGCCCCCACATGCCTCCCCCAAGCCCTGGAGCATCCCTGCTTCAAGCCAGGGGCTGCCCTCTGCAGCGCCGGGCTGCACTCTGCCCTGCTGGCTCCTGGCATCAACTGCTTCCACAGGGTCCTAGCACTCCCCACCCATCGGTGACAGGGCAGGCTGAGCCTGACCCTGCCCTTTTGCCTTGGACCCTTCCCTTTTCCAACACAGCCCCAGCCCCCCGCCCGCAATCACCACTTCTGCCCCACACTGGGCCAGGGGCATCCCCATCCCCCACTCCCAATGAGTGGCAACAACAGGGGAGGAGGTGCATATGTGATGGTAGCCCCCCAAACCCCCAACCTCCACCACAGGGGAGGCGAGGGGGCTTACTGGACCTGAGAGGAGCCCTAGGAGCATGTGCAGTGACAGTGGTGAGAGGTGAGTGTGCTGCCAGAGGGAAGAGGGGGGTCCCTCCCCTGGAGCTTGCTGCTGCCAGTGGAGAGGAGCTGGGGAAGTCCACCTCTCCGGCCCTAGCCCTCGGGCAGCGTGCCTGCTCCCCAAACTCCTCATACCTCACCCCACCCCACCACAGAGCTTGCCTTCCCAGCACCCCAACCCTCTGCCCCAGCCCTGAGCCCCCCATCCCACAGCCTCACCTCTGCACCCCAACCCTCTGCCTGAGCCCTTCCCACACCCCAAACCCTTCATCACCAGCCCCATCTCAGAGCCCTCACATTTTTACATTATTTTAAAAAATATATATTGGCTTACAAGGTAGAGGTGTGTGCGTGTGCGCGCGCGCACGCGTGGGGGGGGGGAGGCAGGGCAGGAACCATTCTTGGCATCCCCCACCCCTGCCCCTACTAACAATTTACACAGCTAAAGGACTCAGCCACAAACTGCGACACGGTAGAAAAACCAGAAAGAGAAAATCAACCTGGGGAGCTCTGACTCACCAAAGGTGGTAACAAGGAACAGAGGTGAGTAATGGAGCAGCACTGCCCTTAGTTAGCCTTGAGAAGGGCACCGAGGAAGTATAGGGCATGCCCTGACAGGTACTGCTGTGGGGAAAAAATCTGCTCTCCATGCACTCACACCTGAATGGAATACGTCTGCAACCATTTAAAGAAGAAAACGTTGCAATTGTGGTAACTAATTAACATACGAAACACATGGGTGGAGAAACTAACACCATTGTCTGGCAGTAATACTTCCAGTGACGCACCCAGCAGTAATTGTGCAGGCACAACCAACCAAAGAGAAATCTAGATTTAGTCCTATGTATCTGCTATGCAATCCATATCATAATCTGTCTCAGCAGCCTGATCCTTGCCCCCTCCTCTCACATGTGGATAGGCCTACAGACAAGGGTATGCATGTCTCGATTATTGCAAGATGATACAACTTTACTTATACCCTGTAACATACCTAAGGTCCAGGCAAACACTTCCTGATTCCATAAGGGTTTTCTTAACGAAACTGAGTCCTGCTAGGAGAGACTTCTCACAATGTATTTTGTCAAAATTTGTCACAGCAAAACATGACTGTAGAAGCATTCAAAAACATCCAGCTTTTCCTGGGAAGGTGAAAATCCCACAATGTTATTGGAAACTAAGCATAGATTGAAACAATATTCCTGGGGTCGGCAATCTCTAGCACATGGCTCACCAGGGTAAGCACACTGGTGGGCCAGGGCAGTTTGTTCACCTGCCGCATCTGCAGGTCTGGCCGATCGCAGCTCCCACTGGCAGTGGTTTGCTGCTCCAGGCCAATGGGAGCTGCAGGAAGCCATGGCGAGCACATCTCTCGGCCTGCAATGCTTTCTGCAGCCCACATTGGCCTGGGACAGTGAACTGCCGACAGTGGGATCCATGATTGGCCGAACCTGCAGACGCGGCGGGTAAACAAACTGGCCCGGCCCACCAGTGTGCTTACCCTGGTGAGCCATGTGCCAGAGATTGCCGACCCCTGGAATATTGTTTCAATCTATGCTCAGTTTCCAACAACATTGTGGGATTTTCACCTTCCCAGGAAAAGCTGGATGTTTTTGAATGCTTCTACAGTCATGTTTTGCTGTGACAAATTTTGGCAAAATACATTGTGAGAAGTCTCTCCAAGCAGGACTCAGTTTCGTTAAGAAAACCCTTATGGAATCAGGAAGTGTTTGCCTGGACCTTAGGTATGTTACAAGGTATAAGTAAGGTTGTATTATCTTGCAATAATCCAGACATGTATACCCTTGTCTGTAGTCCTATCCACATGTGAAAGGAGGGGGCAAGGATCAGGCTGCAGAGACAGATTATGGTATGGATTGCATAGCAGATACATAGGACTAAATCTAGATTTCTCTTTGATTGGTTGTGCCTGCACAATTACTGCTGGGTGCGTCACTGGAAGTATTACTGCCAGACAATGGTGTTAGTTTCTCCACCCATGTGTTTCGTATGTTAATTAGTTACCACAATTGCAACGTTTTCTTCTTTAAATGGTTGCAGACATGTATTCCATTCAGGTGTGAGTGCATGGAGAGCAGATTTTTTCCCCACAGCAGTACCTGTCAGGGCATGCCCTATACTTCCTCGGTGCCCTTCCCAAGGCTAACTAAGGGCAGTGCTGCTCCATTACTCACCTCTGTTCCTTACCACCTTTGGTGAGTCAGAGCTCCCCAGGTTGATTTTCTCTTTCTGGTTTTTCTACCGTGTCGCAGTTTGTGGCTGAGTCCTTTAGCTGTGTAAATTGTTAGTAGGGGCAGGGGTGGGGAATGCCAAGAATGGTTCCTGCCCTGCCTTCCCCCCCGCCCACACACACACACCTACCTTGTAAGCCAATATATATTTTTTAAAATAATGTAAAAATGCGAGGGCTCTGAGATGGGGCTGGTGATGAATGGTTTGGGGTGTGGGAAGGGCTCAGGCGGAGGATTGGGGTGGGGAGGTGAGGCTGTGGGATGGTGGGCTCAGGGCTGGAGCAGAGGGTTGGGGTGCTGGGAAGGCAAGCTCTGTGGTGGGGTGGGGTGAGGTATGAGGAGTTTGGGGTGCGCACACACACACATAAAGAAGATAGAATGTTAATCCTTTTAACACACTTGCCTTGAATTATTGATATTGAAGACTGTGGCTCAGATTCAGAGGAGTAGTAACTCCACTTCCTACAATGGAGGTTAGACTATTTACACCAGATCTGCAGCTGGCCAATTGTTCCATTACTGTTTTGGCCTTCTTCAGAGTTGTGGAGAAGTAGCCTACCTTGTGCATAAGGGCTGACAGTCCCATGAGAGGTGAGCCTGGTTACCATGACTCTATACCTTGCCCCTATATTGATGCACAACCTGGTCCAGGACTGGACTCTAGTGTCCAGTTTTTTAAAAATGCTTAATATGCACATATGTACTAGAATAGGGGTTGGCACCCTCTGGCACATGGCTCGCCAGGGTAAGTATCCTGGCCAGCCGGGCCACTTTGTTTACCTGCTGCGCCTGCAGGTCAGGCCGATCGTGGCTCCCACTGGCCGCAGTTTGCTGCTCCAGGCCAATGGGGGCTGTGGGAAGCCATGGCCAGCACATCCCTTGGCCTGTGCCACTTCCCACAGCCCCCTTTGGCCTGGAGTGGCGAACTGCAGCCAGTGGGAGCTGTGATCGCCTGAACCTGTGGATGCAGCACTTAAACAAACTGGCTCGGCCTGCCAGGGTGCTTACCCTGGCGAGTGGTGTGCCAGAGGTTGCTGAGCCCTGCAATATTCTTTCCTAATCTGTCAAAGTGAGCTTTAGTCTTTTGTTTCTGAAAGAGTATTTTGCTGGCATGTTGAAGACTGTATAAGATTTACTGTAGGATGTGTTGCATATGTTATATATACTATAATATAAAAATAGTATAAAAACTAAAAATGTCTAGAATGATCATTAAAAATAAAGCTAAATATATTCTCTTTTTCATGGCAAAAATATATTATCAATTTTATAATTCAAGTGCTGGAGGTCTAGGAGAATGCTAATATATAAAAGTAATTAACATTTTAATAATAAACTTCAGGATTCAAACAAATTACATTTCTTAATTTTTACATGAATGCAAAACATCATGGAAATTAAACTTAATTTACCATGTTTTCTTGCTTGAAGAATTTCTCAACCATGTGGTATTATAGATACATGAGTGTTAGAATAAATTTGCACAAGCAAGTAAAAGAGAAACCTGTGTGACCTTTCTCCTTCTTTCTCAAAAATGTGGTCAACTAAAAATTGCCATGGTAATGCTCTTTTTTCCCCCTAGTTTAGGATAGCCACCATGAAGATTCTCAGTACAGTTTTTTTTTCCCACCTACATACCAGACAATTTTACTGTACAATATAAAGTGTAGGAAGCAAGTGACAGAGTTAGGAAAATTACTCTGGCTTTTCCTGAGTCCCTGTCCTGTGCCTGTACCCAGGGGCGGCTCTAGACATTTCGCCGCCCCAAGCACAGGAGGCGCTCTGCCAGTCGTCAGGAGGGTGGCAGGTGGCTCCAGTGGACCTCCCACAGGCCTGCGGGAGGTCCACTGGAGCAGCAGGACTAGCAGCCCCTCCGCACGCACGCCTGTGGGAGGTCCACCACAGCCACCTGCCGCCCTCCCGGCCACTGGCAAAGCGCCCACTGCGGCATGCCACCCCAAGCACGTGCTTGGCATGCTGAGGCCTAGAGCCGCTCCTGCCTGTACCACAAGACCAGTACTCCTCCGTTAAACTAGATATTCTAGTTCTATAATGCCAGTCCTCAACTGTACATAGGCATCAAGTCAGGAAAGCATACCCACTCAGGACGGGTGCTTTGTAACTCAAAAGATCAATAGGACTTAAAGCACCTGATTAATTGCTTTCCTAAATCAGGCCTACTTAGTCTTAATGCAATAGTGACAGAGGCTTTGATTCAGTGAGATTCCTATAAATTACGGTAATTCTCAGAATATCGCATTACAGAATTGTTCTATTAATGTTGTAAAGCATTGGAAGGATAGTTTTGCGGTCACAGTACAGGATCAGGATTTGAGAATTGTGGGTTCTATTTCTGATTCTGCCACCACAGACTTCCCATGTGATCTTAGGCATGTCACTTAATTCTGCTGTTTTTCATTATCTCTTGAGAGGGTTATTAATATTTACCTACCTCGAGCGGATATGCTGAAGCAACATTCATTCAAAGTTATAAAGTGCTTCAAGATTCTAGATATTGCGGAAAAGCATCTGTGGTCAAATGCATAGAGTGCAAGGCTGAGAGTCAGGAAATCTATGTTCTGCTCCTGAAGGATAGATAATAGTACACACAGATATTCAGATGAACCTGTGCTAGAAATGCAAAATATCATCATCATTGAATCATTATATTCATTTTTATAAGCCAAAAATAGGCCAAGTGAATACATCTTGGGGTTGATGAGGATATTAAAGCTTTTTTTAAGAAAAGCTCCTGTAGCAGCTATTCACATTTTAGTACTTTAATAGGCAAACACTGTATAATATTGCCAAACCTCATATTTTTTTTTGTAAACTTTATGCTGACCTTACAAACTGAAGATGAATCAATATTGCTTTACAAAATATAGACTATATGAAACACCTAAGTCAATACTTCATTTTCATCATGTTTGTAATTTAATGTAATGTAATTCTATACAACATCAAATAACCTTGAAAATACCCGTGAAGGCCAGAAATTTTGTGTAGAAACATTAAACACAGCTAAGCATTGGCCAGCAGAAAAGTTATCAATTAAATGCCCCAAAACTTTGTTAGTGGAGGGTTAAGGTTGCCAAGTGGTGCCTCATGCCCTTCCAGAATATGGAGAATAGCTAACAAACCTCTGAAAACCAGGAAATACAGGTAAGTTACATGGCACCCCAGCAATGCAAACTGAACTCTGCCCTGGAGCAGGCAATAACTACTGAGAATGACTAGTATTGGAGCGGGGTGTCAGAATAGACAGACATGAGGAAGTTTTAAGAGAATGTGCTATTGTTTGTGTTGTGCTCCACAGATTTAAACTCCAACATTTATCTGCATGCAACTTCAACTGACTTCATTGTCTTAAGGTATAGATCTATTAAATGGTGGAAGGATTAGTTGGGGCATCTTGCCAGAGCTGTCACTGTGATATGACAAGAGGTGCATGTGTACTTTGAAGGATCACATATATCTCATTTCAATGCTGAGTTACATAGGTTGTGTCTGCAGAGGTGCACATGGTGTCTTTTTGCCATAGGGATTGTCAGCAGGCTGTGGCATACATGACAGTGTCCTCCCTGACATAGTGAGTAGTAGATGAAGGGGATGTGTCAGAATGAATCCTCAGGACAAGAGTGGAGGGCTGGTACCATTTAGCAATTGTGGGGTGATTGGTGTGGAGTAGACTCAGGGTTTTCATGTAGGTACCTTCTCTTTGACATGTCTGACCTAAACCTGAGTTTTGCCTTAGCAATTTGATGGTGTTAAACATTGTCCAACAGTGCTCATGTGCTCTGTTACCAGAGCACTCTATAGAATCTCCAATGGTTGTCTGTTAGTATGCGTATTACTGATGTGCTGGTGCATCACTTAAAGAGGACAGAATTAAGGTTCAATTGAAGGGGTGGAATGTGCACCTTAACTTGGTATTTCCTGGTTTTCAGCAGTTTAAATTTAGCCATTCTCCAAATTTTGAAAGACCAGTAGGCAAATCTGCTCCAACTCTAACATTCCCTCCATCATGGCCTTTGCTTCAAGGCCCCTGTCCCTCCTCCTCCTCTGTTTTCCCCATTCCCACTGCTTTAAACCCTGTGCCCTCATCAGTTCCATCTTCCTTGCCATTCCATGGCACTGCTGAACTTGGAGGGATCAGAAAGAGGTGGGAAGTTTGTGGGGCTGTGAAGCGTGTGTGTACTATCTGGAGGCAGGAAGGCAGTATGTCCCCAGGAATTGAAATTAGGGGAGTGTTTGAATTTACAGGGGAATGAGGTCAAGGCCATGATGGCAAAGGTGGGCTGTATTGCACCATGGTAAAAACTGAAAAACGGAACAGTTTTAAATTTCTAACACAAAGCAAAATCAATGTTTTTTTTTAAAAAAGTATTTAATTTAAACTGACTTTTGAGAAAGCGATTATAATAAAAATGTATAGTACTGAAACGTCCCATGATACCAACCTCTCGAGATACTGAAGATGACAACCTTGGCAGATAAAAATCTTTTCCTACTAGGAAATGTGTTTATATAAAAGTTTCCCAGTCTCAAATGCAGCATTCTGGAGCAAAGGCACTAAAACATAATAATCTTGTTGTCCCCAAAATGAGAAATTATATTAATTCCTTCTATATATTCATAAACTTTCATGAAATTTCAATAAAAAAAGAGGAATTAAGCTTACTGTAGCTGCCCAGTTGCTGTAAGCATGTTTTGTACATTTTCATCAGCAATGCAATTTGGCACTAACTCTCGGTCCCACATTGAGTGCACCAACATTGTCAAACACAGCAGTGTTAAGAAGCTAGTGCTTGTACATACTTTTCAAAAAACTTATGCTTTTTAAGGTACAAGGATTTTTATCATATGTATGAATTTAAAGTATATATTAATGTTTCAATTTCAATTAAAATTTCCAGCCAAAACTACACGGAATTTTTTTCCAACTAGAATTTTTTAAAAACAATTTGATCTAGCTGGAAAATGACTAAACTGGCAATACTACCTGGGGAAGTATGAGTTCAGGAGGGATATCGGAAAAGTCCTGAGCGAAGGTGTAGGAGATGTTGTCAGAGGTGTTGTTAGAAGCACTACCGGTGTGGTGCTCTGCTCTGCTCTCTCCTTGTTGGTATCACTCGGCTGCGTGCGTGTGTTCCCTCTGTGTGCTGCCCCAGCTCTGCGCAGATAGCTGACACAGCAGACCCGAAGAGAACCCCCAATGACCACAGAGTCTAGTAAGGTACGAAGGCACGTCGGCCAGGTTTATTGCGATCTCGGACACAGTTGCAGTTCCTCTGAGATTGTTACTCTACAGGGCATACTACGAGAAAGTGCCTCTTGGCAATGGACCCGGCTCAGTCAGTGGCGGGACTTTCCACTGCCCCCTAGGCCGGACAAAGACATCGCCCTAGGGATACATTTTTATACACAGGTACAAACAAGTTACACATCACTCCTGACGTATTGAGGTGCAGCCCCTCCAGGCAGCAAGGTACAACCCCTCTACGTAGTAAAGTGCCGCCTCTCACCTTGTACATGTTGGTTCGATCAAAACAACTCTATCCATCATATTACCCTTTTGCCCCTGTCATTGGGGTGGGTCGGCCTGTTCCTTGTTATCTGTGTGGAATGTGCAAGTATGTGAATGTTCTGATCTCTACTGTTCAGTACCTTTTAGGTACATATCTTCTTGCAGCATCAGCCCTTTCCTTGCCAGCTTCTGTGAGCAGGGCCTGCCTCTGGCTCACAGCTTCACTTTGCTTTATGTTAGCAAAGTCTTGACCATTACTCTAGTTCAGGCCTCAGGCCTCATACTGGGCCTTTATCAGGGCCTTCACTTACTACAGGAGAATGGAAATGCAAAGCCCCTACCCCAGATCTGGATCTATGGGGAAAAGGCTCTACACATCCATTGGCAGCACTGGAGACTTAAAGATGTGTGAAGTAGCCCCATTCATCTCAAAGAGATGGTCTCAGCTGAATGACATTTTAAATCACAAACATCTATGTTATCTGCTTGCAAGTACCTCCGTTATCAATGATAGATTACTTTATATGTGAAGAACTTATTGTAGATACTGCTTCTGTTTTATGGTATGGTGTACAGACCACATGTTACTACTATGAAACTGTTTCAATGCTAGGATTAATACTCAGTGGTAAAATAGATAGATAGTTGTGTATGCATTGATTCTTCATTACAGTTAAATATAATTTTAATGATGTAAAAGAGAATAAGAAAAAATATATTTCCTAGGGAGGGAGGAAGATGAGGACAATGTGTAGCATACCCCTGTACTCTGATTACATTTAGCTCTTTGTTTCTGAAAATAGGCCTCTACCTTTCTGTTTCTGTTGTGAGGGCAATGAATGTAGGCACCTCTTTTGAGACCAATATCCATTCTACCTGTGGGTTAGCCTGTAAGGATGCAGTGAGACTAGGTCAGCTCCTGTCTCCCTTCATAAGGATATTTCTTCTCTTTTTATGACAGTCTCAGTTGCCTCTGGCCTAAAATTTGACACTTGCAGTTTTGAATCTATTCCAGTGTTAGTTTTCTTACAGGGCATCTGATGCACCAGCAGACTGCCTTGTTTGACATATCTTTAATCAGAACTATTTTCCTCAGCTAGTCAAGGCATTTATCTTCCCAATTGTCAGCTGGTCACCATCCTTTTTGCAATTAACACATAAGCAAGCTCTGCAGCTGGGAGGTTTACAATACTTTTTTCAAGGGCAAAACTCCTTTATTGACCTCAGCAAGAGAAATCCGTATACATGATATGTGTCCCTTGTAAATGAAATCTCCACCCACCCTATCTCTAAAGAGAAAAGTATTTCTTATGTTCAACTAAAGCTCCAAAGGCAATCTCCAAACAAGCATTTGTTTGGATCAATAGCTAGAAATTGAATAGAACAATGTCTCATGCTGCTTTATAGAATTTTCAAAAGATTTTAACCACACAAACCCAATTTTTCAAGTCCCACCACTGGGATTTATAGTCTTGTTTTCTATCAGTAGAAAAAAGGATCTCATTCACAGACAAAAACATCTACTGTGTATTCAATAATATCAGGGGTCTAAGTCACACCCACAAGAGCAAGGGCATTCTAAATTAAGCACAGTGCCTAGGCATACCATAGAGATCTCCAAAGACTGAAAGAAATCTTCAGTGTCACATAAGACATTAAATACCCAGGTGTACCAGATATGATCTGAACTTATTAAGACCCACTAGCATCTCTTTCAAAATAAAGGCTAACAAGGAAATCAAATATATAAGTAGGAAAACAATCCCTGTTACATTTTAGAGGAATATTTTTTAATTCCTTTGGAGATTTGTTCACTTTTCACATGATTATTTTCTAGCGTCTTCATTGACATGTGAGGTAGGGATTATTTATTTATTTATAAAGCAAATACAAACACCTGTGCCATGCTCTGAGGTCCCTTACATACGTTGATTTTCATAATCAGCATATCAAACTATTCATTACTCTCTAACAATAAATACACACCATATGTTACTGATGTCATCCAAGGAGCCTTTTCCTTTTGGAAATGTAATCTGTTGTCTGGCTGCACCAAAAAGAATACAGTGCTGGATTTTCAAAAGTTCCCATTGAAGTCAATGAGAATTTTACCCCCTTGACTTCCTATACCTAGAAGTGAGAAAAATCCCAACCATAGTATACGTATTTGAGAAACAACTGCATAAATATATTTGATGTTTCATTTCACCCACTGAGGAAAGGGAGCCATTTTTGGTACCGGAAAGCAAATTAGCCTTACCATTAAATGAGAGTCAACAGTGGGAAAAAATAATTTGAAACATTTTGGTGAATTAGAATCTGAATTCCAATTTGCCATTTTTGTATTCCTTTTATATTTTCTTTTCACAAACCTCTGGGTGATTAAAGTTTTGTTTGGATGAATATTCCTGGAAAACAAATGTTTAAGTTGCAGCTGGAATTTGCTTCCTGGTAGAATTTGTTTCAGACAGTAGTACAGTAGCCATGTCGCATGAGACTATTATTTAATTTCTAAGACTACATAGCAATGGAATCTGCAAAAGATATTGCACACATGCACATGGTGCCACTAGTTCCTCCTAGATTTGATTCCCTCTTGGCTTCAGCGTCTACGTGGTAAGACAAAAAATCATGTTCTTTTCTACATCAGAAAGCAGATGTTAGAGGGAATACAAACACCCCACTACTGATACTATTTGCTGCAAAATACATATTCAGAAACTGTAGATAATCAAATGTGGCTGGCAGTCTTGGATCCCAGCAATTTGACTGGTTAGAGCTGATCGATAAAAGGTTGGCAATAGAAATCTATGCTCAGCCCACCTCAGTGTAGGCACATCAGATCTACACCTAATTTCAGAGAATTTGAAAGGTGGTCGGAAGGTAAGAAGTAAGTGTATAGTAGTAACTGAAGAAAGGGGTTCAAGGTGTTTCTTGATCACATGCATACATTAGCATTGACAACTATATAAGAGCAGAGAGAAATATTTTTCTTTGAGATACTGATCAATTATTATTTATTTATCATAGATTTTAAACCTAGATGGAACAGTATAGTCACCTACCCTGACCTCCTGCATTACACAGACCAAAAGGAGTGTACTTGGGCAAATTCTTTCAATTAAGAGTAAATTTAAATCAGAAAATGCAATTTTAATGGTACCAAAACCTTTGTGAATTAAACTAATAGTTTCAGCTGGAAAACAAAACAAACAAAACAAACCTATTTTTTGGCAGTGCCAAGCTCTTCCATTTTAACATTTTTGAAATGTTTCAATTCAACAGCTTTGAAGCTACACAATCTGACTGTTTCAAAATGGGGTTTTGTTTTTAAAAAATTAGCTTATTTTGAAAAAGGGTGGAAAAACCCAACCAGAATATCTTTTGGATTTTTCAGTTCAATCCCCAAATGAAAAAATCCACTATTCTCTTAATTCTATAAAGGAGCCATAGATTTACACCTTGCCGCAGGATATCTCCTAGGTTTAAATCCAGGACATCTGTCACCAAGAGCAAGGGCTATATCCTCAGGCCATCAAATGCTTGGCATTTTTCAGGCATTCAAGAAGTGTTAGTCCCTGATGCAAGGAGTTAACAGTCCAAAAGTAGACTGGGGATATTTTATTTTTAAAACAACCCTGCATAGAAGACTGACTCTGGAAAAAGGGGTAGTTTGAGGATTTAGAGCTTAAGGATTGATCTTCCCAAAGAGTGAGCACTGGGAAATCTGTGGGCATACAAGGCTTAATATGAAGTTAACACAGGAATTTGATTTGATAAGTGACAGTTTATGGATATTTATGTCAAGTGAAGTTGCAGCCTGCTCCCTTTCATTCTCCTAAACTCACCTCATATCTTATTTATTTATTTAGCTGAGCCAACCTACAATAGGCAATGTAAATGATTGTTATTGTTAATAATAAATAAATAATAATAGTATAGATGTATTTTTCCACTTTAAATTATACTCTATTTGTAGTCACTCCAAGGAAACATAGAAATGCAAACACATTAGTTTCTTGGCATCTACTTTGTCTTGGATGTCTCATGGGTAATTCTGCATTGTATGGTATACGTGAACAAATAAGTAATCAGAAAACATGTCAAACTTGAAACTTTCAAGCTCCAACAATGCAAATTGGTACCACCCACTCTTGTATTTTGTAATTAGTTCTCATTGAATCACGTTTTTTGAGTTACCTACATTCCATATGTGGAAAGAGAAGTATAAGGATGAAAAGGAGGTAGGGGAAAGTAATAAGAAAGTAGTTAATTCACCCTCAGTTATAGCAAATAGAACACGAGAGATAATGAAAGATACTATTACATTAATCTCTGGTTAATCTTACTTGAGGCCATTAGCCTTGAGAATCTGCAGACCAGCACATTTATATTTCAGTTTAAAGTGCATTTACCCATAATTCTAGGTACACATACAAAAGCAACATTGTTACAAACAATATCTACAGTTAAAGCACTCCCCCAAACCCACAAAATGTAGAATTTTCTTCCTCACCCATCCCATCCTCTCTCATAAGGACTAATTCAAAATGCTCTTGCATCTATATATGGGGATTTTACCCTGAGTACCTCAGCTAATTCCTAGTGGTGAGGATACTGCTGCCCATGTTGTAGAGGGCCAGGAGCAATGACTTCAGTTACCACAATGTTCAGCCTTTCTTACAAGTGGGGCCAGCCTGCCTGTTACCTGGGAGGATGGAAACCATGATGCTTTTGCATCCGAATTCTAGATATGTTCCCATCAAATAGTGCTTCTGTTCTCCAATGAAATGGGGATGGCATATTTCAAGAAGAGCAGACAGCATGACTCCCATGATTCACCACTGTCGTCACACTTTAGACCTCTTCATGTACATCAGTTTTCTCCCCAACAGATACTGCAAGAGAATTACTTGGCTAGTTCCAGCATCATCCCTGCTGACTAGCTTTGTGACTTCCAAGTAACCTATGATGTCTATTAGAGTCACCATGAATGGCCAGTGGGAAGGTGACAAGTGGAGGTTAATGTCTATCTATGCTTATCTGGAGCCATGGATGTAGAATGCTACCACTTCTACTATCTGCTCGGACAAATTTTCCAGTCTATAAAAGGTGGCATTCCACCTGGTCCCCGCCTCCTGCTTCATCTGGTGGTGAGGCAGAGAAAGGGTCCCCCTTAACTAAGTATGCTGTACGCTGCACTGTACCAGCTGAAATGGCAACACATCTTCCTGGCCACTGACATAGTGCCTTCACCCAGGCATCCCTCTCCAGCAATTGTCTCACGACCATTAAGGTGAGTGAATGAAGCAAGGGACATGTTGGAAAGCCTCTTCCTGCCCTGCTTTTGCAATATTTAATGCACTACTTGTTGCCACAAACCCAGAATGGAGGGTGTATGGCCTTAGCCACTCCTCCATGTTAGCACACAATTTGTCTGGAAATAATTTGATTCTGGAAGTATGTTGTGTTTCATAACTTAGGAAGAGTGGTGGGCTGTCACATGAGGGTGTACAAGTTCCTAGTGCTGCTGCTAGCCTTTATGCTGCTACTCACCCAGTGGGGTGTAACAGACATGTAGTCAGTTGCATCATCCAGTCTTCGCAGGTACCCAGGGCATTCTGTGCTGCAGTACCCACAGCAGCACACAGATCTGGCCTTTTTAGCAAAATAGAATGGGGGAAGATATCTCATCCCCTGGGAGCAGCTATAGTCATAAGGCCTCTGAAGTCCCTTCTCTCCTGGTGGATAGAGCATGAGAAGCATGTCGACAGCCAGTATCCTCTCACAGGCTATGGTTAGTGACATAGCCTAGGGTATTTGTGATCATACATCTGTCCCCTCTGAACACAAGCTGCTGTGGAACATTGCTGGGGGATTCAGCTGATAATAGCGTGGAAAACATTGCCAGTGTCAACCTCTGCTCTGTAGTGGACCAAATCCTTGTTAGCTTTTCTCCTGATCTAGCCCAACTGCTGCATGTGCTCTGTGATTATGTTCCATGTATTTCGGCACAGCTAATGTCCCGAGCCTTTTGGGGTCATAGCTCAGAGTGTCCCTACATCTTCATAGCTGGCAAATGGCACTGGGACTGTTCCTGGCATCAACTGTGAGATGCTGCCTAATCCAGAAGGATGTCTGGTTCATGCATCTTGCAGGAGGGGGCCGATGCATGGTGATGGTTGCAACTAAGAGAAATGCAATGTGGGAGCACTACCTTCCCCACTCATGTCCCCATCAAAACCATGTTCAGCAGAGAAGGAAGTTGTGACTAGTAATTGCAACCTTTCTAGAATTGAAGTAAATGGATCAAAGTTTTAAAAGGAGCAATAGCTGATGGTCTAAGGCATTGGCCCACTGGGAGTCAGCCTATACAAGTGAAACAACCTCATAGTGCTTGATTAATCAGAGTACACTAATATCCTCCTCCAGAGGAGATGTCTGCCTGAGACAAAATGAATTCTGCTGACTGTCCCTCTAGGCAATCTGGTTTCTCTCCCTTCACTTCCTGGGGTTCATGGCGTGGAGCTTCCACAACACTTTCTCCACCGAGCTAGTGCAAGCCTCGAGTGTCGGTCATTTCCCTCACCCCCAACTGCTACATAGAAGATTGGTGCTTCTGAGCAGCTTCATACTGGGGCCTGTTCCATTAACACAGCTCTCAGATGGGACCTATGTGAGGGATGGTGCAATGTTACTTGTATTAGGAGCAGCATCAAAGGAAAACCTGCTTGTTTGTGACTGAGTCAGACAACTTTAGTGTGACTTGAACCACTTCCACTCCCTCTTTTCATCATTCAGAATGGGGGAAATGGGGAAGAGGGAAGAGAAGAGGAGGTTTATGAGGTGAAATCAAATATGCCTTGCTTCATAAAAGCACACAGGATCACAGACAAACAGAGTGCCTAGTAATCACTGCTCTCTTTCTCCAAAGATGCATGTCCTGCAATCACAGCCTCGCCCAAAGTCGGGGCTTGGTACTAACTGAAAGATGCTGTTCATAATGTCATCACATGGGTAAAACAGAGCCAATCTGAAACAATGTGCACTCATCCAACAACAAAAAAGGACACAGGGTTACATGTGACAAGATAAAGCACAGTACACTGAAAATTTTTCACATCAAATCCAAATGAAATAAAAATGTTAGAAAGAAATGAACCAAGATAAACTCAAAATCAAAATGAAATACACCATTTTGATTCAAATTTTGTCAAAAAGTTCCAGTACAAAATATTGTGTTAAAATTGAGAGCATTTTCTGATGGAAATATTTTTGACCAGCTCTACTCCTGGCCAAGCAAAGACATAACAAAACTTTTTGACCACTGCTGCTATATGAACATCCAGAAGCATCTGAGAATTTAACAAAACCCCCAGGTTGTGAACCTGCCTAACAAAAAGCAGACCAACTCCATCAATCAAGGAAGGTAAAATCAGATCTACTGTTTATTTTGGTTGTTACCTCCAGCCAGGCTCCAAACATTACGTGGATTTACCGATCACCAGTCAGCTATCAATCAGGTCCCAGTTTTGTCTAGACAGAGAGTGAATTGATTGACTACCAAATCTGTCTCCAATGAAACAGAGATGCGAAAGTACCTCTCATACACATTCTGGAGACATCACGGGCTACTCCGTATCCCTACATTCACTAATGGTTTCATATATACGTTTAATCAGAGAACAAAATAAAACTCCTGGTATTCTGTTGGAAAGTATCCTTGGCAGAAAAGAGTGGCTGCCCAATAGTACCATATGGATTATTTCAGGAAAACAATTTTAAAAAAAAAAATCAGTCATTCAAATACAATTATACCCACTTCTGCAAGAATTCACAGGCACATCAGCAGCCTCAAAATCTGCTTTAAAAGAAATGGGTGCAGATGCTGGATCTTTATAATTCTCTCTTGGTGATGTACATCAGTGAAACCAGTGCTAGGCTAAAAAAAAAAAAAAAAAAAAAAAAGCCAGAGTGGCCAAGGGAATTTGAGGACTGCAGATATTGCTAGAGTGGCCATGCCAAACCATCTCAAAATGCTTCCCTAAAAAAAGGCAGCGATTGGCAAAATTCTTAGCTTCAAGGAATAGTTTCTTGGCCAAGAGCTTCAACATTGTTTCTTTAAGAGATGCTCGCACTCTGCCTTCCTGAAGCATCAACAATCTCTTCCAACAGAGGACCTACTATCACCTTGCTAGATTTTATCAGCTAGGAGGTATAATTTCCAGATGGTAATCCAAAACTCCTAGAGCCCTTCCAGACTTCAATGAGTAACATTTGCTGAAACCCAAGCAGTGAAGTACCTGTACACTGGACAGTTATAACATGAATTAGCAAAATAGAATTGCAGTAGGTTTCAACTATTACTAGATGAGTAATCTTACATCAACAGGATTCTTAGCAAATGTCAAATAGGTTCATGAACTTTTGCTATACACAGTCTTTTCCCTAATCCACAGTATGTTGAATCATCAGTTGAACGTAGTCATTATCCTTAAATGAAGCTACAAATACAAACACTGAAATCAATTTCCAGTACAGTAAATAGTTCGTATACTAATAAAACTTTGTAGATTTATACAAAGTTACTTTTTTCTGTACAACTCTTCAGTTCAATAAAACTGTGTTCCTCCGTGTCCTTTTAGAATTAAATATTAATGTCTCCCCACCTTTTAATCTGTTTCAACACATCATAAACATGGTGAATGTCTGAATGACAGATAGGCTAGAACTATCTTTACTGACAATTCTCTTCCCTTGGTGCATACACATGAATATGTTATGTGTTTGTGTATGCCAAACATTATAGTACAATCTTCCCCCACCCTCCAAGTATACCACCATTGCCCTAACTCAATATTTTTGGAGAAAAAAATGTCACAGTGCCAGTAAGACAATACTGTCTTTGGGCGTGTAACATCACTATATTGAAAGTGATTGAGAACAATGTGCCTCACATTGCTGAGGGAAGGACACAGATAGTCCAATACTAGTTTCTACTGCCATTATGCTATAACACTGGCCATCTCATCTTGTTTCACACTAGAGGTATGATAGCTTTACCAAAATGACCTTAATAATAACAACCACATCTCTTCAATGAAGATTCCTGTCTTCTAGTTTGGGACTACTGTATGTAATTTCATGCTCCATTTAATCATTTATTATTAGAAATGTTACTGTCATCCCTGGAAATATTCAAGTATCTCCCAATACAATGTCTATGTAACACACCTATACCCACCATTACAAAGTTTGAAACATAATATCAATCTCAGAGATCACTCTCAAAGATAATCCCTGCCAATGGCTTCTAGGAATTATGGCAACATGTAACATGTATTTCCTCTGTAGCCCATCTCTAAGAATTAAACATAATTAATCTCTACATTCATGATAAGATGAAATGTTCTCATATGGTTACAACCTTATGCATACATTTTGAAACTAAGGGATTACCAAAATGTGTCTCTTTCTAAGGTATAATAGACTTCAGAAATAAAATGTATGTTTACAAATTACTTGGGGAAGGCTACAGAACTCCTTGTTTCCTTTCCTGATATGTGATTACTTTCCATTGCATAAATTCTTCTGGCACTGTTTCCATCATCCATTTTTCCTAATGAGACTGTATGACACTATCAACACTTGTCAAGTAGCATTCATTAATGAGGTGACTGTCACCAATAAAGAAATTTCTCTAATACTTCTAAATGGCTGTCAGAAACAGCTGGCTCTGGGTGCCACTGCCTGGTAACCCAATGACCTTGGCTGGATCCACTACTCCCTCACTAATTGATAATGTTCCCTGATTGAACAGAAGGGCCAACAGCCTGGTAGCGACAGCACTATGGTGGCTACTCAATGTGTTCCATGCCCACAGCTGTGCCAAGTCTGCTTCCTATACCAGCCCTTGCTTTAATCCATGCCTGCTCCTGCTCCAGAGCTAGTTCCTACCTTCCTCAGAACTCCCAACTCCAGGTCTGCCTCTTTGGTTCAGGTCTGGATCCTGATTCCTAGCTCTGACCATTGGCTTATCTCCTGACCACAACTCCAGTTCTGCCCTGATTCTGCTCCAACCACTAGGTCAGATTCCTGTTCTGACCCCACCTACACCTCAGTGTGTTACAGTTTGAACAACCCACTAGAAGATAAGAGGGAATTTTGTCCCATGGCATGGAGCTCCCCTCCAGAAGGGCCCCAGCAGGAGCCCAACCCACCTCAGAGGTTGTTGTGGACTTGCAGGAACTGCAAGCTCGTGTCATTACATGACAATCAGAATGAAACATTTCAGGTCCAGATACAAGACCAGGGAGTGTCTTCTGTCCTCCATGAGTCCAAGCTCCTGCTACCTGATAAATTTGATGTGGATCATGCCAAGTTTCATGAGTTCCTTAGCCAATGACATCTCCAGTTTGTATTGCTGCCATTGTCCTACCCCACAGATCAGTCTCAGGTTGGATTAGTACTTAGTCTGCTCACCAGAGAGTGGTCCAGTCCTCTCTTTGAACACTTTGAGAACTTTTACAGGCAACAGAAGGCATCTTCGATAATCCTAATTGAAAATGTAACGCAGAGGCTGTTTTTCATGCCCTCTGGGCAAGGTCCTGGGTCTGTTGCCAAATATGCAGCAGAATTTTGATGCCTGGCTGCTGATACCCATTGAAATGAGGCTGTTCAGTGACACTAGTTGAGGCAGGGATTCTACAACATTATCAAAGATGAATTAGCATGAGTGTAACCTCCACCTAGCCTGGAAGCCTTAACTGATCTTTGTTTTAAGAGTCATTGGCTAATAGAGCCAGCCCAAGAAAAGCAACATGACACATGACCTCTGCCAGCCAGAGTTCTTCCATCTCCTGGTGCCCCAGTTGTCCTATTAGACTTTGAATTGAGCTCAGCCACAACTCTCTGCTGATGAAAAGAACTGTCTTTGAGCATTGAAGTTGTGGCTGTATTGTGAGATGCCTGGGCATCTTGCAGCAGGGTGCCTGACCAAAGACCAATCCACCTGCAGGTCAGAAAATGCCAGTGCCTATCCCCAGTAAGGGGGCCACTTCTTCCCATAGTGCTCCACTCTGCCCCATAGTGAACTGCACTGATGCCTATCTGCCAGAATTGTGGCAACCCCTAATAAGCAAACTATGTCTCCCCATCTCCCTCCTCTTCACCTCTGGCATTCTGCCATGCCAGATGACCACTTAAAGCATTGCTTCTCTCTTCAGGACTCATTATGGATCAGACAGTCTCTTCAGGACTCATTATGGATCAGACAGTCACCAAGAGAGCTTGCAGTTCAAGGTAATCTGCACTTCATATTCACTGCTAGTCCTGGTAGTGTCTCCTGGCATGTCACTCATGACCCCCGAATCAGCTGCCACTTGTGATCTGTACTCTTCTGCTCCCTGTGGTGCTGACGAACATGCCTCCCCAGCTTCAGGAGACAGACAGTCTTGTTCTTTAGCACATGCCCGCCCTCGAATGACTCAGTCACAAACTGAGGATTCCTTAGCACTGCCTGAATTCCTGCCAAGTACCTAGAATATGCCACGATATTTGACAAACAGAAGGTATATGCTGTACTTCCTCACCCTAGTACAATTGCCCAATTAACCTTCAACCTGGAATGGAGGTTTATTTTGTATACATATATGCCCTATCCGAGCTGCAGTCCTTGTAGAAGTACCTTGAGGAAAATCTGTGGAAGGGGTTTGGCTTCCCCAGTAGGAGCACCTATCTTCTTTGTGGCTAAGAAAGATGGCTCCCTCCAACTAGTACTGATTATTGATCCCTAAATGAGACCATCATCCACAATTGGTACCCGCTTCCTCCCATAAACAAACTCATGGAAAGATTCCATTTGGCTTTGGTCTTCATGAAGCTAGATGTGCATGGAACATACAACCTAGTTAGAATCCAACAGTGGGATGAATAGAAGACAGCAGTTTGGAGCAGATAAGGCCATTTTGAATACCTGGTCATGTCATTTGGTCTCTCTAATGCCCCGCTACCTTCCAGAATTTCATGAACAATGTCTTCTGTGACATCTTCCACAAATTTGTGATGATTCACTTAAATTACATTCTCATTTTTTTCAGAAAACCAAGTTCACCATGTGTCCACCATTGTCAATCAATTTTGCCACAATCAAGTTTATGTGAAACCCAGGAGATATGAATGTGACAAGGGTACTGCGAAGTTTTTGGGCTATGTGGCGGTACTCACCATGGACCTCTGCAAGGTTACATCCATTACTGAATGGAAGGCACTCACAAATATACATAAAGTACAATGGTTTCTTTGGTTCACATGGTGTTTTTTTTTAACCGGTGATTCATCCAAGGATTCTCTGACCTGATAACTTCTACAATGTCTCTTCTCAAGAAGGAGACAAAGTTCACCTGGTCCACCCTCACAGGGGTGACTTTTGACCACTTAAAAAAAGTATTTATTTCTGCTCCCATTTTGACCCATTCAGGCTCCACAAAAATCTTCATAGTCAAGACTGACATCTTGGACTTTGCTATAAGGGTGGTCCTCTGGCAATTTACAGGTCTCACCAGCTGCTTCATCCCTGTGCTTTCTTTTAGAAATGGATTCCTGATGAGAGAAATTATGACATATGGACTTCCTGGCCATGAAGGCCACCTTTGCTGTCTCTTTGAGGGGGCCCACACTCCTGTTTGAGTCTGAACAGATGATAAAAATTTGCAATGTCTACAGACAACATGATGACTCAAACAATAAAAAAGATTCACTAGTCCCTTTTCCTTTCCCCATTTAATTTATGATTGTGTACTATCCTGGGACTAAGAACAAGAAGGCAGATGCCTTATCCCATGAGGATGAGTATCAAGAGCTGAAGCAGAAGGCTTGCACAACCATTTATAAACCCTCTCACTTTGTCTGTGGGACCCTCGCTGCTCGCCTGATGACAACTAAATATTCTTTGCTTCCAAATGACCTATTTGTGACCCCAATTTGCCAGACTCTAAGAACCACTGGTACTTCCCCAGATTCAAGATTTCATCTGCAACAAAACAAGAAACCTTTATCATGGGGATTGTTTTTACATTAACGAGGGCAACTCCTGGCTTTAGGTGCTGATGTTATGCCATGACTCACCCATGGCAGGACATTTTGGCAAATTTAAAACCTGGACTCAATCTCTAGATACTTCTGATGACCAGCCCTACAAATTCATGTTAAAAACTATGTTAGATTCTGCAACCTCTGCATCCACATGAAAAGGACCATGAACAAGGCCTGTGGGCCTCCTATAACCCTTCCCCACACCTCTGCATCCTTGGTCCAACCTCTCAATGGCTTTTATAGTGGCATTACTTCACGACCAAGAGTGCTGAGTGATTCTGATTGTAGTGGACTTCCTCACTAAATTGGCAAATTTTATTCCCTGCCTTCCGTTCATGAAACTGTGAAAGCTTTCGTGAAGTATGTCTTTTGGTACTAGGGCATGCTAACTCACATCATAGATTGAAGTCCACAAATTGTTTCTTGATTCTGGCATGAATTTTTTTGCCTTGTTGGCCCCTAGACCTTCATCTTGACAGCCTACCATCCACAGACTGATGGTCAAACCAAAGGAGTCAGACCATGAAGCAGTATTTTCACTGTTTGCTGAATTTCCATCAGGATGATTAGCTTTCGCTACTGTATTTGGCTGAGTTCACATACAATAACTTGACCCCTTCAAGCCAAGAAACCCATTCTTTCCCAATTTTGGTTTTTACTCGAGTCCATACCTGAACTCTCCACCATCTAGCAGACGTGGACCTGGCCTTCCACCTCCTGAAAACACACCAGCAACTCAAGGAGCACTTATTTTCCACTAAAGAAATTTATAAACGTTATATGGATCAAAAGCACCAGGCTGCCCCTAACCTTGCAACAGGGAATAAGGTTTGGCTCTTGACTTGGAATCCAAGAATGGACTGTCCTTCAGCCAAGTTTGACCACCAGTTCTTGGGTGTTTGCAGATCATCAGACAAATAAACCCAGTGGCCTTCATGCATCAGCTTCCAGAATCCCTCAATATTCATAGGCGGCAGGTTATATATATTTGGGGTGCCCGAGCACCAGGAATATTCAGGGCTGGGGGCCCTGCTCCAGCAATATTTGGAGCTGGGTCTCTCCCCTGGCCCTGCCTGGGTCACCCCCCACGCTGCCACGTCTCTGCTTGGAGCCGGTCCCGGCCTCCGCATGTCACCCCTCCCCCTGCGTGTCCCCCCCGCCGCATCCCTGCCTGCTCACCCCTCTCCCTGCATGTCCCCCCCGGCCGCATCCCTGCCTTCTCGTGCTACCGGAGTGGAATGGCGCTCGGCAGAACGGCTGTCTGCTGCCCCTGGGTCCTAGTGCCTGCCATCCTCTAATGGCAGGGCAGGCTGCCCTTACCCTGCCCTTCGGCCTTAGCCCTGAGCCCTTCCAATGCTCCAAACCCCTCATTCCCAGCCACAGCCCTCACCCCCCTGCACGCTAATCCTCTGCCCCAGCCCTGAGCTCCCCCCTGCAGCATGAACCCCTCATCCTCAGCCCCAACCCTCATCCCTCCACACCCTGAGCCTCTGCCCCAGTTCTGAGCCCCCCCACAGGATGAACTCCTTGTCCTCAGCCGCAACCCTCATCCCTTCACACCATGATCCTCTGCCCCAACCCTGAACCCCCCGCAGCATGAACCTCTCATCCTCAGCCCCAGCCCTCATCCCTCCACACCCTAATCCTCTGCCCCAGCCCTGAGCCCCCCTGCATCATGAACCCCTCATCCTCAGCTCCACAGCCCTCACCCCACAGCCCAACCCTCTTCCCTAGCCCTAAGCCCCCCCCACATCATGAAACCCTCAACCTCAGCCCCACAACCTTCACCCTTGCACTCCTTCCTATCCCCAAACTCCCTCCCAGAGCAAGCACCACCTCCCGCTTCCTACACCCCCACCCCCAGCCCAGAGCCTGCACCCAAACTACATCCCAAAGCTTGCACCCCTCACCCCCTCCTGCACACCCACCCCTGCCCCAGCCCAGAGCCTGCACCCAGCACTCAAACTCCATCCCAAAGCCTGCATCCCTCCTGAACCCTTATCCCCAGCCCAGGACCTGCACCCCAGACCTCCCCTCCAAAACCTCGCCCAGAGCCTTAGGCAAGTGGGGGTGGAGTTGGGGAGCAGGTTCTGGGCACCACCAAAATTTCTACAAACTTGCCACCCATGTCAATATTCATCCTGTCTTCCATGTTTCTCTCCTCAAACTGTTTGCTGATGAGCCCTTCCCAACCAGGTAGACCATCTTCTATCCCCAGCAATTGTCCATGGGCAGGAGGAATACAAAGTCCATCATGTCCACAAACCCTGACAGGTCAGGGAGAAGTTCCAGTATCTGATAGATTGGAAGAGGTATAGGCCAGAGGAGCAATCCTGGGGACCAGAAGAAAAAGTTCATGCTCCTGATCTCCTGAGGAGATCACAGGGCCAACACAGGGCCAACAGCATGCTAGGCAAGGTACTGTCAGGAACTCAGTTGGCTCCATGTGCAGTCACATAAGAATGCAATAAGCTTGGCAAGGCTCAATAAATCCTCACTAAGTGACTGTGGTCTCTGATTGGACAGACGAGACAACAGATCCATATTTAAGGCTGGTACGAACAGCAGCCTAGAGGCTGCTCAATGCATTGCACACCTGCAGCTGTGCCAGACCTACTTTGGGCATCGTCCCATACCACAACCCATGCCTGATTCTGCTCTAGACCTAGTCCTTACTTGCTCAGAACTCCTGATTCTAATCACTGGCTTATCTCTGTCAGTGCATCTGGATTGGCTCATGACAGGGCAGAATGTCAGAAATAGGGCAGACACCCCAAACCAGTGGGATGGTCTATAATTAGATTTCATCAATTTAGTAACAAATGTGAACTCCTAGATCATTGTAACAGTCTTACCATGGTGTCATAGACTATCCCCTTAGGATCTCCAGTGTATCTTGCCACTCAGATAAATTGGACTTAGTGATAAATTACTTATACCAAAAAAATCACAAAAAATATTCAGGTTGTTTTCAGTCACTTACCCTAGATCAGTGGTCTCCAACCTTTTTACGTCCAAGATAACTTTTTGAATTTAAGGGCAACACAAGATCTACTCTGCTTCTTTCCTGAGGCCCCTCCTGTTCCCCTATGCCCCAACTCACTCACTCCATTTCCTCCTGTCTCCGTTACTTGCTCTCCCGCACCCTCAATCACTTTCACAGGGCTGGGGTAGGGGTTCAGGAGGGGTGCGGTCTCTGGGATGGAGCTGAGGTGTTTGCAGTGTGGGAGAGGGCTCTGGGCTGAGCCTGGGGCAGGGGTTTGGAGTGCAGGAGGGAGTGAGTTATGCAAGCTTTGGGAGGGTTTGGGTGCAGGAGGGGGCTCCAGGCTGGGCAGAATCTTGGGATGCAGGAGGGGGTGTGGGCTCTGGGAGAGGGCTCTGGGTTGGGGTACAGGGGGGTACAGGGTGCTGAATCTGGGAGGGGCGCAGGGCTGGGGCAGGGGGTTGTGGTACAGTAGGGAGTAGTGGTGCTGCTCTGGGATGGGGGTCAGGGTTGAGGCTTGAGGTGCTGGCTCTGGGAGGGGGCTCACAATGGGGCTTGGGTGCAGGAGGGGTTTGGGATGCTGGCTCTGGGAAGGGGCTCAGGGCTGGGATGTGACCTCCCACCAGACAGCACTTATCTCTGGTGGCTCCCAGTCAGCAGCGCTGTGGGGCTGCCATGAAGGCAAGCTTCGTGCCTAACCTGGCCCCAAGTCACTCCCAGAAGGGACCAACCACCCATACGGTCCCTGGGGGGGCAGGCAGCATGTGGCTCCGTGCGCTGCCCCTCTGCAAGCACTGCTTCTGCAGATCCCATTGGCCACAGCTCCCCGTTCCCGGACAATGGGACCTACAGAGGTGGTGCATGCAGGCAGGAGCAGCATGAAGGGAGACCCCTGCCACCACGGCACCGGGAGCAGCATGGGACAGGGGCAGGCAGGAAGTCTGTCTTAGTGGCAGCCCCACTGTGTCACCAGACATCACAATCAACTGGGAGATCCTCTAGGATTGACTAGTTGATCGAGATCGACTTGGTGGTGACCACTGCCCTAGATCAATCGGTACCCTGGTCTTACACCAAACAGTGCCTGTAGCCAAACCTGTAATAACTACCTAAAGGTTTATAAACTAGGAAAAACAAACAAGTTATTTACAGGTAAAAACAAGCAAACATATACACAAAAATGAGTTGCAATCTAAATCCTAAGAGTGACAGAGTTGTAGTGACCTTTCCATTCAAAATGTCAACAAGATAAAAACGGTAAAAGACAAAAACAGCCTATCACCTGTTGGTAAACACTTTTCACAAAGTGATCACCTTGTGTCTGATCAATCAGTCCCCATCGTCAAAGGAAATCTGCATAATACTTTCAAAAGACAAGAATAGGAGCTTACATTCATTATTATGCTAGACACTAAAAATCATGGACTAGACAGAGACAGAGAGTTTACGGTTTATTATAACAATCTATAACCCATTACCCCCATCTTTTTGTCCTATGACTGCAGAGGTGTTACAGCTCATTCTGCCTTGAATGGTCCCTTGAAATATGTGCTAACGACATATGCTAAACAATCTGGTCCCCCTTGCATTTTGCTGTGATGCCAGAATACCTTTCCCAGACCTGAAGAGGAGCTCTGTGTGGCTTGAAAGCTTGTCTCTCTCACCAACAGAAGTTCATTCAATAAAATATATTACCTCACCCACCTTGTCACTCTAATAAAATTATTAAAGCAGATCAGGGTCTGTTGACTGCCTGACTAATCTGGGCCTTTATCAAGCCTATATTCCTTGCACATCCAAAACTACCCAGCAATAGCAATGTGTGGTATGCAAAAAAAGGCAGAATTGGTACTACTACATATGAAATTACAACAAATATATAATATACTTAAAAGCAGCAGTGTATATAACTGCTAACATATGTTTCCAGATTTGCAGTACTCTTTCCTGCATTTACAGTGTAGACTAGGAATATCAAATACTAAATACATCTTTCCAAATGTCTGACACCGATACCCTTTTGAAATGTTTCTGTTAATCCAAAATCTTGCTTGCTGTACCAAGAATTTGAGACTCTTAATTGCAAGGACTGCATTTTATTCAGTGTTTCTTTTTATGAAATTTGAGAGTAAAATAAGTAGCTTCTGTCCTATGATATCTAGCCAATTCTCCCTGTCAGAATGCATAGGGTTACTTATATTTATTTGTCACACCTTTCCCCCTGAAATCCCAAGGTTTCCATTTACATGAAGAAAGCCATCCTTCATTGTGCCTGCAACCAAAATATGTATACATATGATTAAAATAACACTCTTCAAGGTTACTGCAGAAATTGCAACTTGTCAGAAGATGGTGCTATTAGGCCATTTATATATTCTGAGCATACTTTTAATTGTAAGAAGTTAAAACCCCCATAAAATTTAGAATTGTTGATTAGTTTAAAATGCATTAAATTTTTATGAAGCAAATTATTTTGAATTCTGCTAAAGTAGAACTTTGACCTTGAACTACTTAGCTAAGTATTTACTGTGGTATTTTCTCAAAGCTAGTTTCAACAACTTTGAACTAAACTACAGTTTTGAGAGACTAAGTAAAAATGACAGCTGCATGAAATTACTAGAAACATACAACTGAGACCTAAGGTAACATTATTCATAATTAATTACAGATTTTCTCTCTTTTTTTTCAAGGATTGTATTATAGTAGAGATATACTCTTCTCACTTTCTATTCTGCTATTGACCGTTTGTATGCTTGGTATGAAAGGAAACCTGCTGGCCATGTCAAAATGATGCTAAGCACAAAAAAGGAGATATTGGGCAAAAGCAATATTCCTTAATTAGTACTAATGTACAAAGCTAGAATTTTTTTTTTTTTTAAATAGCATTTGTTTTCATGTCAGGAAGGTTGTTTATCATACCCCTACCATATTATGGTGCTTGTAACAGAACTTAAACTGTCTAATTGGATTTTTTTGGTATAAATACATCTGCAAAGCTTTATAGTTTGAACTTTAACATTCTTCTTTCACTGTCTCTCTTATTCTTTGGGACCTTTTATTTGACTTTATTTTCTTCATGTCACATTGATAAGGAAACCAGGATTTCAGGCTAGAGATTTACAACAATTTTTTTAAACCATACACGTGGAACACATTGTCAAGTGTTCTTTCGAATGTAAGTTAAAGCACTATATTTTACCTAATATTATTCAACCTTTTATAAACTAAATAATTTAATAATTATGTAACTATCTGGCATTTCTGAAGAATGGCTGCCTATAAAGCTTAAGAAAGAACTTGACTTGCAACTCGATTTTCAGAACTCTTATCAAGAAAGATGGTCAAAAAGAAAAAAAGAAATTGAGAATGAAGATGACACAGAATTCATACAATTATTCTCTTCCTTCTTTCCTATCAAAGTAAGGTGCATTCTGAATAAAAATTGCCAGGAAAAAAATTCCTTCCTAAATGCAGATTCAGACTTGAAAGAAGTCTATTCTGTTCTATGTGGGTCCTTCTACTGCACTTGTCACTCTGGTATCTGAGCCCCTGGAAAGATTGTTCATGTTAGTAGTAGGTTATGAATCCATACTAAAACTGTGCAGGAAGAGCCAACATCACACAGCAGCAGTGTGGATACACATATACACATACACATCATTATGCCTGAGTCAGAATAGCATAATGTGGACATTTGGCATAGGTATGAGTATGTGCACCATGCGTGAGTATGTGCACCAGTGTGGACAGCTGTAACTGGAAGCAGGTAGTAGAAGCTGGGAATGGTGTTCTGTGTAATTCTAGTTTATATACACACAAAATATACACATATAATTCCGTTGGGGTGTTATTCTGATCAAGTCAATAATGTTAAGGGACTAGAGATTATTAATATTGACATCTGCATTCTGTTGGAGGCCTGCATATTTTTGGATCGCACATAGCATTTGACGTTGTTCAACAACATAACAAGAACTTATTAACGGATATAAATGCCACTATGGTAAAAGAATGACAGAAAATCACTTTCTATAGACTTTTCAGCCTAGCTTAGGTGGAACCTGTATTCTTGACCTACACAAAGCTAATGGCACAGAGGAGACAGGACTTAATAGCTCAGCAATTATGCAGGTAATATACAAGACTCAAAGCATGAGCACTTTATTTTTTAAAAAGTTGATAACTCTCACACCTAGTCACATTAACTTTGACCAAATACAAAAATAAATGGAAATTACTACAAGTAGAATCAGTGGCCCAGAGCACAGGAACTCATGTAACTCAGAAAAGCTAAGGTTCTCTGCACTTAATGAAAAAGCTACTGACCTTGAAGACTGCTCCAGGAACCCAATTTAGAATCATTGGGAAAGCAGAGGGATGATGAGGCAAACAGCCATAACATAATTCCTGAATGATAGTTTGGTAAGGGCAGCCATCTAGAATATGAAACAGAACAAGGAATTAGAAGTCCAGAATTAGTCACATAAGAAAGCCAGTACATGAGACCTCAAAATAAAATTCAATACAAGGAGACCAGATACTCCAATAATCCAGAATCTTGCAGCAATTCAAATTTATATGCAACTCATTCTAGTTCCACCCAGATTATTAGACTGAAACCCAGAAAACATGGGTTTCCTACCTACAGCTTAAAAAAACCCAAACCTGGTGAAACTGGGAGTAAAGTCACTCTATTTTACAAAACTGAGAATGACCACAAGCAAATAGATGTTTTGTAGTCTCATTGTTTATTCAGACTTGTCGTCTCCAAACCCAGGTGGTATTTCAAGTGTGAAATAAGGCCGATTCGTGAAAGCAACAAAAGGTGGAGAGTTCCAGAGCCATGCGGAATCAGATTTCATACATACTGAAAGCAATACACAGTCAAGCACCAGGCCCATTATTCTCTTTCATATGTGTTTTAGCAAACTACCCTCTCTTTAATTCTGCATGATTAAATGACCTTCACTATATTCAATCATTTCTCATATATAATCCTCAAATATTTTCTAATATTTTAATCAAACTGAAAACATGACATTGACAGGTTTGTTAAGAGCATTTAAGAGCAACTATTTATGGATGTGGGAAAATGGGAAATATTTTAATAAACTGTGTCCAGGAGTGGAGGGACTTTAATTTAACCTCAAGTTCCTCCAGAATGTAGTCATTAATGTGCATGATTGTTCTTTTCAAGTTAAAGTGGCTATTGCAGCCCTGAAATACATTCTTTTATGTTGTAACTTAGTGATTTTTTTCTTAAAATGAATGGGTCAAATTGTGGACTTTTGTAAAAAAGGTAAAATGTGCTTGCAATAATGGTATGCATTAAGTAGCTGCAGTCACACTCATAGGTTTACCACTGGGCAGGTAAAATCTCACTTACTGGTGTGTAGGTAATATTACAGATCAGAGGAAGCATATTGCATCGCATCCACTGACCAACTACCATCACCCTGGAATACTTCTCCATAGCTCCTATTACAAACAGCCTGTTCCAGTAGCTTCTCTATATTTTAATTTGTCACTTAGAAGGGGTCAACCTTCATTCAGTACTTTAATGCAAGGGTTCTCAAACTGGGGGTCAGGACACCTCAGGGTGTCGTGAGGTTATTACATGGGGGGGTTGCAAGCTGTCAGCCTCCACCCCAAACCCCACTTTGCATCCAGCATTTATAATGGTGTTAAATATATTTAAAAAGTGTTTTTAATTTATAAGGGAGGGGGTCACACTCAAAGGCTTGCTATGTGAAAGAGGCTACCACTACAAAAGTTTGAGAACCACTGTTCTAATGGACTTTCTGGAGCACTCTGAGTACAGGACCAGGCAGAATTAAGCCTAACATATTTTTTTTCCAAAGAGAAACACTTGGGTCACTGGCAATGTGGATACAACCAATAGATAAGAATTCTTCAATTCAAATGAATGACTGCAATGAGATAATGGATGAATTAAAAAGTGAATCACGTCACATCACATATCTAAATACCATTTGAAAAAAATGTATCTTATTGCTTGAAAACTTTTACATTTAAAATAATACATGACTTTCTTCTAGGAAGCTCTTTAAACAATATAAAAATTTCTCAAGGTAAGGGAAAGAGAACGAGGAAGGAAAAAATGAGGCATTTTTTCTCATCTTTGGGAGGGGGGAGAATAAACATATATTAAATTATTTTAATTTTTAAAATACCAACAACATGATTAAGGGCTCTAAAAGACATTATATATTGAGCAGAATGAACCTTTAATGAGCAAATCATCACTTCATTGAACATTTGTGCACTCAATAAGAACTCCAGGGGAGTCTTTAACCTGACCTTTCCGTTTCTTGATGGTTGTATAACAGGCACAGTCCTACTCAATGCTGAAAGCTGGAGAATTCACTTGACCTGGACAATTTCTTTAAATGTGCTTCTGTCCACCAATATACATGAAAAAGACTCAAAGTACTCTAAAACACCAAAATGTACTGGTATAAGTCCCCACCAAATTCATGGCTGTGAAAAATGCACCATGGATGATGAAATCTGGTCTCCCCTGTGAAATCTGCCTGGGATGGGCAGGGTTTAGGGCGCCCCAATTTAGGCTCCTACCATGCACCAGACTCCAGCTACTAGTCCTGGAGGAGTTGGAGAGAGATGGGATTTCCTCTTCTGCTGCAGAGGCCGCTCCAGCCCCCGTTGCTCCCCAGATGTGGGGGAGGGGCTGCTGTACAGGGTACAGCTGCAAAGCTTCTTGAAGCCAGGGAGGTTCCCAGAAGTGAGTCTGACATAGTCCTGGGAGTGGCCCCTGCAGCAGAAGAGGAAGTCCCATCTCTCCCCAGCCCATATTTAGAAAGTAGTGGGGAATGGCCACCAGTCTCGCCTGGGTCTGGCTCTGGTGCCTCCCCATTTCTGCAAAGATTTTGTGCCCTTGTCCCCAGCCCTGCCATTCCCCAGCTCTGGGCCCAGCACTCAGAGTTTAAATGCACCTTGGGCTGGCTGTCTGAGAGGGGAGTGGGGAGACCACAGCACTCCCCTGACCATGAGGCCCTGGGTGGTAACCAAACCGTAAGGCCGCTCCTGCCCCCTCCCCCATATCATCTAACCGTTACATCTGTGCTGCCCATTGCTCTCCGGCTACCCAGCGCTGAAGGTAGTGTCTCCATCAGCACAGAAGTAAGTGTGGCAATACCACGACCATCCTACAATAGCCTTGCACACCCCAACCCTTTTTTGAGTTGGGACCCTCATGGTTATAACACCCTGACATTTCAGGTGTAAATATCTGAAACCATGAAATTGACAATTTTCAAAATCCTTTGACTGTGAAATTGACCAGAATAGACTGTGAATTTGGGTAGGGCCCTAACTATATATATTTTTTCATTCCCTCATGGAAGAGAAATTGTATTATAGATTAGATTTACTAATTTATATCCATGTTATTTAAGAAATAAACATATGCTGGAAAAAATAAGAGAAAGTATGATTCTCAGTCCCACATTTTGTGTGTCATGAAATTCAGACCTTCCTTCAGTCGGTCTAAGTACAAAGTGAAGGAATACTTGTTTAATAATTAAAGCATATGGCTAAAATTCTGAACTCCTGGTTCTATTCTTCATCCAGACACAAATTCCAAGTGTCATTTTACTGATATCTCTTCCACAGATGTTTTATGAACCTTAATTAACAAATGTAGTGCATTTTCAGATTCTCAGATGAAAGGTGCTATAAGTATACTGTATTTTGATATTTCCTTACTATCTTCAAAAACAAAATATAAGAAGCTGTGCAATAGGCTCAAGTTAAAATGAGAAATATGAGAACAGGAATAAAAACAGAAATGTTCCCCATTTTTTAGCCTTTTCAAAAGTTGAAGATTTTGTTGATGTTAAAGGAAGTTAAAACATTTGTGACTCCCATTGCCTCACTAATAAGCAGTGAAATCCAACTTTGCTAGATAGCTTCAGAAATTCAAAGAGGTGGAGGCCACAGAGACAAAGAAGCCCTGCATGGATGTCCTTGAAAAGTTTTCCCCGAGCTGTTGTATATGTGCATGGGGGAGAAGTTTTATTTTCCTTTCCTGCTTACCTCCACCACAAATGAGGAGGATGATTAGACCCTGGAATGCACATTTATAGGGGTGAGGAGCTCCCCAACCTGTCTCTACCCTTTAGTCTTTTCCAAAAGGATTTCCATAGGCCAAGAGGACTGTGATGAAAAAATAATGTACACCTAAGATGTTAACTTTTCAAAGATTCCCTACAAGGCAGGACAATGCGCATTAGTGCTCCTATTATCTACCCACTCCTCTCTTATAGACAATCGTTCTCATGGAGGTATTGACCCTTAAGAGACCAAAGAAACAGCCCAATGCTTGTCTGGGAGCAAGAATCTTATGATGCTCTGCAGTGAAGCTAAATTTGAATGGAATTTTACTAAGCAGTAATCCTTTAGCATATTTTAAAATAGCTGAAACAGGCATTTTAATAATTCAAACTGTAAAATATGTGCAAGAGGTATAATTAATAATATTACCCAAAATAAGGGAATCAACAATGACTAAGCATAAGGTGTTAAGGCATTTGGAATCTTACAATGGAACAGGAAATTTGGAAAATACTCTAAGGTAAGAAAGAGGAGTCTGGTGGCACCTTAAGGACTAACGAGATTTATTTGGACAATCTTTTGTGGGTAAAAAACCCAGTTCTTCATATATATGGAGTGAATATTACAGATACAGTAGCTCCCTTCCCTTCATGTGCCAGTATATTTATGCCTGTATTTGTAATTTTCACTCCATGCATCTGAAGAAGTGTTTTTTTTTAACCCACGAAAGCTTATGCCCAAATAGATCTGGTTAGTCTTTGAGATGCCACAGGACTTCTTGTTGCTTTTGTGGATACAGATTAGCATGGCTACCCCCTGATACTTAAGATAAGAAGAAATTTCCAAAAAGAGGAAATTGATAAAGCTTGTTATGATAAACAAAGAAGAAGAAGAATGGTATAGTTGCCCTAAGAAATCAGGGGGAAGTAACTCCTTCTGAAGATTGGACACAATTTGTCTGTGAAATACAGGAAAGATCTTCTGCAGCAGCTTGTAACTCTATGTCTTTCTGTGTATGTGCAATGTTCACTAACTGCTAAATCAATAAATACAATAAAAAATTACTTAGTCAAGATTTATTATTGAACTAATCCAGACTCAAGAGAACCCCTTTCCTTCAACACCAAACACACACACTAGGAAAACACAGGAGTTAGCCAGTGGTATCAGCTGCAGTGATGGAGGAGAGATGGTTCTGGAACCAGTTTTTTTTTCCTTTTAGATAGATGGGGGCCTCTACTAACCACTGAAGAAGAGAAGTTGTGGTGGGGTCATCCACACTACAGCAGATGGGCTTCTCCCTGTCTCCAATGACAATCACTGAGAAATGGAACCATCAAGGCCAATGGACCCCATCTCTTCTCCCTGACAGACAACTCTGAAATGGAAAGACTACTGCATATTATCTGTAGTACACTGGGATTGGTTGGTCCCCTGGTGGATGGAACATCCAGATGGCATGCTCTTGTACTATGGGGACAAGTGTATTCTGTGGATAATCCATGCTTGGGTTGGGGGTGCACTTGATGAGTTGAAATTGGCATGTTCTCCAGATACATGCCCTTCATGCCAGTGTTGCTCGCTTTTGGAACAATGGGCTAAGGGTCCCACAGCAGATGAGGGACTGAGAGCTTCTTGAACCATTGCAATGCCACTTTAGGTACATTTTCCACTGCTGGAAGCCCTCGTGTCTAAGTTAACCAGTAGAGGACGGTAAAAACAGAACTGAATAAAGTCCATTGGTTATTGTTTAGAACTCATCAATAGACAAACCTAAATATAAAAGCACTAGTGAAAGTTTTTTGGCCTTACTCTAAAACACCCCCACTCTGTTTCACCGCTGTGTCTAGCTGTAGCTTGATATTCTTTGAGTAGCTTTTCTGCTTTTGCAGGTTCTGGGTCAAAGTAATTTATGGAGAAACACTGGATACTGCAAAATACTTTTTTATTAACTCATTTGTAAAATAACGATTTCTTTTAGAATGCTGAAACTCTCTTTCTAAATTAGACCTGTCACTTTAAAAATGGTCTATGCCCCTATTCAAAGGCTGCGTGAACAGTCTTCCTCTCATTCCATTGTGTTGGAAAAGGTAAGGTACCATATTTTTAAATGACAGGTCTAAAGTGTCTTGATGTTCTATATGACTCAACCTAATGCTAAGGTATTTTATAATTAGGTTTTTTTTCACCAATAAGACACTTTCAATAAATTTCTCTGTAGCGTATTCACAGAAAGAGATCCTCAAATAGCAGTGGATGTAGTGGATGACTTGGCCACAGCATTAGAGAAGGAGCATGTAAGTCACCCCAGATCTGAAAAGGAGAAAGAATTATGACCACCTTCTGAAGGCCAAGAGTCAGACCTTCTATACACTCATGCACTCTGAGTTCTATTTTCTGTACCTCACATCAGATCTAACAGACCATTTTTTCTAGCAACAGGGCATATTTGATGCTAGGACATATTAAAATATATAGAATTTGGAAGAGAAAAATCACCTGTGGCAAAGACTTCTATCTTCACCATTAATGGATTGTATCAGTTGGACAAATTTAGTCAAGTCACTAGTGCAGTCATTTTTTCTTTACCAGTTTGAAGTTTCAAAGATAGTCATTTGACTTATCTTCTTGGGGTAGGCGGGAGAACAGCCAACTAGAACTTTTTAAAAACAAGCTCAAATATATTTTTCCTATCTCAATATTCAAAAATAACACATTAATAAAACTACCACAAAATATAGATGTTAAACAGATTCATCATCCTTGATATATTTATATGGCACACTCATGCAGAATTTATGGCTGCATGTAAAAGAGTATATTTCTAGCCATAATAGTTGCAAAGAATGCCTTCCAAATGTGCATTGAGGATATCTGGGGCATTGAGGGTAACTGGGGCAGTGATGTATTGCTGAGTCTGAAGACAGCCTGAAACAATTACTCAGTGATGTGAACTTCCTTGTCCTCTATTAAGTTCACAGGCATGTAAAATCTAAAGACCAAAGATGACGTGTTGGTGTTAACTAGAATTGGATGAATAAGAATTTTTAGTTAGCTGGCAATTCAAAGGGGAGGGGAGATGGGGAGGTGAGGGGGCTTCGTATTTTAGGCCCTAGTAATGGAAACTGTTCTGAAGCTATACTACTGAGCAGCCACTGTAACAGCAGCACTATTTGTAGCAAAATAGGAGCTGCTCCCTTCAGTGTCAACCTTTAGTTTCATGGTCTATTATTTATATAAAAACTGCTTACGGTTGAAATTTGGTGTTCAATATCTCAGTACGGGAGAGGGGGAATTGTTTCATATAGAACTCTGACCGCAAACTCCAAAGAAGGATTTTTTTTTCAGTAGGAAAATATGAATTGAGGTGTTTCATAAACACAAATCAATTCAGTAGTGGCATTTAAACAGCAGTTTACAAGGAAAAAAAGAGCCCCAAAATGTTTAATGAGTTTAACCACGACTGTCCATCAAAAATATCCACCTTTCCCTTGGATAACAAAATAATGTTACAGATGTATTTGCTGTACTCCCATGCTTACTAAAGAGAATATAAATAAGAAATCTTCTGTAGACTATTTTTGTCACTAAGGCAAGAGAATATTTAAGGGCAACTACCATGTTCCAAAGTGAAATGAAAAATGTCCTGTTGAAAATAAGCCAACAAAAACTTAGGTACAAAAGCGCTTGCTTTATTTAAATTTCTTCATAACAGATAAAGTGTTAAAGTGGAAGCAGTGCTGATGTTTCAATGCAAAAAGTGTGATTTGAGCAAAAGTAATGCATGGTATTTTTTCTCTTAGGAAGACACTTCGGCTCCAGTCCTGCAAATACTTACACATGTGCATAATGTTACACATGTGAGTAGCATCACTGAACTCAACAGGACCATCCGCATATGTAAAGTTACCCATTGGTGTAAATGTTTACAGGCTCTGTCTTTGAGCTGTGCTCATCACTTGCCAAACTGAAGAGCATAAATAAAGTAAGAAGGTTATTTTATGCTATCAGTTGGCTAGCTTATTTCCCAAAGGAAGTTCTCTCTTTTAGTTTTGATTACATTGACACGAGAAGCTCATTATGAACATATTTTGCTGGCTATAATTGAGCTGCAGACATTTTCTTACTAACATACAAAGCCCCAGCCCAGCAGCTATTTTTTAAAAATTAAAATGAAAGTGGTTTGCTATCTTGTGTGAGAGCACAGGTATTACATCTGAGGTACAGTTCTGCCTTCCTTCTTCCCCAAATCTCATTCAAGTCAGTGGGGCATGTCATGGAGCTGTGGGTAGCAAGCAGCCATTCTGCATGGCTTGCATCCTCCTAGCAAGAACATTCAAGCATAAGTTTATGCTGCTTAGGGAATGTGGATAGCCCAAGTGGTAACAAATGGTTAATGATGGATGGAAAGGAGAGGCTGGGAAGCATCATACAGGTGGTCCAATATACCTGAATAAAAGAGTATCCATTCCATGCAGAACTATAAGATCTAAGGGAGTTTGGAAGCTGCTCCTCCTCACACCTATCATCCCAAGAATAGTATTTGTCAGAAAGGCCAGAAGGTAACAGTCTATCTTTATCACCATAGTAGCTGAACACCTCATACTCTTTTTAATGTATTTATCCTCAACACCTTTTCAGGTAGCTCCCCATTTTACAGATGAGAACCTGAGGCACAGAGAGGCTATAAGGGTATGTCTACTATGAATGTGGGAACAAACCTCCCAAACCAGATAGACTGATTTGTACTAGTGGGATTCAAACTAGTGCTATAATGCTCAAGATAGCAAGCTAAAAATAGCACTGCTGATGTTCTGGCTTGGGCTGGAACTCAGGCTCTGAAGCCTAGGGCGTCAGGTGGGCTCGAGAGCCTGAGCTGGAATGTCCACACTGCTATTTTTAGCATAGTAGCTTGAGCCTCTTTATTGCCTCATCTAGCAATGTGTATCAAACTGAATGTAAAACTCCACCATTCTGATGTGGCAGCATTTTATAGTCACTTACCACATGCATAAATGACTACCCAAGGGGGAAAGCAGTGGAGAATCAGACACTATTTGATTTGGATTAAAAAAATAGATTATTACATGTGCAAAATATTACAACTGCTATGGAGAAGAGGAAGCTATGGGTATCAGATGTACCTCTGCTTACCAGTTTACAACTGTGTCTGAATATATAGAGTTAACTCAAAGATACTGTTGAGAAGCAAACAGAAAACAAAAGAATGGCAAAGATAAGGTACAGGACAGAGGATACCAAGATCCTGGAGGAAACAAGGAGAGGAACTATTAACAATGAAATACCCCCAGCCTAGTTCCAACTAGGCTTCCAAAATTTACTTTTCCCAGACCTAAGCATAGATATAAAACAAATACTAAAACTTTGAAGATACTGGCCTAGGGAAGAGAAGGGAGGGATTAAGTGGGCTGTCAGCAGCTATCCAGGGTTAGATGCTGACAGAGGCACTCAGGCTATGTCTACACTTACGGTAGCACCTACAGTATGTACATTACAAGCTCCCTAGTCTAGGGTAAGATAGTGTGTAGCTGGTGAGGTATTGCTTAGGTGAGTAGAGTACAGAACCTTAGGGTGTCAATAACCTAGTCCGAGATTTGGACCTTAGCGTCCAAAATATGGGGGTTAGCATGAAAACCTCCAAGCTTAGTTACCAGCTTGGACCTGGTACTGCTGCCACCACCCAAAAAATTAGTCTTTTGGGGCACTCTGGTCTCCCCCAAAAACCTTCCCTGGGGACCCCAAGACCCAAATCCCTTGAGTCTCACAACAAAGGGAAATAAATCTTTTCCCTTCCCCCCTCCAGGTGCTCCTGGAGAGATACACAGAAGCAACCTCCGTGAATCTAAGCACAGGGAGTCCACCCTCTCTAATTCCAGTCCTGGAAACAAAAGCACTTCCCTCTTCACCCAGAGGGAATGCAAAGTCAGGCTAGTAAATCTAACACACACAGATCTCCCCCTGACTTCTTCCTCCCACCAATTCCCCGGTGAGCTGCAGACTCAATTCCCTGGAGTTCCTCACTAAAGAAAAACTCCAACAGGTCTTAAAAAGAAAGCTTTATATAAAAAAGAAAGAAAAATACATACAAATGGTCTCTCTGTATTAAGGTGACAAATACAGGGTCAATTGCTTAAAAGAAATATGAATAAACAGCCTTATTCAAAAAGAATATAATTTAAAGCACTCCAGCAACTATAGACATGTAAATACAAAAGAACATATAAATCCCTATCTGATCTTTGGTACTTACAACTGGGAAACAGAAGATTAGAAAGCAGGAAATAGAAATCCCCTCATAGCTGAGAGAGCATACAGGCAGACAGACGACAAAGAACTCAGACACAAACTTCCCTCCACCCAGAGTTGAAAAAATCCTGTTTCCTGATTGGTCCTCTGGTCAGGTGCTTCAGGTTACTTTTTCTTTCAGGTGAAAGAGACATTAACCCTTAGCTATCTGTTTATGACATAGGGCATGTACCCTACATGGCTCTCTACATGCACAAGCAATGCCTCATGTGTCTTCTCTGCTATTTTTAGCAGTATAGTGTCCCATTGCCTCACTGGGGCAGCAAATGGCTCTGGCAGGGAGAGGGAGCCAGAAAAGGCTCCGATAGCTCCCTGCTGCTGAAGTACTTCACCACGGGGAGCTGCCAGAGCCTTTCTTCACTTCAGTGAAAGACTCTGGCAGCAGGAAGGGCTTCAGCAGAAGGAAGGCAGTAGAGAAAGGCTCCAGCCTAGCTATCTCTGCCCCCTCACCCCTGCCAGTACCTTGCACTGCTGCATGTAGCAATATACTACAGTATGGACACAGCCCATTTTTCATGAAACTACATGTACCCTACACCACCAAGGTAGACAAGGCCAGAGAAAAAGACACTGAACCTACAGCAAGCAGGCCATCTCCCAACCCAAAGATGGGAGTAATTGGGCTTAGTGAAACTTACTAGAGTGTGGAAGGAAAGCTTGAGATTTACGTAAGGGGAGATATGCATACTGGGCTTCTAGGCACTACCATAACAGAAGTAATAATAATAATAATAATAATAATAATTAGTATTTTTTGTTTTATTCTTCCTTCTGATCTACATACTATATACCTCTGTGGTGCACTTGAGAGGAACTAAAGGGGTTCTAAAGAATAACTTGTCCTGTCACTGTGTCAAATGCATTACAACTAAGTCATTGACTTTATTATACATTTTTCTGAGAACACACAGTAACTTGAGGAGCAACACAGTGGAACTTCTGAACCAAAACCCCCAAAAAAACAAACAAACCAAAAAACCAACTCAACAGATCTTGTGTATTGCTTGTTAACAGACTGTTAAAACCAAGGAAACTGCTAAAGAGTCTGCAGTACAATGAAGACCAAGCATTATCACCTCAGTACTCTTCTTAGTCCTCACTTTGAGTAACAGCTGTCTCTTTCCTACACAGATGGCTCTTACACTAAGTACAAAATAATCAGCAATAGCATGGGAAAAGCAAGTGATAATGAATAACAACAGAGAAGATAATACACTTTCATTAGGTCGAGGCTTCTGTTTTCCATGTTTCCCCATTTACTCCTCCATCAACTCCAGCTATTTTACAAAAAAATCCACATGCAACAAGCTTCTTCTAACTTAAAAAGGGAACAGCGGAGGAGTCTGATTATTCTGATGAAAACTAATTGAAGTTGAAGCTTCGAGTGCTCATATTTGGAAACAAGAATCCCTAGCTTAGATCAAAGCTACTTGAGAAAACAGCTCAATAACTACATTGCTGATCTGTCTGAGTACTGAAGGGTACACCATAAGATCTGGGTATTACTACTACCCTCCTTTGCTGCATAACATCTGAGCTAGCCATTCAAGAGGTTGTTTAAAAAAAAAAAAAAAGCTAATTATCAATGAAGGAAATGTCATCTCTGATAGCCAAACAAGTGTTACATGGTCAAAAGCCCATGCCTTCCTAAGTCTAAGAAAAAAACACTTTACTATTTCAGAAACGGAGGACAGTAACCAACCGTGAGATTGAGAGACAGCATCAAACACACCAACAATTAGCAGTGCATTACATACTTGGTGACAACACTGAATTCCATACATATCAAAAAATCTTACTATGAAAGCTAGAACCAATAAAAACATAGCAAAAGAGACACATACATCTCCGGTAAGTGGAAAATAGTGGTGTAATTAAAAACAGGCAACATTCATGTATAGAAACTGTTAAACAAGCGGAGACACAAACACTAATATGAAGGAAGTCTAGGAACAACTCTTAAGAGAAGAACAGGATCGTAAATTTGGTAAGTAATTTCAATGTAAAGAGTGATCAGAAAGCATCTTCTTTGCATGATTCCATACAGTACACGAACACAGGATAAAGTTTTCCAAATGTTATTTTGGATATCTGCTATAGTCAAGAGTTGTTGGTGGTCTTTCAATCATTAATGTATATGTTGGAAATGTAAAATCCATTAGGTTACCTGGATATACATGAAGTTAGACTTGCCTAAAATTATAGAGCTTTATAAAACTAGAAAATATGAGCTTCACCTGAGGCTTACAAAATGGATAGATAAATTGTGGAATGCTCTAGTGGCCTGGATTGCTTGACTCATCAAAACCTGAGAGCAAAGATGACTGCTATAAAGGATCTTGTTTTTCCAATCTGGATGAAATCTACTCTACCAAAATATATTATATATTAATCATAGTAACTTGCAAAATTTAAATGCAATGTAAATGCAAATATCTATCACCTGATCTGTTAAGGCTTAAATATTCTATAACAACATTTCTTGGCGATGCATATCAACTGAAGGCATATCAGTATTTTAGATATGTATTTTGTTTTGTATCCTAGTATTGTACATGTAAGCTGGTATAATTTATTTCTCTTTAAAATTAAATTATATATCTATTGCATACATACATCGAGTTATACTTTGATGTCAGGGTCACAGACAGAATTCAGGGTTCTCTTTAGGTATTGTCTCTGCCTACTACATGCAGGCTGCTATTTCTCTTTGTAGAGGATTCTCGCTTTGTTTGCTATTTTCACTTTTAAGCAATGATTTGAAGAAGGGACTACTCAGACTGAATTATATAGTTTGGTAGATATTTTAATGTAAATATTTACTTCTGATTTAAGTACTATTTTCATTGTATAATGCAAAAATTTTCTAGTAGAACTGTAATTACAAAAAGAACGCAAGCTCTAGAGTAGAATTCTTTGATACAACTCTGTACGGGGCTCTTCTATGGAATGCACACCACAAATAGGATTTTGCTATTAGATTTAGTCCATGTAGTGACAGGACAGTGTAAAAGTAAAAGTAACCACACTTGAAAGAACTGAGTTTTACTGAAAAGTTGTGAAAATTTTTAAACTATATACACATAAAAGTAAGCAGTTGTATTGAATCTTATTTTATTTCACTCTTGATTTTAGGTGCCAAACGTGCCCTGCCTTTATTTCTGTTTAGGCATTTCTGTTTTTAAATTGCCTGTTAACAGTTAAACAGTCGTGTGAAAAATTTCACATGTGCAGCAAAAGTAGCCAGTTAGGAAGGGTCAAAAAATGCTAGGCTGAAATAGAGACTGTTTCTAGGCTGGTCCCCAGTCTCCTTGCTAGGGTCAACAATAATGGATATCTGGTAAGTGTGTGGGGATGCCCCATTGCATGAGGGGAAACTCAGCACTGCCATGTTAAATGCAGCTAGGAAACAAAAGAATATATTGAGGGGGAGGGGAATCCCTCACATGGGACTGAGAGCTCTTAGATTAAGTGTTGCTAAGGCCTCCAGTGTATGTTTCTTTCTTCTCACTTATAGCAACAGCCTTTGCAGGACAGAGGCCTCCACCTGATGGGCAGAGAAACAATAGAAGACTAGAAGGTGGCTACCCTCTTATGTGTGGACATGATAATCAGAAATCTTGATGTCTCATCTCCATCTGTTGGTTGGGAGGAACCATACCCCAAGTCTTGGCACTGGCATAGAAGATGGAAGTGATTGAAAAGCCTAAAATCACATTCACCAAAAAGATATGCCATTGATGCAGTCTTGTGATGGTGGGGTACTGAAGTAAGTGTGACAGATCCAGACCAGTAGGGTACAGGAGTCTGGTAGAAGGCAAATATACTGGTCACTGGATGAACAGTTTTCTGTTCCCTAAGTGAGCCGAGCAGGGGTTGCCCTAGAGCGATTAAGAACTTTCTAGAATCAATGATGTCAGGCAGGCTAATCAGGACACCTGGTTTAAAAAAGGACCTCCCATCAGTTAGTAAGGGGGACGTGCAAGGAGCAGGGAGTGAGAAGGCGTGCTGCTGGAGGAGTGAAGAGTTCAAGTATGGTCAGGCTTTGGGAGGAAGGATCCTGCACTGAGGATAAAGAAGGTGCTGGGGGAAGGCGATGGGGAAGTAACCCAGGGAGTTGTAGCAGTCACACAGCTGATCTGGGGAACACTGTAGACATCTGCTATCCACAGGGCCCTGGCCTGGAACCCAGTGTAGAGGGTAGGCCAGGGTTCCCTCCATCTCCCAAATTCCTGATTGGACACAGGAGGAGCTGACCTGGTCTGTGAGAAACATCAGAAGGGAAGGTCTAAATTGGAAAGGGGTCTGGCCTGTTACCGACCCACTAGGTGGGACACAGAGACTGTGGGGATTGTACTCAGTTTCCCCCATGCTGTCATGAATCTCTGCGGCAAGCAAATCCGCCAATAAGCGGAGGACCCACCAAGGCAGAGGAGGAACTTTGTCACATAAGGCACTGAGAAATCTTAACTTGGCTGCACCTTTACTGCCCAAAAGGGTTTGTTAACTAATGTTTGTTTGTACAGAGTAAAAGCTATCTCACTGCAAAATCCTAATGCAGTTACATCCCTTCTCCATGGTTGACCTCACTTTACTACCTCATGGTAAAAACTAGATCGCTGCCTCAGCTAGGATTTTACAGTAAAATAACTAATGTGTATTAGGTGTGTTTTCTACCACAAGATAACTTTTTTAGCAGTGAAGAGATATCTTTAGAGGACGTAAGTGATTTTAAAGTAGACTTGCAAAGATACAAAGGGGAGTTGAGCGCCCAGCTCCCATTGCTTTTCAATGGGAGTTAGACACCTAACTCATTGCCATTTATGCTTTTGAAAAAAATCTCTCTCAAATCTTATTTAAAAGGCCTGTTGAAATGATTTTTTCATTCTACCATTACAGCTAGACTGGGTTAACACTAAGATAGAGAAGCTACAGTAAGATTATGTGCTATATCAGGATATAACATGATCAGTTTTTCTTTGGCTGACCCCTGAGGCTGCAAATTGTGTGGGTTCTGGGTGAAAATTGGCCAATTAATTCTAGGCAGCTTTGAAGCCTGACTCTCTTCAAGGCAAAAGTGGTCAAAATTGCACTCTGTGTTGTAGTTGCTGAGAAGATAATATATACCACCTCTATGGCAGAGCGATAAAAATCTCTGAAGAAATTAAAAAAAAACATTGTGAGATTAATTCTATTGGTTGGACAGTGTTTGAATTCTTAAAATATGGCCATGTGAGAGACAGCAAAACTGAGTTTGCAGTTTTGCAAATCCCTCAAGCTTCAAAGTTACAGAAAAAAAATATTTGAGAGGCAGAAGAACTGTTATGCCTACCCATCAAGGATTCTTACATTCTACCTCTGGTATTATTATTATACCACAACAGAAAAAAAATGTATTTGGGGGGGGAATAGAGGTAGGTGAGGTAATACCTTTTATTGGACCAACTTCTGTTGGTGACAGAAACAAGCTTTCAAGCTACACAGAGCTCTTCTTCAGGTCTGGGAAAGGTGATAAAAGACAAAAACATCCTATAAGTTTCTTGTGAGAGTTCATTCAAGGGCATAGTGACTGTCTAGTTTCACCACTCAGTTATTATTGGGGCATTTAACTCACTGGATGAGGTACACCACATGTTGCGATAAGCATAGTTGTTAGTAAATAATTAGAACACTCTTTCCTCCAAGAAAAAAAAATCCAGGTGGGAATAAGCAGGAGTGGACACAACTCTGAAGTTTCACTGGTGGGGATTCAGAGGCATGGATTTAGGGGGCCATATATACTCCCAATCGTAGAAGCCATGACCCCACTAATTGGGTTCCTCTGTGGCTGTTCAGTAGCAGGACCTAGAGGAACATAATACAACTCTGAGCTCTATAAAACCCTCACCCAGATTTCTAGAGATGATACCATGGAGAGTGGACCCTGTCCTGTTCTATCATCCCCTCTGAAAATCATGAACATCCACATGGAGCCAGGAAGGAAGGATGATTATGAAGGTGATTAAACTATGCTGCACATGAGGATTCTCTGCCTCTGGCATGTGGATAATGTAGGACTGTGGTGGTGACCTATTTTTTAATCCAAGATTCCTATACAGACATAGAAAAGCAAACAGTTGTCTGAGTTGCTCATTTTAGGGAAATATACAGGTGTATTTTATGTATGAGTGCAAGTTACATTAGTGAGGAATAAATCAGCAGTGTAGAGCCTATGTATTTCAGCAACATCTGCACACATGAATGCCTGAATAATCTGCACTTGTAGCTTAAATTTATTTCAAGGTTACATTTCCAATGACATTGTGAATTGTACAGTTATCCTGTTGTTTATCAAACCTTTCAGTTTTCATGAAGTGCCTTCCCTCCATTCAGCAATGCTTAAAGAACTGATGCAATGTTGTGATGAAGTTCCCATAAGGCATATTTTGCATGAGTTTAATGGATACTAATGAATGAATATTACTCTTTCCCATTACCCTCTATAATTTTTGTGTACTGTATCAAGCTTTGGCAAATCCCTCACTCACAATCATATCACCTTACACTGCTGAAACTTAAGGTAGGTCTAGATATGAGTAACAATACTTTTCAAAGCTGTTGGTACATTACTATACATCTTATTAAAACAGGAAAGCCCAGAGAAGAAAATATTACAAATCAAGCCACTTGAAAATAAATTGAGGTAGCATTATCCTTACAGAAGTAGGAATTTTTCAGTTTCAGAAGAGCATATGTGCCAGTATGCAGCAATCTCAATGTCACCTAATCCTTAGGTTTCTGGACACAAATATCTACATCTGTGGCCTGCAACCTGAGCATGCGGAGCAAGAATGCAAAGGCAGGGGCTTGCATGATGGAACAGAGCTACTGTGTGCTAAATAATCAGAAGGAAGACTGAGTGAAATTTCTAAACTAAAAACAATCTTTCGTTACCAGTATAACTTTGATTACATTCCCTTTTCACTTCCTTTTAAAACAAGTTTTATACACAATATACTAAATAATATTGCACATAACATTATTTTCACTAGTGTTGTCTTCTCTCTTCAAATTCTATTGCAGAGACAGGAAGAAAATGGGAGGACATTACATGATAAGACCTAGATTCAAGAAAAGAAGGTGTAACAGACATTATGTTAATCACAGAATCATAAGACTGGAAGGGACTTCAAGAGGTCATCTAGTCCAGTCTCCAGCACTCATGGCATGACTAAATATTATCTAGATCATTCCTGACTGGTGTTTATCTAAACTGCTTTTAAACATCTCCAATGATGGAGATTCCACAACCTCCCTACGCAGTTTATTCCAGCACTTAACCATCCTGACAGTTAAAAAGTTTTTCCTAATGTCAAACTAAACCTCCTTTGCTGCAATTTAAGCCCATTGATTCTCATCCTATTCTCAGAGGTTAAGAACAACAATTCTTCTCCTTCCTCCTTGTAACAACATTTTATATGCTTGAAAACTGATCATGTCCCCTCTCATCTTCTCTTTTCCAGATTAAACAAACCCAGTTTTTTTCAATCTTCCCTCATAGATCATGTTTTCTAGATCTTTAAGTATTTTTGTTGCTCTTCTCTGGACTTTCTTCGATTTGTCCACATCTTTCCTGAAATGTGGTGCCCAAAACTGGACACAATACTCCAGTTGAGGCCTTATCATTGCTGAGTAGAGCGGAAGAATTACTTGTCATGTCTTGCTTACAACACTCCTGCTAATATATTACAGAATGATGTTAACTTATGTTGACTCATATTTACCTTGTAGCCCACTGTGACCTCCACATCCCTTTCCACAGTACTCCTTCCTAGGCAGTCATTTCCCATTTCGTATGTGTGCACCTGATTGTTCCTTCCTAAATGGAGTACTTTGCATTTGTCCTTATTGAATTTCATCCTGTTTACTTCAGACCATTTCTCTGGTTCGTCCAGATCATTGTGAGTTTTAATCCTATCCTCCAAAACATTTCCAAACCTTCTCAGCTTAGTATCATCCATAAACTTTATGTGTGTACTCTTTATGCATTATCTAAATGACTGATGAAGATTAGAACAGAACCAGACTCAGAACTGATCCCTGAAGGACCCCACTCATTATGCCCTTCCAGCCTGACTGTGAACCACTGATAACTACTCTCTGGGAACAGTTTTCCAACTAGTTTTGCATCCACCTTATAGTAGCTCCATCTACATTGCATTTCCCTAGTTTGTTTCTGAGAAGGTCACGTGAGATAGTATCAAAGATTTTACTAAAGTTAAGATATACCACCTCTACCACTTTCCCCCTATCCACAAAATTGTTGCTCTGTCAAAGAAAGTTATCAGGTAGGTTTGACATGATTTGTTCTTGACAAATCCATGCTGACTGTTATTTATCACATTACTATCTTCAAGAGACTCAAGAAAAATGTAAAATTGGCCTTCTCCTTGCGGCTGTTGGAGATCTTTCAGGCCTCTAGTATGCTTCAGTAATTCAAATAATTTTTGCTTCAATAGCTCCTCATTATTGTTACCGCATTTAATTGTGGCTTTCACTATATTTCTTGTAATAGCTTTTAAGCAGACTGTAGTTATAAGGGAGAATATTAGAAAAGACAAGGTGGGAGAGTATTCTGCCAAAGTACAGTATAATCCAAAGACAAATGTGGGACTTTAGGAAAAAATAAGTACACTAATACAAAAATTACATATGGTTTTGTGCACCCTTGAAAAATGAGAAAGGGCCTTTTACTGAAAATCATACATTTAGCAGTTATTCAGCCATTTTACTTTAATGATAATATTTTTAATGTGAGCAACAGATTGTCCTCTGGGGCTTCTTTCTTTCATTAGAGGCTCTTCCAGACCAGGTTTTAAGGTGTGATGTTAGCCTATATTTAGTCTTAGTTAAGGACTAAAAGATCACAACACATCCCTCTGCTGAAAAACTGCCAAAATGTTTGCTGAATTAATTAGCTCATTGCAATGTGCTAATAAAGTGATTTCCCCATGTCAGTACCCCTGAGATATAATGCATGCTTCTTCTCTCTTTCAATGAAACATAAAAAGTGAGTAGTAATTTTAGGTACCTCAAGTTTTTTGGGCCCTGAATCATGAGAAGGGGCCTGATTTTTTAGTGAGGGAAGATCACTTTCAGAAAATCCCCTTTAAAGGTCTTTCAAGTTGACCCAGAAATCTTGGTCAAAATTCATATTAAGCTAATGGAAGCAAGATCAAAGACCAGTTCTGAACAAGACAGAGCAAAAACACTAGCACAAAAACCAAAGAGAAAAGCTTAATAATACTTGTTTACCACTGAGATTAAAAATAAAACAAAAGATGACTCAAGTCTCTCTCTGTGGAAATCAAATCATTCCCATTCACTAATTCTCAAGATTTTTGTTATGCTTTGTTTCAGGGAAATATGTATCTGTTCAGTTCATGAACTGGTTATACTTCACCTTTCTCTCATTTTCTCATGCTTGGTTCATTTACAGGTTGACATCTCCACATTCATTGTGGATTTCTTGAATGACTCCTGCTTCAAGTCAACAGGCTTAACCCTACTGACTGATTAGAGCACTCAAGCTGACAGTTCACATTAGAATGCAGAATCCAAATAAATATCCACTTTAAAGATATTTAAAGTGAACAGTGTATGCTAGGAATATGAATATTTACACAGCATTTCAAACACAGAAAAAACATCGTCCTTGCCCTGAGGAGCTTACAGTCCAATTCAGATATACAGGATACACAGGAACAACACACACAGAAGACGTCAAGGAGATGTCTTCACAGAGACTCTCTTTAGAAAGCTAAAGAGGAGTAGTGGTTTTAAATCTCTTCTTTAAACCAGAGGTGGTATACAATATAACTTTGTACTATTTAATTGGGCCTTTAACTGCTGCAAGTTGTCAAAAGATGGATATTTTCTTTAATACATTTCTGTACCATTGTGTACCCTCCAAATATGTTTCCTGCCTTAGAAGAATATCTCACATTAATAAGAGGACCTTTACAACACATGCTGCAAAGTTAATTGAAACAGGGTAAGTACTAAAGTTAATTGAAGCAAAGAAAGTGCAGTACCAAGGTGAAGTCATCTTCACTTAAGGTTTATATTTAGTGGGCAGTCATCCTAACAACACGACTAAAGGGAATAAAATTTGGTATGTCAGATTTAATGATACAGAAAGTAGAGAAATCATATTAAAATGCAGTACAGGTACATAGTCTGAGACAGTTTATGAGCCCTAGGTTTTATTACTTATATTCACCTATATGATTGGATGCTGTATATTACAATGCAATCTTCGGATGTTCAGAGTCAAGGTTGTGACACTGTTGTATAAACCTTTTAATGCTAAACAATTTAGTCTCCACAAGGTAAGTCCCTATATATATCGTTTTATACTTTTAAAAGATTATGTGAAACATAACCTTCTGTACTGAATGAAATCTGAAAAACAAGCTCATACCTGGTTTTCTCTGACTGGTTTGGTTGTACTCCTTGACTTCATTACTTTTGTCCGAAAATCTAAATCTAACATAGTCACTCACCACTATATATCTTTCTTTGGTCATTAATTTGCTATTCTTTAGCTTCCCACAGTTCTCACACCATTTTTTCCTTCCAAACCTAACACACTTGGTCTTCCTTTTTTCCCCCCTATATACTGCAATGTAAACTTTAACAACCGACTGATTTCTAGAGAATCCTCACCCCCTTTTCAAGACCCAGCCTCTATTCTTTTTAGGTTTAGCAAATTATATTTAATTAAAACAAATAATGTGAACCATCTTGAACTTGCTGCCATTTCTGAATCTGTAAGTCACCCTAATTTCTTTTAGTTTTAATTTCTTTAGATAGTTGATTAAACAGTAAAGAAATGTCTGTTCTCATATGCTGACCTGATCGACTGTAGATTAACAAATGCAGAGAATGCCAAATTTCATCTTTGTTGTATTGCAACATTTAGACTGCGCATTTTATCTGTAACAATGATTTAATACATTTGCCACTAGGAACTGGGTATTGTGGACTGCAGTAAACATTGCAAAGGACAGATTCAGCCTCTTAATGTAAGAAATGACTAAATAAATAAATCACACCATATAAACAAGCATAACTACACTAGATCAATATGCAGCATAACAATAAAGAATCACACTCAAAAATGAACTGGTAGGGCTTTCAGCTATTTCTAAGGAAAACAAAAAAGCAGATAGATTTAAAATAATTTCCCTTCTTCCCTTTTTACCTTTTTTGCATTATCCACTAAGAGTTCTTTCCCCTACCCTGAAGATGTAAGATGTTATCTGGATCATTTGGTTCAGTGTCAGAGACTATTATGTCACATGCAAGTGGGTTCCCCCTCCTTCCATTCCATGCAGGTATATGATCTTTATCATGATAGCATGAGTATTTCCTGCATTTCTACTTATGTGATAATTGACTTACTTTTCCTGTCCTTGGGCAACCATTAGCTCTTGCCTTTCTGTCATAAGTACTGAATTCTTGCAATGTGATCATTATTTTTGCCCATGGAACTGGATCACCATAGGAACAAGTGTCCAGAAAGCCCCCAGCAATGGTCACTTTGAGGAGGGCAATGATTTCTCAAACCCCCGTATTTAAAAAAAAAAAAAAAAAAAAAAGAAGACAAATTCCCTCCTGCAGAACATTCTAGATATCAGCCAAAACATCACCTGATACGGTTTGGTCCCCAAGAGCTCCTCAGGTAAAGAACAAACAGTATCACTGATGCTAGCAGCATCTGTCAGTAGGAGAAGCCGTGGTTTGACTTAGTTTACTCAGTCTTTGAGCATGCGCACAGAGTTACTGATGCAAGTGACTAGTGACCAGGACTGGCCAAACTAAGTATTGACCATTTCTGGAGCTGCCTGTACTTTAGGCCTTTCAACACTGACTATCTTCACATAGACTGAACTGTAATAAAACTGCATCCTTATCAGTCAGTATTAACACAAGTTCATGTCAATATTTGAGAGTGCTCACAACAATAAAATGTGTCTTATTTTACGGGGAATTAGAAAAAAAAAGTTTGGTGAAAAAAGGATGAAGTTGATGAGAGGAGCAGATGAGGACAGAATACTTGGTTTTACATCTCCTGCACCAAATAAAATTTTCTTAAGATTGGAGCAAAGAAAGGGAAAGGAGAGATACTATTCAAACTGTAGCAGAAAAAAACAGTTTTAAGCCCCAGCAAATTCCTAAAGGAGTGTTTATATCACAGGTAACAGTGGGGGGTCGGGGGGAGGGAGAGAGAGAGCGCGCAACATTAACAGCTAATGCACAGAAGCTAAAGTGCAAATGTGCTTGAGCCACAAACTTCAGATCCAGACTTCACCCAAAGTTCCAATATTTTTTGATCCAGGGTTTGGTTTCAGGCCTGTCTCTTGCAGCCAATGAGAACTTGATTTTCTACTATCCGTGTAATTATTTACACCTCTACAGAATCTGTGTAAAGTGTTACCAAATCAAAATGGTAACATTACACACACACACACACACACACACACGTTACTGTTGTAAATAACTATGCACAGGGCCAGGTAGTAGAGATATAGGCCTTATACCGTTTGGAAGAATGCAAAGGTAAAGTTAGCAGGTGAATCAGGTTATCATCTTGCGTCAACCAACTTTATCCAATGACCAGAACATTTATACAGTCACAAACATTTATATGGTAAGTAAAACATGACTGGTTCGTTGACATTCACAGCCTCATATAATATCGCTCATAGCTGGATTCCTTTTGAGTAAAGGTGTGTGAGGGTTGAAAAAGAGAAAGATGTTTTGGAAAACAGCTGAGAAATCATGTCAAGGATTGAAATGTTAGTAGTCTAGGAGTCACACACTTTGTAGCTTGTGTAGGCCAAACATACTGCACATACCAGGGGCTGCTTGCATCCCTCCATTCCACCCGACAAGCTCCTTGTGTGCCACCCTCCCATCCTGCTCTATTTCAGAGATGCATCTCCCCCTTCCAGGAATTTGTATGCTTGCCAGATCCCTCAACCTTCCCCCAATAGGGTTTCTATCTGCCCCATTCCCCTCCTTCTCTCCCATGCCAGGAGCTGTGTGTGGTCCACCATCCCCACACGGGTAGAGGCTCCCACTATGCCCCCTATGGCAGGGTTCTGAGTGTGCACCAATTCCTCCATTCTGCCCCCCACATTAAGAGTTCTATATGGCTCCCATAATCCTCCCTTCACCCATTCCAAGGTCCCTCATTCTCTCACCTCCCATTGCTAGGCCTAAGTGTAAATCCTTATTTCCTGTCTGCCCTCTAAGTCACCTAGAGTAATATTTAAAAACCAGACACTCCAGCAGGAGTGCCAGAACCTTCCCTGCCTGGCCCCTTCCTCTGAGGACCCTCCCCCTGAGGCCCTGGTCCCTGCGCCCAAGGCCCCACGCCGTCCTTTTACACCTTCACCTTGAGGCCCTGTCCCTGTTCGCTCCTCTTTCTTCCTCCCCCTGTTGTTTGCTGATATTCATCTCTCTCCCCCATCTTTGCCTGGGTCAGGAGGGACTCACCTGCAGAGCCGGGGCTGGGAGCTGTAGTCATTCGATACAGGTAGGAGGCAGGCCTGGCTAAGTAGGGGCTGGAGCAGGTGATGAGTTGGTGCCTGCCCACCTGCAGTAACGGGATATTGGGTGTTGGTCAGTAGAGCTGACCAGGTCCCCTTTTTAACTGGACTTTCTAGTCAAAACCGGACAGCTGGCCACCCTAAAGGCCCTTCTCCCCATTCCCACTTTCATGGTAGGAGCTCTGTGTGCTCCCCTTCTCACCTCCTTCTGTGCCCAGGTTGCCCAAACTCTCACCTTCTCCCTATCAGGGGTCCTGTGAGCTGAGAAAGAGTAATGCCATTGAGTGTAAGGCCATGTAGTTAGGAGATCTGTCTGAATTTTTTTCCACAAATAGTGCCCTGAAATCTTTTGCCATATCTGCAACCTATCATAGTTCTGCATAAGAAGTAGATCTGCAATCACTGTGTAGAAAAAAATGTGATGGGGTGGAGGGAGCCTCAATGATTTCTACAGTCCTTGGATAACATTCTGTCACCCAACTGAAGCTTCAGGATACTTGCTGATATTGCTGTTCCAGCTCTTCTGAAGTTATCCTTGATATGACTGCTCCCATAGGCATTTTCCTGTGTCTTTAGGGCTGTTTGAAGTAATTGTATGGCCTCTGAAGGAGCCACTATCTTCTCGGACAGAGCTAAATCATGCCTGACAGAGACTATAGATCTTTTGTGCTTATGTAAATCTCTGTAGGGAATTTTCATCTTTGCTTTTATAATGAATTAGGTGACACCACTTTTAAACAATATTTTCCCATGGGAGGATACCTTCACACTCTCCTACACAGTCTTTTATGTATTTTATACAAAGTACTTTGAAAACTGGAATTCAAATGCATTTCACTGTTTGGGGGTTATCTGAGTGTGCTTGTGGCTCTAAAAATAAGGCATCAGAATTTACAGATGAGCCCTGGGTCCATGCAGGTCCAATTGCTACAATAGGGCCTTAGTTAGCTAAATTTGTGTGGAATTTTCACAATCTTAGCCCCCATGACACCCCATGGGTGAGGAACTGTATATTCCTGAGTGAAGGAGTGAAAGCTTGTCGACCCTTGTGGCATTTCTTTCAGTTATACCCTGGCTTTTAAACCTTTTTAATCTGTTTTCTTGAACATCCTCCTTGTTTATCACCTCTTCTTGAATCACTTCACTCACTGGATCCTCTCTTCTATCACACCAAGTTCAAACTTCTTAGCCTTCACAACTTTGCCTTTCACTTCCTATTGCCTCCTAATGCATTATCATATCCTCTCCACTGTGTCAAATATAAAAATATCAACTACCTGCTTATTCCTGCCACAAATGTGTGCATAGCATACCCACAGACAGCTAGAAAAAGAACACAAATAAGTGAAGAAGATGTTTATAGGGGTTTCTATAGGCATATAGAAAATGTATATAAAATTAGGATGTTATACAACTGCATATATTTGACTGTCTCCCTTATGTCCTCCCTACCACTTTTTATATTGCTTATCTTCTAAGGCCAGATGCTGCAAATTCAGCATGCAGGAAGACCTGAGAACCCAAGTGGAACCCCACTGATTGGCTCCCATGTAGAGCTGTTTACTGTAACTAGCATAACTGGAGCATTATATAAAGGGATCTGTAGGGCATTGACCATGTCCACCTCCAAGTTTGTAGTGCCTAGCACAGCAGGGTGCCAATTCTGACTGGGAATTCTGAGCACGACCATAATGTAAATTAAAGATAAATCTAAATTTAGACGAGGAACAAAATATTAGTTTTACATAGTTCAGAAATTTGTAAGTCAAAATTTATATTTTAACATTGATTTACCATTTCATACCAACTATTTTATTTTACACTGTATATTTTGTGTGACACTTGAAAAGGTATCTTGTATTAATTATAACCATGTTCTGTTTCTATGTCAAGAATCTCCATTATTTTTTAATGGTGCTTTTGATTTATTGATTAATCTCTGACTCACAAGACAGTTCTTTCCATGCTTTGTATACTTTATTCATGGGGTTTTAAAAAAAATTATATATATAATTAGAGTGAGTATTTTCTTGATACAGTAGAAACTTCACCAATTATGTTAACTTTCATGTATTTGTTGAGTTTGGTTGTTTTGCTACTGCATTTCTCATGTACTGGGTTTAATTACATTAATGGGTGCATTAAAGATTGAGACACACTCAGATACTATGGTAATAGGCCTATGATGGGGTGTCTACCCGACAAATGGCCTGAGCCAGGAAAATAGGCCAACTAACTTTACAGGCTCCACATGGAAGCATAGGTGCTGGAACTAGGGGTGCTGCTACTTGAAATGGTTTCCATCATATATATCATGAAGAGGAAACACCCTGAGTCTAGAGAAAGAGAGACTGACCAACCATGGGCCAAGCCACCAAGGGTCAGGAGAGAGCTAACCCCACATGTAGACAGATGGAGGTGCCACAGCAGTGAGTGTTCCCCATTACAGGGCTGTATGAGTACCCATGATAGACAGCTGGCAGCAGGCACTACACCCCCCAAATCATTGCAGGATTGAGCTCTATTTCAAGGTAAGGTGTTTTAAGAGGAAATATAAGAAGCTCAGAACCGTTATGAAACAATATTCACAATTATTAAATTTTATTTTCTTTGTTTGAAATTTTGAACATGAGTACAATTTAAGGTTTTACTTCATCCTGCAATGATACCTTTTAGCACTTTCAAAGTGTATGACCTATACATACTGATCATTGGTAGCTCTGAACTTTTCTCCCAAAATACCAACACAGTAAGTGCAAAAGTTGTACTTAAAACTGTGCTCTTATCCTAATAAAACAATGTTTCAATTCAGGCAAGGCTTTGGTCTAAAATTACTGACAAAAGATAAATCACTGCTAAAGTCTACACTATGTTTAATTTTCATTTTCAAGTTTTTTATGGCTATATTATGAACTGTACTAAAATTAATATTCCATAAATAATTGGTCTAAAATATAACTGGACTACTTAAATGTAATTTACATTCTCTTTTTAGAAAATTCAACATTGTCCTTTGATCAAAACAGTTTTCAAAATGTTTATTAATATGCCTGATTGAGAAGTGTTTTTTTTGTTTTTTTTTAAATAGAACTATACAGTTTCATATACTTCAGATATATAAGGTAACAGAAACCAGAAACTAATTGGGTGTTAAAAAAGCAGATTTCAGTGCTAAAGGTGAGAAACAGATGGGTAACAATTAAAAAACAATTGATAACTAAGTATAAAGAGCTCATCCCCTACAGGTACTGATTCTGCCATAGGGAAAGGAAACTCCAAATGGGTTCAAAACACCCGCCCTTCATCTTGCATAAGTAGCAAGGATTTCAGTCATCAGAATACAATATAAGGGTGAATCAGCTGATGACCAGTCTCCCCAAGCTGCTCCCCATTCAACCTCTTTACTCCCTCCAGGCCCCTTGTCAGGAGTTACATGTAGGCCAGGCTTCTCCTGCAGTACATTCCCACAGAAATGTTTCTCACATTGATCAAGGGAAATGATACCACAGGCAGCTATCCACATTCCCTGTGAGACTCAAAATATTCAGGATCCCTGTACTGACTGCTCCCAAGAGCAGAGTGAAAAACAAAATGGTTCATTAAGCCTTCTAACCATTAAGTTCACTATGTCTTCCTGTGTTGTTGACCAAATTAGCCAGTCTACATTTGTTTAAATTGAAAGACTTATCATTCTAGTTGTATTAGCTCCAAAAACAATACACTAGAACCTTGCATCCAATTCTTATTTGAAAGTTTGGCCTTTTGTATAAAATACTGGAACTCTTTAAGGAGCTGAAATGACAAACATAATTGCTCTGAGCTGATGGTAAAATGTAAATTTTTGATTGGTTCCTAAAAAGAAACCTGCTACAGAAGCCTTCCAAAGCGGTGATGTTAGAGGTAGCAGGAAGCTGAAAAAAATAATCAACACACTACCAAAACAATATAATGAAGTGGGGGAAGACTTTTTTTGAGTCTAAGAATTTTAAAAATTACTCATATAGCCAATGTTGAATTAGAGTTTTGGAACCCAGTGAATTGTGGATATATCAGGTGAGATATACTTTTTAGTGGAGCATACTTCTAATACCTTCATGTCTTCCTTTGGATATCTTTGTGACTAGTGCCTTTCTTGGCTATCTGCCTTGAAAGAGACTAGCTAAGGCAAACAGAGCCACAGAGATTTTCTCCAGGCTTTCTTTGGGGCATTGATAGAAGAAGAGAATTGGAAAAGAAACTAGAGAAGACTTCAGGTTACAGAAAAGTGAATACGTTCAGAGAGCAGGACTGGGTAGGTACCATCTGGCCTACTTATACATGTAACGTATACCTACCTTTGGAGGAAATTCCCCTCACCCTTCTCCCATTCTGAACAAAATAACAGAAGTATCTACTTCCTGAGTTACCAAGTTATTTTGGAAATCAAATACTAAGTCATTAGCAACTGCTGATGTCCTGTAAACCTCATCATTTTAAACATGTTACTTAGAGTTTTTGTTTTGTTTTTTTTAATGGACCAGACCCCAGTACATTTCCTGTTTGGATAACAAAAAGGAAAGCTTATCTGATTTATCAACATTAACAAAATAAGCCATATTTTGTAAGTCATACAAGCAATATTTCAGAAAAGTTAACAAACAGTTCCAATAGATAGGTACATGAGGGTTCCCACTGCTAGTTGCAAGGGACAGGTTATAGTCACTTTTCACATTCACACACTTGAATGAATGGCCAACCCCAAGGCAGAGGAGTTGACACATGGCCTCCTTGGTTGGGCAAGGAAAGCAGGGGGCTCTCACTTCCACCCAGAAAATTCAGCCAGTTTTGGGCTAAAACACAGCAGCTGTTGAACAGCATACAGCACCATGAGCCAAAGATTTAGGGGGTACCGTTCCATATTGTAGGGGACATTTATATAAACAAAATATATGACTTGAGTTAGAATTTGATGACAAAACTGTAGTTAATGTAATAACTGTTATGGGCGCTTTTATAACCACATGAGGTTAGGACACTGGTTTTATATCTCATTTGAAAGACTCGGAGAGCATAATTCCTACTTGTACCATGCTGAGTAGCACCAATTCAGTACTTGCCTTAAAGGGAAGTGCACTACATACTAAACCACTAACACTACTACCTGCAGCACTTAAGTTTTCCATGAAAGTGTGTCTTTGAAACGATGACCTGACTTGTTCTTGCACAGCTAGTGATGTAGAATGGATATGAGTTGTATAATGAAGCAAACAGGCATAAATTGGTTCTGTAATATGCCACATGCCTTAATGATAGCTCCATGTGCCTGCTGTGTTCCGATTGGCTATTAGTGCCTACAGTTAAATACAGGGCAAGTTTTTTTTTAAATTCTAAATGGCTTGGGCCTGTACCCTAATTAGAATATGGATTTGTCTGGAGACTTATGTCTAGAAGAACAGCTTCTGATCTGTCTGGAATCCACTTAGAGCAATTTTTTTCTTTATAATTCTGTGGAAGCCTCTATTTTGTTTAATAAAAGTTACAGATTTTGTTAGAGAAATTAAAATGGGTGCTTTGAATCTTCAACAAAGAAAAGGGATCATAGCACAAAGTGTTACATATGGCTGTAGCGAAGCATTTATGAGAGAAGGAAGAGAGGTAGAGGGGACTTGATTAAGCTATTCAAAACTATGAAGGTTACAGTGAAACCTGAAAGTCCTCCTCCTTCATACTGTTAGAGATGTGCCACCAATATTTTAACAAGTGGCTTCTGCAAACATTTTTCTCCTATCCTGCAATAAACTCCATATCCCAGGGTTGGATGCAATGCAGAAAGGAGGGATAAGGGACTGTGGAATCTTGTTTCTATAACTATTTAATAGAAAAGGTTTTACCATAACCATAAGGCAGGTAACACCTCCATGACAAACAAGCTACTAAGAAGTGCAGTTGCTAGAATTGTTTACTTGATCCAGAAAAAAATAAATTTCTTGAAGATAAGGCCTCTTATTCAACTATCAGTGTGACCTGAAATAGACAGCAGAATGATATCCTTGTATATTGTGAACAGGGTAGATGAAGCCTGGAGTCTCTCACCCTGCCCCAGGAATTCTTTTTCTCCAAATATCTGCTATTTAGTACACCCATTCTAAAGGGACAAATAGTCTACAGATTATTTTTATGATGCATGGACTCTAGCAGAAGTGATTTAACACTATCTAGTTTTGGTGTCACTCTAAATACCCACCCTTTTAACTCAGTGAGTGAATATTTAACAAGATTCTCTCAGAAGCTCTGCTCATAAAAGGAAAACCAGTGAGTCACCCACTAAGTTATACAGTTAGTAAATATATAACTCAGACAGGGCAATAATTCTCCATACAGTGCAACAGAAGGACAGAATAAAATAGTGCAGATGAACTCTAATAGGGGCTGAATAATTGACCAATAATAATAATAATAATAGGTGAAGTTAAGTGAAGGGGCCAGGAAAGCAGTTTATTTTATGTTCGCCGCTGCACATTTGGCTATGTATATTGATGTATTATGAGATTTTTGCCTTCCTCTGACACATCAAACATTAGCAATAGCCAGAGGCTGGATACCAGGTAGTCCTCTGTTCCTACCCACTCTATCATACGGACCTAGTTCTATGTTATAACAATGAGGCATTCTAGAAATGAGATAGAGCTGAGCTCAACAACAGTAAGCCTGGGGACTCTACTTGTTATTCTTCACAACTAGTTGTAGGCTGGCTGGGCAAGCTTCCCTTCTAATACTGTGAAATGTACCAATGTGTTAGCCATGGCAGATTTTTAATTACAGTTTCATTTATTTAAACTTGACTTCTCCAGTTGTTTCATTAAACAAGACCAGGACAGTGGACCAATTTTGTGGCATTTTAATATGTCTTCATTTGATGACATTCCCCTCCCTTTTTCATGTTTTAAGGCCACATTCTGTTGTCGCTTTTCCAATATGAATCTGAAGCTGCTGCTGACATGATGTTTTGTCACTGGAACTTCACAAGGTTATACAACCCTTTCATTTAAGCTTCACCAATATTCTGCTGCCCAGGGAATTACCCGCTGTAACATAGGGATAGTGAAATGTTTATTAGTAGAAAGTGATGGAACTTGTCCAAAAGACTAAGTTATTGACATTGAAACAAATGAAGCCTCATGTAGTCTGACTGATTTTAACCCATTGCTGTATTTGACCCATTCTTCACTTGAAAATAAGGAGAGAGATTTCATAAAGATGGAAGAGCATGAACTACAGCTCAGTAAGGAAAACTTGTGTGGTCACATTGGCAGCCAACTCATGCTTTCATCATCTAATTATCATCCTAGGGCCAAGACCTGCCATTGTGTTCATTAGAAGCAATGAATGAAAAACTCTACCTACTATGAAACTTACATGAAAATGGAAGACAGAAAATTAGAAATTGATCTAAAATATCTAGTTAAACACTTTCATAGATTTGGGCTAATATTTTATTATATCAATGTTACAATTTTGTATTCTTGAATTTCATTTTTATACCAGATAATTTAAATTTTATTTGTCATAATAAATCATTTTATGGGTATAATGAAAAGATCAATAGGAGCTGGAATGGTTTATAAAATGTGGGTGCATTGTACATTGCTGAACATATCATAGTAAAGTTAACCTTAAGAGCAACAGGAGACATAGCTTTAGTCAGTATAATCTGAAATTTTGTGCAAGTAAATTCTGAAGAGTTATTTATTGTCCTCTAACTCTATTTTCAAACTATTAGCCCTTTGTAGTATTAAATAAAGGATATGGATTAATTCTACAAATGTGCTGTACTTTGACTGTATAGAAAAAACAGGTGTTAGTTTCCTCTGTAACATGTGTCATATTCCATTAATATTGGCATATACCCACACTTGATCGCTAGCTGTTAGCACCTTCTATGCCCATTCTTGCACTGTTCTGGACAGTATTATAGATTATATCCTTGAAACATTTAAACCATAATCCAAACACAATGGAATGTTTTATAAAACTACTCAATGTGCCCAAAGTTAAAACAGGGATAGAAGCTGGAAGAGACTCTTGCTGAAGGAAAAAACAAAACAAAACAGGCTAACTGGGAAATTGTGATATTGACATCATCTCTCCCCTGCCTTCACTTTATGCAGGACATGGGTTGAACTATTTTTGGACTCCAGAGGAAGATTGTTCAAGGCCAAATTAACAGAATGTGTGCCATAAATATAAAGGGAAGGGTAATCACCTTTCTGTATACAGTACTATAAAATCCCTCCTGGCCAGAGGCACAAAATCCTCTTACTTGTAAAGCGTTAAGAAGCCCAAGTAACCTGGCTGGCACTGACCAAAGAGACCAATAAGGGGACAAGATACTTTCAAATCGGTGGGCGGGGGGGGAAGGAGAGAGAGAAGAGGCTTTGTTCTGTCTGTTCCTTGTGACTTTTGCTGGAGGCAGATCAAAGAAGCAAGCAATCCAACTCCTATAGAGTTGGAAAGTATTTAGCAAGGAAATGCATTAGATTATCTTTTGTTTTGGCTTGTGAATTTCTATGTGCTGGGAGGAATGTGTATCCCTGTTTTTCTTTTTGTAAGTTTAAGGTTTTGCCTAGAGGGAAATAATCTCACAGGCAATCAAATTCAAAACAGAGTATCTTTCATTTTAATCTTACAGAAGTACTCCTTTCACCCTTTTTCTTTCAAGTTCTGGGTTGTTTTTTTTAAGAATCTGATTGGGTTTTCTAGTATACTAAAAACCCAAGGCTTGTCTGTGTTCATCCTGTGCCTCCCCAGGCAAAGGGATATAGGGCTAGGGGTGGGGGCTATTTTAAGGAAATAGGACTCCAAGTGGTCCTTTCCCTGATTCTTTGTTAAATCACTTGGTGGTGGCAGTGTTTACCTAATCCAAGGTACAAGGGAGAATTTGTGCCTTGGGGAAGTTTTAACCTAAGCTGGTATAAATAAGTTTAGGGGGTCTTTCATGCATGTCCCCACATCTGTACCCTAAAGTTCAGAGTGGGGAGGAAACCCTGACATGTCTGCTATTGGAGATGCAAACATTCCCATCTGAAGTTGTCCCACACTATATAGTACTGAGAAAAATGTTGCTCCCATGTGGAATCTTCACTGAAACAAGATGAGTAATGCATTTTGCTTCCATGATGTAGCATGAAGTGAATTATGTCTCTTTGGATGAGATGAGATGTCTCCTATTTCTGACTATTCCTTTGATTTAGTAAATTGTATACAGACATGAATTTGAATTATATGAATGGACAGGGAGCAGGAAAAGATCCATGTCACCTTGCTTTTGCAAATCCAGGGATCTATTGCAAAACAGAAGTTTTACTGATGCATCAAGTGTCTCACATTAGAAAAATCTGTATTTTATACAGAATTGTCAGCTACTTAAATGTTGGCCAGAGTCAGTGGTGACAAAGATGGTGGTGTAAGCTGGTTAGAAACCCAAGTGTAAGTGGCAAAAACAACAACACAGAAAACTGTCATTTGGTGGGGATACAGCCTGAGTGTAAATTACATCAATTTGGTAGTCTGTAATGGAAAAAGAAATCCATTCAGGCATAAATGGATGCAACTCCCATTTAAATTAATTGGGTCTACCCATGCTTTATGCCGAGGTTGACTTTGGCTCTTGGAGGGTTGGAAATCAAATCTGATCTCCCACTATTTTAATTTACACTCTCCTGTAAGTTGCTTTTCTTGTAGGGTGACCAGATGTCCTGATTTTATAGGGATAGTCTCAATTTTGGGGTCTCTTATATAGGCTCCTATTACCCCCCCCATCCTGATTTTCCACACTTGCTCTCTGGTCACCCTATTTTCTTGCTATTTGCCTACCCCATCACCTAAGTTATATCCATTTTAACATACAAGTTATGTGCATTTTGCAAACTCAGCAAAATGTCAACTAGATGTAAGTTATATGAACTTGCCTTTTACATCCATTTTATTCTCAGTTTATACAGTTACTGAACTAGGCACAAAGTCCCTAATGTGAATTATATACACTTATTCCAGTTACATTCGGCTGAGTCTGGGCCCCTGTGCATTTTGAAAACCTACACTTAAGAGATCCGTATCAACAGTTTCACAGTGTACAGTGTGCAGTACTGCCAACCACAGATATTAAAATATCATGAGTTGGGCTCCCCCAAAATCATGAAATTGAAAAAAAAATTACCCTGAGTGAAACTTTTAGGACTCACATTTTTCAAGCTTTTCTCAACAGCAATAAGGGCAAGAAACTTCTTTTCTTTTTAAATAAAAGCAGAGATTCTCATGGAATCAAATTAATCCAGGAACCTGCGCTATAATGAAAAACACCAATTATTGTGAAACTTGCTAAAAATAGCAAGAATTGGCAACAAATGATGAAAAAAACCCTCAGCTTCCTCCAAGCCACCTCTTGTCTCTGCAAGTGTACGGGCAGTGATTTCTAGGCAGTCACCAAACTAGGCAAGGAATATCCTCCTGTGGATCATACTTGAATTAAGTTCTTATTCTGACCTAACACTGGATATGTTATGTGTCTGATTCCCTCCTGACACACCTCCACCTCACTTAGGATCCTGAGTTTTAGTACTCTCCTTTTACCCCAAATCTCTCTGTTCATAATTTATACACTAGCCTCTCTCCTGAATTAAAGGAAGTATAAGGGAAATTTCAGAAAATATTAAACACTAGTCACTAAGAAGTCAAACGGAAAGCACCATCCTCTTACTCAATACGTAAAGTAAGCTTCTATCCTTATACTGAAAATCACTTCCATTCCACAGGGTTCTGAGTGATGACACAGCCCCTCCACTCCACTCAATCTAATCTGGATTGAAACCTTTGGGTTCCATGATGCTTCTATAGGCATCAGAGTCTGATTCTTTGGTGTGTGTTTTTTTTCTGAATATATCTGATTTTAGCCTGTTGCAATCCTTTACAAATTCTTCCTGTTTGGGACAGCTAATTAGTTGTAGCAACACATTGAACTTAAATCAGCTAACAAAAGCAGCAGTCAGAGACGTTTATTAGTTCTCCATATATTCTCCTTTCACTGTCTGACAGACTCAAAAGGAGAAAAGATTGGCTTATTTGCTAGTTTCATACTACTGTATTCCTGTAGACCTTACACACTGCACTCTGTATGCTCTGCAGGCTCCTACTAGCACAGCAAACCATACCAGAGTTAAACTATTGATAAGACATGTTTTCACATTTAAAGGGAAGGATGAAAAAAATATGTAGCACATAAATATGTCCGCAGATCAACAGCAGTGATCAATAAGAAACGAATATGAGCAAAGCACCCTCTTTCTGACATTTCTGAATGGGTCAAACAGCTTCTATTAATCTTTGTTATTGAGAGAGGGGAAAAACACTATGAAAAACATTGAACTGACATCTCCATGATGACTTTATTATTTAATAAATGTGCAGTACAAATACCTTTATAGAAAACTTTTTGATCTATTGGAAATTATTCTTTTGTAAATTTGAAAGAAGGTTTTTAAAAGTCCGGTTAATTCTAAAATTACACCAAAAATTACATGATATCCCCTGTATATTCTCTCATCTCCTATATTAGACTGGTTCAGTTGAAGTCAAAAGCAGTTTTTTGCTTGCACTGGGATATTAAAATCTAGCTAGGTTCTTTACATCACTTACATCAGATCCTAAGGAAGAATGTGCAATCAGATTTACGATCGCATAACTTTTAGACTGGCATTTTCAAGGACCATCAGAGAGTTAAACACCCACTTCCCATTGAATGGGAGTATGAGTTTCGGTGCCTATCTTCCACAGGTTATTTTGAACATCCTTGTCTTACAGTACAGGTAATGCTCCAAACATGTGAAATCTGGAAATGTCCACCAAATGAGAATTTCCCACTCCAAATCTGATTTTCCTAGATTTTGATGTGAACTTGCATGTCTTTCAAATAAAGGAATGTCCTGTATTTATTAAAATATCTAACTTATTGTGTCATAAATGAATTGGCTCAAATGTAGTAAACATTTTGGATGTGATTTAACAATCTAAATGGAACAAAGGAGTATAGTATGCTGGGGGTCTTTGCATAGCAGCATTCCCAACCATATTGAAAATAAGATTTTAAATAACCTTTTTAAGACCCAAGCCAGTAATGGAATACTTATGGACTTGGGAAATTACCAATAGATATATTTTATAACTAAATATTTGAAAATAAGTTCCTTCCAAATACTTGGAAAATTGTAAATACTATTTTCTCCCTATGACATGGGAGATATGAACGCTTAAATAGTGAAAGATGACATCTGTATAAAAGATTACTTTTTATTTTTATAAATTAAAGGGAAAGTGTTAGAATAGTCCATGAAAAGATAAACCTCTTGAAATATTAATTATTCAGACTGTTTCCTTCACTGTGATGCATCTAGAAAAGAAAGTAGGTGCATTCCCTGCAGGAACTATGGGGAAATTTTGTTTATGTGCCTTCCAATTTACCCTAACTATGCAGAACAGTCCTGACCAGAGTACATTTTTCTTAGCAGATACTCTCATAATAGAAAATACCTTTTGCTGACTATCATGTTTGTTTTTTCACAGCATTCCCGGCAGTAGTCCCACATCCAAGGAAAAGTTTCTTTTGATCCATTTGGAAAAAAAAAGTACTTTACGTACAAAGAGACCTATTGTAGCTTGCTATTTCTCTCTGGTGGCTTTGCTTCAAAAAAAAAAATCAGTCAATGTATATAAAAACAGAACAAAACTTCAAGTATATGGTATGTTTTATTTATTTAACCTGTTTGAAGCCTCTTCTGTCTTTTTTGTTTGCGATAGAATCTTGAGAACACCTTGATCTGAAACATCACACTTGGTTTACACACTATTTCACGGATTACTATTTATCTGTCATTTATGTTTGTTGGAGGCAAAAATGAGGACTTAGAGATGCAAAATTTTGAAATTCTAGGAGCTCTGTGAAGGTCTTTGTGATCATAAATTATGTGAGAGTATCTGCAGAGTTTATGAAGTCAGATAAAAAATAGACAGATATAATGTACCATTTATTATAGCCTACTCTTTTTGCAAAATCTATGTCCCATCAAAAAGTTTTCCTTTCCCTTTCCCTTCCCTGCCTTTTCTACTCCACTTGCCTTGCTGCTACCCATGGTCTTGTCATTTTGTTGCTCTTTGTCCAGCTATCCTGAAAGAAGGGCAGGAGACATTAGATATGGTTTTAACAGGCTGCTTTATTATTAGATAATAGGACTACCCAGAAGATAAAGAATTGTACAGTGCAGGTAACTCCATGTTCATTTAACATCTACCACTTCCACCAGCCCTCCCCGCCCTTTTCCCATCCAGGTCCCCCAGCCAACCCATGGCTGGGACCTTACTACCGCCCCGCCCCGCCCTCCCATGAGGGTTAAGATGGGCTATAAGAAAAGGGAGGATTGACTCCCTGCCATGCCAGTTATAGTAGCCTCAATCTTCCCACCCTGTTCCACTCCTTTAACCAAGCCATTTGTACAATCACTATAGCCCTTCCCTATGGAGTACCTGCACTGAACAGCTGCCCCACACTTACATAATGAGTTGCAACAGCAAAGTCTAACATCCTTCCCTACTCACCATAACAAAGCCCTCCCTGAGCCCACTGTGGGAAGGAGACTCCCCTGCACGCGCGCGCACACACACACGCCCCCACCCCCACCCCCGCTCCGCATCTAGGACAATCTGGTGGTGAGACGGGGAAAATTCCTTCGCAGCTCCCTAGAGAGGAGCAGCTAGCTCAATGCCCACAGCAGGTCCTGACCAAACTTGATATTTTTGACACCTCAAGGGGAGGGAAGGTGGGTGATGCTCCTCCTGGTCCAGGAAAAGGGGGTTCTGCTGCCAGGCTTGCCCCTTTTTAATTTCCCAGTCATTCCAATCCCTGGGAATAAGTCAGGAATACCACAGTGACCTACTCTCCCTTTTGCAGCAGCTTTAACCTTCTCTCATCCCCCATGCCTATACAGTGCTATTCCTTCTCCCGCGGCAAGCTGGACAATGCCCCTGCCCTTAGAGATCCAGTCATTATCTAAGTACCACCTTCACCCACTAGTAGTTCTACTGGAATTAATAGAACTACCTGGAATGCAAGGCACAATCTGGTCCTTAATTTTTAAGCTTCTTAGGAGCTTGAATTATTATATTTTCTCCAGCGGTAAAGTGTTAGGCACATCTTTAACTTCATATAAAAGAATACTTTCATGATTAAAGGAAGGGGCAGGTCTAATGCAATGATCCCTCCTTATGAAGAGTGCTAGCACAAGGTTTATGCAGCACTCATGTGTCAAGTAAGCTTTTAAAACTGGGCTGAAGTAAGACTTTAGTGGTGCATTGGCCTAACGTTGGCCCTCTGCACAGAGATAAATAGCACTCAGTTGTTACTCAGGTTAATTCCACAGTAGGGGAATTTTCCTCAGTAATCAAGATCTGACCCATTGACTTGTCTTAATTAGTTCCTTACTAAAAAGAAATTATTTCTAAAAAGGTGAAACTGTTAAGAAATTGGACTTTATATTGGTATAGATACATTTATTTGCAGACATACAGTAGCTAAAGATGTTTTAATCTTCAACAATATGAATGAGATTCTAAATATATCATATGACTGAAAGAAGAGAAAAGGTATAGACACAGACTGCAGATGCACATTTCCCCCCTCAGAATATGATGTGGCAAATCAATTGTTTAACACCCAGTATGTAGAAAATATCCAGTATGAAGAAGAATGCTCTGAACTGATCCCAAAGATCAGCAGTATGTCTCAGCCCCATAATTTCAGAAATTGGTGTCCAAAATTTTACCTGTATCTTCCTATTATTCCCAGAACACAGGTGTCTGTTTGAATGCTCAGTAATAACTTTTAACCTTTTCTAGAATTTTGTACATTATATTTAAAGATTTATCTATCATTATTCTCTTAGTAGCTCTGATACAGTTTTAAAAGTCAAGGCACAACAAAGACCTTAATTGTAGTTTGGCACATCTTACTATTGACCTAACATATAATCAAGCATGCATGATATGGGACTATAAAAAGAAATATCATTAAATAAAAGACATTGGGTGGGAAATCACATTGAAAGAATATGGCTGGTTTGTCCTACCAATTATGAATTCTTTATTACATTCATCATACTTGTATTTCATCAGGTGATTATGTGGTTTAAATGTGTAAAATAGGAAATTGTTCCCCTACAGAAAAAGATATACAGTGCAATAAAGAATAATCTGCACAGCCCCCAGTGCATCATAGTGACTTTATCCTCATGAAGGAAATTGTGCATAAATGTTCACTACTGCAATAGTAGTATAAATACACTCATATTGTGGAGTCTGTCTTCCTATTGCCTAATACAATTATGTAGGATTAGAGGTACATTTTTAGTTTGGCCACCAGATGGGAAATTCTACTGTGACAAACTGTATGCAGCGATGAGAGAGAAAGCTAACAAACATCAAGCAGCTGGTTTGGCTATAAAGATGGATGAAAAAAGCAAAAGAGTATTAAGCAGAATGTATCATTTAGAATAGGACTGGAGAGAAGTCACTTGTAGAAAATGATAAATCCAGTAAATATCAATGGGACATTCATCTTATACTATAAAAAGAACACAAAAACACAGTTTATGAAAACAGACAAATATAAATTGGTGGTAGGTACTGCACAAAAAGTTCCCTAAAATTATGTACAGTATGTGAGACCAAGGAGAAAAGATATATTTTGGTGTACTGGAGAAATGACAAAGTATCACTACTTCTAAGTATAAACACTGTTTTTTGTAGTATACAAATCTAGCAGGTTATCCTGCCTCCACATTTCCAGTCAGAATACTGCTACAAAACTAAAAAAAACAAAAAAAGCCCCCCAAACACTTCAAGTACTCTTTATAAATGCTGCAGAGAGCCAAACTCATATTGAGATTAGCGCAAGTTAAACACACATGAAGTATTTTGACACTCAAACACATTTAGCATCTAAACTTTACTGTTCCACCTAACATACGTCTCTAAAAATCATTGACTTTGCACTTGATTTTCCCCTATAAAAATAAACTGACAGCTTTAGAGCAAGATATTCAAAATGTCAAAGGTGAAATTGTTTTGCAAAGTTCTAGATATAAGACTTGGAAAAGAAATTGTATGAGAATAATATCATAAATAAAAAAATACAAGAAGCTACGCAAGTGTGTAAAAAACCTGATTTTATACTGAGTTATTTCAGAAATTGTAGTTAGTTAATCATGTGATCAAAACCGGTGAGAATGTTTACATACTCTGAGTCAGTCTTAAGATTGTGTGCAACTTTATCTTTACCATTTCTGAAGGCAAACTCTGACTACAACCTTAACAGTCACTCAATTTAACATACTATTCTGTATGGAAACTACTTTTTATATCAGCATATTAACTTGCATAGGTTGATTTTATTGCAGATATACTGTAAACATCCACTCTATAATATTATAGTAAGAAGATAAAGAAAAGAGCTCCTGGTGATTTCACTAATTCAGGGTTTGTTTCCTTAAACTTGGACCTTTCAGCCATTGCTGAACATAAGATGTTATGTATCTTTGTGTATAAAAATATGCTCAGTTTAAGCACCATGAAAGTTAACAGCTTTAAAAAAAAGGACTTTCATTTCAAGATGTTATTAGAATAACAACATTAGTGCCTGGTGGGCTGGAAGCAGACTTCAATTTAGCATATTTAAAGTCCATCTGGAGATTTCTTGTTCAATTTTATTTCTTTTTTTCCTTTTAAAGATTTCTTAAGTTTTTAAGGGAAAAACATTACAAATTCTGGTTTTGGCCTTACTCTTTTTTTTTTTAAATACACAAATATAGAGGCTTGTTTTTGTTTTTGTTTTTAAATTTATACCGTATTCCTTTGTCTGTCTTTTTTTCTGTTTATATGCTGATTGTAGACTAATAGTTCAAGTAGTTGCCCTCACTTAATGTACCACCTGCTATTTATGTAGGGCTTTTCATCAGTAGATATCAACACACTTTACAAAAGGGAAACATTATCCCCATTTTATTGTTGGGGAAACTGAGGCACAGAGAGGTGGCATGGCTTACTCAAGGTCACGCAGCAAAACAGTGGTAGGAGACTTGGGTTCTATTCCTGAGTACCCACACAGAGCTCTATCCACTAGGAAACAGAACACACATATTCTGCATCACTATTGCCTGAGCAAGTACCATAGTGCTGGTCCTCTAGAATAACACTTTTAGTAATCATCATATATTCATCTCTCTGCATTTGTAAAACAAGGAATGGGCAGGGGGAAATAGGACACACTATTTATTTTTCCCATAGCTCTCTGCATTAAACTTTATAGGGATGCTCCTAATCTTAAAACTACACATTCGCAGACATGAGCAATACTGGACCTAATCCAGTCAGTGTTTTCCTAACACTAAAACTTTCTGAAGAGGCACATTGAATTTATCTCACCGTTCTTAAAGCAATGCATTTTAGTTATTTAAAACTAGAGAGGACGATGAATTTGAACAATCCTGCATTGCTGGGGATTAGTCAGATCACCTTGGAATATGATAGGATTCTATAGACCAATGTTTCCCAGACAATGGGTCCTAATCCACCAGTGGGTCACAGGAAGGTTCTGGAAAAGCTGCCCTTTTCAGGGCATGACTAACTCCTCTTTGGGGCCTGGTCTAGACATACATGTTTCATAGGCTGGTGCAAAGGAGAAGGTGCTTTGGAAAGCAAGTCTGCCGCAAACTTACCCTGCAGAAGCAGCTCCTTTCACATGTTGCTGGGCCCAGATCCCCACTTTGGGTATTGAAACCTAGCACATGGGGTCACAGTGGCACTCAAGTTCTGCCTGGCTACCCCATCCATCATGATGGAGCAGCAGCCGGGCTAAACCTGGGAGGCACTGCAATCCTGTGTGTCAGGTCACAACACCCAAAGTGAGGAGCTGAGCCCAATCCCAAGGTAAGCACAGGGAGGGATCACTCACCAACGTCCCATGGCCTCCTCTCTACACTGCACCAGGATTACAATTACAGGACTAGAGTGGAAGGTGCATATATGTAATTTGGGTTGGAAAAAAAAAACAAAATAAAACCCAGTTGGTGGATTCCTTTAGTAAAAGCTTAGGAACCACTGATATAGGCTACAGTCATACTAGTAATAAAAGTCACCCACTTGCTCTGGAGGAGTTAGTAGGGAACTTGGCCAGACTGAGGGGTGGGGAGGACACACTCTTGGCTACTTTCTAGGGTGGAGATGTGCAGCCTAACTCCCAGCTCTTCTTCCCTCCCCCTCATAAGCACCTTTCAGGCATTTATGGCTGTTTAGAAATTGAACTGGATTTATTCCCAAGAGGTATTTTGTGTAAGGAGGAGTTGATGGCTGTCCTTGCCACTTTTAATATCCTATTCATTACCACAAGGCAAATAGACATCATCATGTGCATTATTTCAAAATGAATTGATAATGCCCTTAATCTGTTGCTAATCTAATATTGTCCTTGCATAATTGTGTGCAATGTAACTGTGAGCTGTGATTGGACATATTGTTTTAAGAGATAAAAGTAAATGGGTACAAAGGCATTGCATTACAATTATGCATGGATTAGTCTGCATACAAAGTCATTATGTGAAACAAAACCAACAGGCATTTTTCCAACTATTGAATTTTTTTTGTAGGAGCCTTTTCCCAAGTTTTGTTCAGAGCACACTATAAAAAACTAACAGATGAGAGGATCTGGCAAACTTTCTTCCACTCAGGCCTTAGCAGTTTAGGCACATGGTGTTTTCTTCTTTGTTTATTCCATGTTTTGAAGGCAATTTTCTTACTCCTCTTTACCCTTAATGTTTGCTGCATGACTTGGCAAGAGCAAGTTACAATGCTGTTTGTGCTCCTAGGTAGCTTGATTCGCATTATCAACTTCATGTGATAAATGTCTCCCTGCGGGACTAGTATTGTATGTTGAGCCTGGTTGGGGTTAACACTTTGTTTTGTTTTTCTTTTTACCTTATTGAAGCTGGCCCCATGTCCCTCCCAGACCCCTGTGCCCTTTTACCCTGGGGCTGCCTCCTGGCAACACCCCCCACCAGTCTCTATGGGTCTCCCTTCTCTGAGAAACCCCCAATCCTCTAATCCCCACCTTGCCTCAATCTGTACTACTGCCAGTCACCCCCAAGCCTCTGCTACCTGGAGCAGACTGCAGTATAAAAGCCACTCATCATAGGCAAAGGGGAATCAGACCTGCTGCCTTCCTCTGCCTCCCAGTACCTTTATGGGCCTTGGACCAGACCCTGTAGCCTGGGAAGTTACCAGCCTAGAGCTCCCCTAGCTCTGCTTCACGTCCAGTACCCTTTCTGCAGACAAGCAGCCCCTGCTCGCTCTCAGCCTGGAAAGACAGAGATTTCTTTTAGGCTGCTGGCTCACAGCCTTTTTATACAGGCCAACTGTGGCCTGATTGGGACGTGGCCCAGCTGTGGCTGCTTCCTCAATCAGCCCAGCTTAGCAGCTCTCAGCCACAACCTTCTCCCAGGGCTGACTTTAACCCTTTTTCTGCTGGAGTGGGGGAGCCACCCCACTGCACTCCCATTTTAAAAGTTATGCCTTATTCTTTCAGTTAAATAGCCTGAATTTTAATAACTTTCAACTTACATTTCATATGAGAACAAAGCACTGAGTGAGAGTTGCTTTTGATTTAGCCCCTTACTTTTGATGAAAGAAAAAAAAGAAAGAAATCTGTCTCACATTTCCTTCCTTGGGACATTTCCATCTTGGACCCTTTTGAGCCAAGTGTCCAAGGTGGACAATATACATTTGAATAATAAAATGACTTTAAGTGGGGGAAGCAGAAAAGTAATGTATAGATGGAAACAAACACATAGAGAGGACAAGAAGCAAATAAGACCAAACTAGAGAGTGGCTAAAGCAAAAACTAACTTTATTTACCTCAATCAGACCTAATGGGATGGAGTGCTGATTTAACTTACACCTTGCAATTGTTCCAGAGTGAAATTCAGACTTTATGCAGAGGGCCAGTAGAAGGTCTATTGACTCCTCAATCCCACATTCTGCAAAATACCTGGGGTGAAAGGAGGAATGGCTACCCTTCAGGAACTGATAAAGGCATCTGGTTCCAGCTGCCTAAATCTCCTCCTACCCAATACACATTTACTCACCAACTGAGTTCAGGGTGTCACAAAACTGGTATTTGTTAATATGTAAATCAAACTGAATATCTGCCAAAGCCATGACAAATATAACAACTAGAAATTATAGAAATGTAAGGCTGAAAGGGACCTCAAGAGCTCATCTAATTCATTCCCTCCTCCCCCTCCCCTCCGTGCTGAGGCAGGATTAAGTGTATCTAGACCATTCCTGACAAATGTTTGTCTAAACTCCAAATCCAGACAGCCTCCTGAAAGGTGAATAAACTACATGCCAATTCTTCCTTGTGGGAAGTGTCCTTTCAGATCCCAAACCATGATCAAACACCTAAACAAATCAAGATATCCTGCAACTCAAATATGTAATCCCAGAAACACAGAGCAGATGGGGCAAAAGAAAATGGTACCAAATACTAGCAGCCCTGGCCTGAGAAGTACACATACCTTCTATTTGGGCAGGAAGAGTATGATGGGACTGCTGGCCTCCACAAAGTGACCAATCATGGCTTAGAGAGAGCATAACCAGCCCTACAGCCCCTCCAAAAACTTCATATGCTCCATGCGGGGGTGTGCTGGGACGGGAGGCCCATAAAAGGATCTGAAGGGGATTCAATTTGGGTTTGGGCTAAAGGGATGGTCTTAACTGGGTAATTCATTCAGGTCTCTTCTCAGCAGGCCTAGCTCCGGCCAAAGCTCCAAGCCATATGAGCAGTCAATAGAGATACTCAGTTGCATGAGGACTTCAGAATCATACATTGTGGTTGTTTACAGTACCATATTTTACTTGTATAGATTTGAATACAGTAGTTACAAATAAAGGTCACTATAACTTTTGGCTGACAAGTCAAAATGGACATTAAACCTAACAAGAATCATAAAGTCTACTTTGTACAAAACCTTGTTTTTCCTGTTTGCTTCCACTGCACAATCTATGTTCAGCTACCCTTATATTAGAGAGTTATGTGCAGGAACATGAGATATTTTTAGAAATTAGCTACAACATAAAACAATCCTGTTAATATAATTTTAGCGATATTGCAAGCAAACAGTGGATGATGGATTAGTACCTACACTTTCAATTTCCCACAGCATATGCATATTCATGAGATATAAGACAATGTTGAGTAACATTGAAAAGTCCATGAAACATGTGCCTCGATATGGAGGGTAAAGTTGCACAACTGCTATAATTCTTTATCATAACAAAACAGAAACAACACAGTGACAGCAGAGCTGCAGTATAAAGCTAAGACAACTGAACTGCATTTATCTTAATTTGCTTCACTGAGCTATGCATAATATTTGACATTTAGTCATAAATTTTATATTTATGGAGCTTGACTGTGATACTGCTATCTGTTTTGCTATGGTTAGCTTGAGAGGTTATGAGTTCAAAATTGTTAGAATTATCTTTATTTTGGTTGAGCCTCTTAATTGAACTGAATCATAATTGAAGCAACACAGTATCTGAAGCACTTTCCTTTTGCATCCAACTGACAAAAATATATAAAAATATTTTTTCATTAGTATTTCACATTGCAAAATAAATTGCTTTTGCCAGCATTGCGACACTGTAATTGCGGAATATTTATTTAATGATTTAACAACTTTTAGAATCCTAAAATTTCATTCAACAGCTGTGCACTACTGAAATTAAACAGTATCATTATAGTCTGATATGCCAAGAAAATTGTGTGTGTGTGTGTGTGTATATATATAGATATATAGATATATATATAGATATATATAGATAAGATATGTTTATCTGGAAATCATAAAGCTGTGTAGGCAAATGAGTACACTGAGAATCCAGAGAGTTTAATCTGCAACACCATATATATCAGCATTAATATATTACATATGTTATATAATATAATATATATAATATGTTATAATATAAATAAAACATAAATCCATGGCTCATATGGTCCTTCAATTTTCTCCCGAAGTGCAGGTTTACTGGTTTCAAATGTTAGAGAACCCAGCCTAACTATTGCCTGTCTCAAATGAGAAAAATGTAGCAATGCCACTAAGAATCTATACCATAAAAAGCCTTTGTGCACAGGTATCAGGCCTCTGAACTACAACTTCTGTGAGTTCACATGCCACTGCATGGAAATGAAGTTTAATGTGGGACTGACTCAAAATGAAACAAATTTAGACAAGCTTGTTCAGAAACTGGATTTTCAGTCCAAAAACATGACAACCAGCTCTACTAATAAATAATAATATACACGAATAGGTTTTTGTTCCTTGGTTTACAAAGCTAGTGTTTAATTTTGTTGTCTTCCTTCTTAGGGATTTATACTGGGCTCATGATTGTATCATCTCTTACACTCCTGGTAGTCATTTTCACATATTACTTTCCTAAGTCCATCATACCTCTGTTCAACCTTTAAATGCAAGACAATGTATAGAATAACATTTTTTTTCCACCTGCCTAAGGACATCCCATTAGATCTCTCAAGAAGTATAGGGGTGGATAGGATCAGTGCTGAACAAGACACTCAGAAAAAGGATTAATAAAAATTAAAGATATAATACAAGATGATAGATTAATTTCCTATTACATGAGTACCCTATGTCAACAAGCACGGTCTCTCAGTTCCTTTTTTCAGTGACTATGCTCAAGGATTTACTCAAGGACCAGGGACAATTGATCTGTTTCAACTCTCTCACCTGTAGAACATATTAAGAAATGTGGGAATGAAAGTCACTTTGTAGGAATTACTTATAAAGGGTTTAATGCTTTACATTACCCTCTGAATGTCAGTCTTTAACAAACATGGGAAAAAGAACTTAGCTTTATTATTATTACAGAAACCTGGAAGGATATCTGGCTTAATGTGAAAGATACTTCATGTTCTTTATCCATGCAAATCTTTTAGAACAAGATATTAAATAGGTATGTTTAAGGTTAGATCGGCAACACTCAGCAAATGCTGGAGATGTAAATGGCCACAAGCCACCTTTTCATACATCCGGTACACTTGTCAAAGAATGCATGAGTTCTGGAACACCATATTCAGTGCTGTCTCAAAAAAACTTGAAGTGTTTCGGTCTTTCTTTTGGCAAGCTTGTATATTTTAGGGGTGCTAGATGAGTTGGTAGTACCAGTTAACATTAAGAAACAAATTGTAGTAACTATTTTAGTGGCCAAAACAGTTATTTTGAGAAAATGGAAATCTGCAATTTCTCTTTGATACAGAGACTGGCTTAAGTGAGCTCTCTATTTTTGCATTGATGGAAGAAATGGCTTTGTCTAATAGAAACACTTTGAAAAATATGAGACTATCTGGTCACACATGAAACTATTGCATAGTTTAGTATGTATTAATGCATGGTACTTATTGGTTATGTTCTCCCTTATTTCTCTTAGTCATTAACAATTCATGCCCTGCATGATCTCTATGGGTTCAGGTTTGTTGCTGTTTCTCCCCTCCTCCCACATTTTGCAAATAACGAACATTGAATTTCATTATTTATATGCTATTTCTTTCTTGTGAATGTATTTATATGTTTTGTTTCATTGTGTTTCTGTGTATATAAAAACAATAAAAACAAAGTTCCAAAATAGTACTGAGGGACTGTAGCAAGTGATAATGGTACAGACAGTACCCGAGTCTGAAAGGATAGTTTAGCCTGTTACTTCAATGGAATAACCACATGCTGAAGAGACATGAACCAAGTCAACCACTCTGCTCCACATTGTCACAACATTTGTATAATAATCTTATCTTCTTGCATCTCTTCACTGTGGTGTGGTTGAAAGATCCCCTCCACATACACAGGGTAAGATAGACATATCATACCAATATAATGCCATGAAGTTCTTCCATGGAAACAAAGTTATTTCAGCCAGATGAATTACTCACAAAATGGTCAACTAGGATGGATAAGATTTGAGTGTTATTCAAAACTTCTTACACTATAGGATGAAACTACTTGGTGTTATCTCAGTCCACTGGAATGCCTAATGGTTATAATATATGGAAATATACCTATCTCATAGAACTGGAAGGGACCCTAAAAGGTCATCAAGTCCACCCCCCTGTCTTCACTAGCAGGACCAAGTACTGATTTTGTCCCAGATGGCCCCCTCAGGGATTAAACTCACAACCTGGGGTTTAGTAGGCCAACACCCAAACCACTGAGCTATCCCTCCCCTCCATACCTTAACACAGACACAGACTCAAGCACTATCACTAACATAAAAAAAAAAGATTACAGTGGGTTTGCGGAAGAGAGAAACAATAAAATAGGTGAGTGAAACATCATGAAAGAAGCCTGGCCCTTCTTATTCACATAGAACCTAGAAAAGTTAAGTGCTATCTCCAATATGCCTGACAGCTCTGCTTTTGAGGAAGATGTGTGATTCAAACGGCTCCAGAAGAAGAATGGAACACATAGCAAAACAGTACTGAGCACATTTATGCCCCTTCTTTATAACAAGAACCAGTGATGGGGCAATGGCATGATGCACCATTGTCAAGGAAGCAAGGAGTGCTCCATTCCATGTTTGCTATACATCTCTGCAAAGTCTGTTCTGCTTTGCAGAAATGTCCAGCATGAGCTATGTATCAAGGATGTTCAGAAGGCATTGGCCTGGCTGAGTTTGTGGACAAGTGGATTCCATATTGTTCCAGTAAGGGAACTGCAACAGGTCAGTGCTAACTGAAAGCCCTGCAAATAATTACCAAGTAGTGAAAGTTATAGACCACCAGATCAGAAGGATGAAGTAGATGAGGCTTTCTTCGGACAACTAACTGAAGTTTCCAGATCACAGGCCCTGATACTAATGGAGGACTTCAATCACCCTGACATCTGCTGGGAGAGCAATACAGCAATGCACAGATAATCCAAGAAAATTTTGAGAAGTGCTGGAGGAATTGACTAGGGGCCATGCTCCTCTTGACCTGCTGCTTACAAACAGGAAAGAATTGGTAGGGGAAGTAGAATTGTGTGGCAACCTAGGCAGCAGTGACCATGAGATGGTTGAGTTCAGGATCTTCACAAAAGGAAGAAAGGAGAGTAGCAAAATATGGACCCTGGACTTCAGAAAATCAGATTTTGACTCCCTTAGGGAACTGATGGGCAGGATCCCCTGAGAAGCTAATATGAGGGGGCAAGGAGCCCAGGAGAGCTGGCTGTATTTTAAAGAAATCTTATTGAGGGCGCAGGAACAAACCATCCCAAAGTGCAGCAAGAATAGCAAATATGACAGGCCACCATCTTGGCTTAACAGTGAAATCTTCAGTGAGTTTAAACTCAAAAAGGAAGCTTACAAGAAGTGGAAATGTGGACAGATGACTAAGGAGGAGTATAAAAATATTCAAGTATCAGAGGGGTTGCTGTGTTAGTCTGGATCTGTAAAAGCAGCAAAGAGTCCTATGGCACCTTATAGACTAACAGACATATTGGAGCATGAGCTTTCATGGGTGAATAACCACTTCGTCGGATGCATGTTAGAGGAAGGCCAAGGCACAATTGGAGTTGCAGCTAGCAAGGGATGTGAAGGGTAACAAGAAGGGTTTCTACAGGTATGCTAACAACAAGACGTTGGTCAGGGAAAGTTTGGAACTCTTACTGAATGGGGGAGTCAACATAGTGACAGATGATGTGGAAAAAGCTGAAGTATTCAATGCTTTTTTTGCCTTGGTCTTCACAGACAAGGTCAGCTCCCAGATTGCTGCACTAGGCAACACAGTATGTGGAGGAGGTGAGCAGCCCTCAGTGGTGAAACAACAGGTTAAGGACTATTTAGAAAAGCTGGACATGCAGAAGTCCATAGGTCTAATGTATCTGAGGGTGCTGAGGGAGTTGGCTGATGTGACTGCAGTGCCATTGGCCATTATCTTTGAAAATTCATGGTGATCAGGGGAGGTCCCAGACAATTGGAAAAAGGCAAATATAGTTCCCATATTTAAAAACGGGAAGAAAGAGAACCCGGTCAGCCTCACCTCAGTCCCCGGAAAAATCATGGAGCAGGTCCTCAAGGAAGCCATTTTGAAGCACTTGGAGGAGAGGATGGTGATCAGGAAGAGTCAACATAGATTCACTAAGGACAAGTCTGACTGCCTTCTATGATGAGATAACTGGCTTTATGGATATGGGGAAAGCAGTGGACATGATATACCTTGAGTTTACCAAAGTTTTTGATACAATCTCCCACAGTATTCTTTCCAGCAAGTTAAAAAAGTATGGATTGGATGAATGAACTATAAGGTCTATAGAAAGCTGGCTAGATTGTTGGGCTCAACGGGTAGTGATCAATGGCTTGATGTCTAGTTGGCAGCCGGTATCAAGAGGAGTGCCCCAGGGGCTGATCATGAGGCCATTTTTTTTAGCATCTTTATTAATTATCTGGATGATGGCATGAATTGCATCCCCAGCAATTCTCAGATGACACTAAACTGGGGGGAGAGGTAGTTATTCTGGAGGGTAGGGATAGGGTCCAGAGCGACCTAGACAAATTGGAGGACTAGGCCAAAAGAAATCTGATGAGGTTCAACAAAGACAAGAGGAGAGTCCTGCACTTAAGACTGAAGAATCTCATTCACTGCTACAGACTGGGGACCGACTGGCTAAGCAGCACTTCTGCAGAAAAGGACCTGGGGATTACAATGGATGAGAAGCTGGATATGTGTCAGCAGTGTGCCCTCATTGCCAAGAAGGCCAACAGCCTATTGGGCTGTGTAGCGAGGGGGTCCCACTCCCCCGCGCTCCTGAGGAGAACAGGCCGTAAAGGGCGTGGCCATGGGTGGAGCCCCCACCAGCTGTCCCTGCCCCCGGAAGTCAAGGGGCGGGACAGGAAGTCCAAGGACACCGCCACCTGTCCCCGCCCCCTGGAAGTCAAGGGGCGGGACAGGAAGTACAAAAGCCTGGCCCCAGCGCTCAGTTAGGAGGAGGCTGCCAGAGAAGGCAGACACTAGGGCCCGAGCTCCTGCTGGACCCGGCCTATCCCGTGCCCGGTACCTGGAGGGGTACTGGCCTGACGTCCCCTGGGGCCAGTACTCAGAGGAGCCGACTGAGCGGTCCGACGCTCGGCCTGTGGAGGAGCTGCCTGGACCTCCCGATGCCTGGTACCCCAAGGAGTGGATCGGACCTCCCGATACTCCGAGGAGTGGACCGGACCTCTCGACGCCCGATACCCCGACGAGTGGACTGGACCTCCCGACACCGGACACCCTGAGGAACCCATGGTCTGGGACCCCCCCGGACGACGCTGGCAGAGAGCAGGTACCCGGTGAGGGGGAGGTTGGAAGTGGCCCGGGGGCAGCCGACCTCAATCAGGCTGCAGGCTCGCCTGAGCCGATGGCAGTGTGTTTCGGTCAGGATTCCCCACTGACCATCAGCAGCGTTAACCGCTGCTAGGGCCCCGGGCTGGAACGCAGTGGAGTGGGAGGGCCTGCGTTCCCCCTGCCACTCCTGACCTGTGGAGGCTATCTACTGTTCCCCTGTGCTCAGCCCTACCGATGAGGCCTGAGCCTAGACTGTGTGTGTTGCCTCGCCCTGCCCAAGGGCCTGGATGTACATATATATATATATATATATATATATATATATATATATATTTGGGGGCTGGGGCACATGACTTACGAGGAGAGGCTGAGGGAACTGGGGTTATTTAGTCCTGAGAAGAGAAGAGTGAGGGGGGATTTGATAGCAGCCTTCAACTACCTGAAGAGGGGGGCCAAAAAGGATGGAGCTAGGCTGTTCTCAGTGGTGGCAGATGACAGAACAAGAAGCAATGGTTTCAAGTTGCAGTGGGGGAGGTCTAGGTTGGATATTAGGAAACAGTATTTCACTAGGAGGGTGGTGAAGCACTGGAATTGGTTACCTAGGGAGATGGTGGAATCTCCATCCTGAGAGGTTTTTAAGGCCTGGCTTGACAAAGCCTTGGCTGGGATGATTTAGTTGGTGTTGGTCCTGCTTTGAGCAGGGGAGTGGACTAGATGACCTCCTGAGGTCTCTTCCAACTCTAATATTCTGTGATTTACTTGAGTGTTAATACTACTAAATTCTGTAGCTGTCATCTTCATACCACCTTTGCTGTTTAATTTAAACTATGTCACCTTAAAAAAAGATGTTACAGTAATTTCAAATATTATATGGATTTTAAAGATGAGGCATTGTTATTTTTTTCTAGGCCACGCTTCATGCTGTTTTAGCTTTTTATACCTATTGGTTGGAAGCATGACAGAAATAGAAACACAGCAAATTTTTAAAAGTGCAATTCCTTAAAAAGCTACATTCTGTCAGATGACAGCATTTTTCATGTTCCAGTATATCATCCCATGATTTATTTTTAGTTATGTACTTTGCATGTTATGGAGAAAATAATTTAGTTTCACAGTTAACATTGCAATTAGCAACACAATACACAAAGTTCAATTTTGATCCCTTCTTCCACAGTGTCATAAAACTCAAACCATTCTTAGCATTCTCTCATGTTCAGCTCTTTGTCACAGGTAAATATATATTATCTTTTCAGCTGTGGTGCTTGATTCTGTTCCACTGAAGCCAATGGAAGTTTAGAACTTGACCTCAACAAGGTCAGACCTTTGATATTCTTTAATAATTTATATAAACATAACAATGATTTATTATTCAGTGGAGATGACATTCTAGTCTAGGTTTACCAATTCAAGAACTACTTGTAAATATCTATGTACTCGAAAATCTTTATACCTCCACTACTTACATATGAAATACGTATCAGATTTGCCAAACTTCACAGTTTAGAAAAAGTAATTAGTGTGAGAACACAATATAATGGTCAAAATGCACTTTTAAAGATTGTCTTCTCAGTTTTAGTAATAAATTGGACATAGTGAAAGTGTTTAGGTGTCAAGGGTATACCAAAGACAAAGCTGACAAGACAACATGCTATCAAAACTCTGGATTCCATAAAATAAGCTTGTTACAATCACAAGAGATGACTGTCAAAAATTTATCAGGGTTATAACCATTAATCATTTTATTTAGCTGATAAGCAGGCAGCTTGCGGACTTAATTATATGTAACAACACTCTTAAAATTCCAGTACTTGCACAAATGTTGACAACCCTATCATTCTGTATATGCATATATTTGTTACTCAAGTGACTTCAGAGTCTAAACATTAATTACACTCACATAATTATCGCGCTGACAATTAATCTGAAATTCTGTGCTGAACACAGATTGTTTGCTTTTTTATCTGACTTGACATATTCGGCTTATTCCCTCAGTCACAGCTGTATGACCATCCCTTTGTTAATTTAGACTAAATTCATTACGTTAATTAGAAAAGAAAGTTTGATTTTTTTTCTCTTTATGTACCCCAAGGAACCAGGAGGATATGGTATTTAAGACACATCTTTGGAGAAAGAAAAGAGTTGTTACTTATTCAGAGCCAGTGAAAAGCTAAGTATTTATGCTGATTAGGTATTGAAAACATACTCCTAGTAACTAAAAGCAATGAACTAAATTTTAGTGATTAAAGATTATTGTGTAAAACTGGAAGAACCTTAATGGCTTGGATTTTAATTTGTGATTAAAAACAGTATGCTTGGCCATTAAGCTTGACAGTTAAGGTTGAATTATATGCTACAGGAAAAAAAATAAATATTCAAAACATGGCCATATTTTTCTAATAATTTTAAGAGCTACTGGTATTTTTATGTATTAGTATGAAAGTCATTTAAAAACATAGGTTTTACATATGCATAGAATATGAGACACAGTGTTTGCATATGTAAATACTTTCATTTCATTCTTTGTATATATTTCAAATACAGATGAGCTGCATATATTTAAAATTCAGATTTTTTTTCTCTCTATCAACTATTGCAAGGCATCCATTCAGAGCCTAACCCTCCATGTTGTCAGATAACTCCCTCTTCCCTTGCAGGATGAGTTGGGTGGCTATATTGCCTCTGCAGTTATTCTTGCCTGGGCGGTGGCTGTTCACTCCTAACACTTCCCCAAGGGTTCTATTCAATACACATAATTTAGAAAATGAGTGACAAAAGTACCCACAAAACAGATGAATTAAATAATTGTATTGTTATGACAATTAATTTCATAACCAAGAAAAAAATGCAGCACTCTACAATTCAATAATGGGTACTATGAAATGCCAAGCCCCTTGTCTAGTCATATTCTTTAAAAAGTGTCCAATAACTAACAGCTAAGTCTGAGATTTAAAAAAAGCCTCAGGCACATTTCAAAAGGGATTTGGGTGTCTAACGCACTTTTTTTTTTGAGAATTCCAGACCAGAGGTGCTGCAAATATAAGTACCCTCTATTGGTATTTCTTTCCCCTCATCAGATATTACTTGAGTCTCCCTACAACTACAATTGCAGAATAGAATTTTAAAAGGAAATATTTTCAGTTCTCCTTCTTGGTGTTCACAGGTTTAGTCCAGAAATGATCAGTTCTCCCTGTTAAGACTTTAAAGTACAGCACCGTCCTTCTCCTTGAGGTGTGATTATAAGGTGGGTTTTGAACATGCCGTGAGCATTGTGTTAGTTGCTCTTTTTTAGGGGGCCTGGGAAGGAAGTTTTCCCTCATTACCATACTGGCTTTGGTGGAGTGTTGGGTTTTTTTTGCATTCCCCACAGCAGGTCTTAGGGAACACCTATTATGGTGAGCATAAAAGGTGTGGTAGGCTATATGATGCAACTAATTTGGTAAGTGTTGGGCGGACATCGAGTGCAGGTACTCCATAGGGAAGGTATCCAGTGACCAGATAAATGACCTAGTAAAGGACTTAAAAAGGAGGTGCTAGTTAAAGGAACATAATGGTGTTGGTTTGGGACTGGCAGGGAGTCAACCCCCCTTTCTTATATCCCACCTTACCCCTCTTACAAAGGGGGTGGATGATAAGATCCCGGCAATGGATTTGCTGGAGGAACCTGGATGGAAAAAAGAGGGGATGCTGGTAAAAGCCCTCCTGGTATGGTAAGGTCCCGGGAATAGATAAGCTGGAGGGACTTGAATGGAAAAAGGGGTGAGGGGTGGAAGTCCCCAGTGTAATTACAGAATAAACAGGAGTTACCTGCACTGAACACTTTTATCTGCTGGGTAGTTCCAGACATCTAATAATAAAGTTGCGGCCTGATTAAATCCATATCAAGTGTCTCCTGTCCTACAGCTGGATAACAAGTCTAGTATTGCTTGCCCTGCAACATTAACATTAACAACATGAAACTTTTGTATAATCCTTGAAATCTTAATTCAGGAAGGAATTTATTATCCCTTCATATTATATCAATGTACATTAAATGTACATTAAAAGGGCTACCACTAGACAGTTTATGGTTTATAAACTTAAAATAAACCCACACTGCTTGACATGACTAAACTGTGCATTACTTGTCATTTCAGTACTATTGTTGTTTGAAAATATCATGGCTGTAAGCAGAACACATACATCTTAGTCTTTTGTTGCTATTAAAACTCATATCAGCTTAAATGACTTCTGAGAAGGCTTAAGAGGCCTTCTCAGAAGTTGGTATGTTGGTATAGGACAGATAATATTTTTCATTTAAAGACTTGGCATCTGAGGGACACATCAAATTTAAAAATAACAACTGCTCATGGATCTAAGTTGGACTAACATGCCTGTGAGGTAGCACTCTGTTTTCACACATTGTATCCTAATAGTTTGTGCTAGAAATGTACTATCAGTTTAGTTCTTTAAAATGAGAAACAGATAGCCTTTCTCAGTCTTCTAAAGAAAAATAATTGTGTTTGAAGGTGACTAGTTTCTGTCATAAAAGTACAGTAGGGTAAAATAAAAATAAGTAACTTCTAAGCAAGTATTCACTTTAAGGTCATCTTCAAATTATTTTTTCCCTTAGATCAAAAATATGGATGAATGCATATTTGCATTTATATAGAGCAGTTTATCCAGAGAAAATCTCAAAAGACTGCACAGTAGAATCACATCACAGCCATTGAAGTGCACCCACCTCTAGGGTGAAACGTGGCAGCCTTTCTGCACCAGTAACCTCAGCACAGTTGAAGAACTGAAGAGGTTTATGTAAAATTTAATAATTATAGTAGCCATTTAGTCAGGCTGGGATATACTGGAAACACAAGAGAACCAAAGTAAACTCAGTACAATAAACACAGTCTCAAAATCCTCAGCTTCTGTTATCTAAGCAAGAAAGCACCAAAAACTCAAATAAAAGGCCTGATCCTTCTCTCAATGACAGTGGTATAAATCCACTAAAATCAGTAGATTGATACTTATGTAATTCAGAGGAGAATTTGGCTCATAGCATATGCTGAGAACATGTGCACAGGGGACAAACAAGTTTAGTTTAATCATATGCAATTATTCTAACTGGTAAGTCATATGAACAAAATAGAAATGGTTAACCTGTGTTTTCTCTAGACATATGCTATAATTAATATAGAATAATTTCTAGGCATTTTTCTGTAACACTGAAAGAGTTCTCCAATCCAGATAATATAACAAAATCTTCTTTCGAGCGTAGTCATGCAAGCCTGGTCCATGGGATTTTAGGATATGGGATTTTGCCACTATACCAACATATGTTGCTGTATCAGGCTTGCAGGAGTATGTTCAAAGGAAGAATTTGTTCTATTGTCTGGATTGGAGCAACAATTAAACAGGAATCCCAAGAAATTGCCTCTATGCATAATCAAGTGAAGTTACATTCCAGTCATGTCAGACATGTCACCCCTGCTTTTAGCATCCAACTAAACCACCTTGTTAGCGTGTATAATAATAGGTGTTGCAAGGCAAATCTTATGAAAGGTTGATTATTTTCTTGTAAAGAGAACAGCACATCTGGAATTCTAGGAAAGAAATGTGCCAGTCGTATGTTTAACTAAAAGGAATCACTCAAATTCTGAAAAGCACTTCTTATAATCAATACTAACCAATTAACGTAATGGAATAGCATATGAACCAAATTACTGATGAACTGGTATCAAATTACATTTGATACAATACCATCTAAGGAACTGAGTTTATTAATCAAACTACTTGTATGATATATTAAGTATAGTCTATAATCTTTGCAAATAACCGGTGGAACTGGGAAGCCAGACTTGCTTCAACCTTGAAATAAAATGTAGCCATTACGCCTTTAAACCTTATCAGCAATACTTTTTCTTCAAGTAATTTGTGCATAAAGATTTCACTACTAACAACAATTTGAATGCTTCTGTTTCTGTTTGCGTGTATATCAATATCTATATATTTAAAGGAAACCTTGCAACAAGAAATTGCAGATTTAGAGGTGTGAACAGGAAACAGGGAAAATGTTTCAGCTTATATATTACCTTGAAAATTAAAATGGACTGAAGGTTGACTGAGCAGAATTTTTCTTTTTAAAAATAAATGTTAGCACAGCAATTGCTTCAGGCTGAAGTGGTACTTTGAAAAGACAAGATGCTGCTTCTCTCAGCAGCAGTGAAAGTTAACAGCCATTGTTGAGAAGAGAGAGGATTCAAAGTGCAAGGTCAGCACAAGGAGAGGAAAAAATTACCCAGATGGCAGTATTATACAAAGTATTTGTACAAAATAGCAAATAAAGAGGACCCTAAAAAGAAAAAATATATAAATATTTAAATTCTCAATTCATCTCAGAGCTGCTATAATAGTACTAAAGAACTAGCATTCCACCGTCTAATTTTCTTAGTTTGGATGTTAACAAATAGCTTTAGTGATAAGCTACTGACATGACACTAATGAAGTTACTCATTGCCGATACACACTTTCTGTAGATTGGTTCAAGTCTGAACCTTTCAAAGCTGCAATTTCATACAGATAGAGAAATGTGGACATTATTACTGAAACTATTCAATTGTTTTTTTCAAAATAGCTCTTGCGTTTAGTACTGCCTCTTCTAACTCCTCAATAGCAAGATATCAGGGCCATCGGAGGTAAACATCCACAGCAACAGGGCTAGTGTTGTTCTCAATATCATGCAAAGTGTTGGTAGTGACACAGATGACATTGACAGTCTGACATTGTAGATTAGTTTATAATTAAAATAACTGGGATATCCAGACCATCATGTGAGACCATCTGCACTGTTATTCACCTCTAAGGCCTTGGGTGGGACATATAAAGACGTTACTCAAAGGGGGGAGGGCTTTGCTTTTCAGTCAGAAAATTGGCTAAAAGGGCCAAAAGAAATTTAGAGGAAAATAAATCTGACCCCACCACTCTCTTTTTGGTTTTGCTGTTGATTATTTTATTTTTACTTTATTCTATTTCGTAGCACCTGTGGTGTTGATGCGTGCACAGTCTCAAGCAGAGACTTTCCTTAAAAACTACCTGTAAGTAATAGCAAACATGCAATTTAAGTACAACCCTCCGGTGAAATATAAAATAAAATGTAATGCACATTTTTTTCTGTCCCATCAAGAGGAAAGGAGGTTACATTATTGTATTTTCTTCACTGTAACTGGTAGTAACCACAGTAAATCCACCCTGCACCTACATACTGCCTTTCACCCTCCTAAAAGTTGCCTTCTTTTAGTAGGAGGCTGCCATTGATTGCCTTTTGTTCCCTGGTGACATTAACCTTGGATTTGAAATATTAAGAGCATTGTCTGAAATGTGTGTCTCCAACTACTACTTACAATAAAGGTAAAAAATTGCCTTTGAGAAATGAGAGCAAAAGATGGTATAAAAATTCATAACTCTGGAAAGGTACAATTAGAGACTCAGAGAAAAGCCCTGTAGGTGAAATGAAGCCAACAGAATTCTGTAGAAACAAAATAGGATTCTAGAGAAATTGCTCTAAGAACTCATAGCTTCTCTAAGAAAATTAATAGTTATTTTTAGGATTATGCCCTGTTCTTGTTCTCTCATACTTATTTACTCCCATATTGACATTATCTGTCCACACATCTTAAATTTATCCATGAACCAAAAGAAGGCACTCAAAACCGTAGGAAGGAATCTATGCCTTTCATAAGCTAGCAGAGTTTCCACCATAATGCACCCAAGATTCTACTGGCAGCATACAGCACTGCCAATTATTTCATAAATAAATGTATACTTGCTTGACCTTATAAGTGAGTAAATTGTCAAATAAAACACTTTATTTGATAGCAAGTACTGCAAATCATTGATGCACCAAGGCAAATAGAATTTATAAGGCCTTCTTATTGATTTTTCCACCTTTCTTACACAATGTATATTTTATGCTGCATGCTTTTTGCTATCTGTGCTCTCTTTTGGAGTTATACACTTCCTGGAAAACATTCTGAGAGGTTATCACTTTTTCACATGAAAAGAAAAAAAAATAATCCTATGAATTTGCAGTCTGTCCACTCATTTAGTAATACTGGGTAACACTGACCAATTGTAATAAACTACTTATCGCATTAGGCCCTACTCGCCACGGAAGTTCTAAGGAAATCTTCAGGATCAACAGGTAGTCATGCATCAGGTATTGATTGAATACAAACTTGGCAAAAATCAGAAGTCTGTTGTTTTGCTGCATAGGAATGAACTGTAGAAAGAGTGAAATGGTGCTAGAGGCTTAACATAAACAAACATATATCCCTAACTCACATATTTGTTTATACAGCCATAGATATCAATTTAACCTTCAGTTACAAATTACAAACCCTCAGTGAACAAATACACAGCCTCTATCTTACCAAATGAAATCAGAAAAAGCTGCATTGATGAAAAGTCTGTCCAGTTTTACAACCAAAAATAAATACATGACTACTTGTATTTAACATCCATCCCCATCCTTTTCCGAGGACCTGATGTCCTTATCCAACACTGTTTTGAGAAGTTTAAATGCATCTCCATCAGCGTAGTGGAGGATGGTTATTCTTGAACACTGAAGACTTCTCAGAAGGTAGGATAAAATTTTTCGTCTTGTGTGCCAGCCAGCTGGAGACAGGCTCCTACAGGCTATCCTCCAATTTACCAGAGGCAAGCCATAGTCAGAAAAGGAGTAGCAGGGGTAGAAGGTCTGGAATCATCAACAAAGGAAACTAGCAGATGTATATCTTTTACTAGGTTATTCTAAGAATATACTATCGGTGTATTGGAGAGAGACAAAAGAACACTATTATATTCCATTGAGAGAAGCATGTACGCTGACAAGATGGAGAAAATGACCTGAAATCCCCATTTCACGTCTGAGTGTGGAGCTTGAGAATTAGACTCTATACAGGAAATGTAGGTTAGAGGAGGTAACGTGTGGGGAGACAAAAATGTACTTTTTCCTGTGTGAATGCTTATTTTATTTTTAAGTCTAAAGATTGGATGAACAGAACAAAATTAATAACAAACACCTTTGTCTTAACTACAGTATTCACTTGAAGTTTGAAGCAAAATGTTGTTAAAAGCTTTGAGAGTAAGGTGAATTGGACTAGAAGAAACTACTACTGTTACTGAAAGAATGAGAGATAAAATGTGCATTTTTATCATCCCAAGGAAAGTGTCAAGGTAAACTAATGTATTCACAATCTGTAACCATAATTAAGGAAGTTCTCTCTACAGCAAGCAAAGATAATCTGATCAGGATAATATCACTCTTTCCTTGACAGCTATGCTATTCATGATTTTTTTTCATTTTTAATCATAATTTCATGTTCCAGAATGGCTGTAACCATTGGATTATCTTTCCCAGTTTGGGGCTTCTACCAGATGTGTTCATGTCATGATCACTGTTAGTGTTCTGTTGGAACTAACTTTGGGAGAAAACAAAACTGACAATATGCATCAAGACTGCGAACAAAAAAGTAGACATAAAATGTCAACATAAGCAGCCCTTTATGGTCCTCAGACAAAGAAGGCACTTAAAATAGAGAGACTGCTGAATTGGAATTAATTTGCAAATTGGACACCATCAAATTAGGCTTGAATAAAGACTGGGAGTGGCTGGGCCATTACACAAAGTACAACTATTTCCCCATGCTTCTTCCTCTCCCACCACAATTCCTCACATTTCCTTGTCAATTGCTAGAAATGGGCCATTTTCATTACCACTACAAACAGTTCTTTTTTTTTCCTGTTGATAATAGCTCACCTTAACTGATCACTCTCCTTATAGTGTGTATGGTAACGCCCATTGTTTCATGTTCTCTGTGTATATCTGTCTATCTTCCTACTGTATTTTCTACTACATGTGTCCAGTGAAGTGGGATGTAGCCCACAAAAGCTTATGCTCAAATAAATTTGTTAATCTCTCAGGTGGAACAAGTACTCCTGTTCTTTTTGCGGATACAGACTAACATGGCTGCTACTCTGAAACTTAAAATAGTCAGTTTCAAATGGCGGGATTCTCTGCAGAGAAGGCTAACATTCTATTTGGCATGAGAACAGACACCATCTGCTTGCAAGAGACAACAGCACTAATATCCTGGGCATTCATATTACTGCAGACATCAAAAGTATCATCTATAGAAGCACAGTACTTATATATGATAAAATATTGGTGAAAAAGACTGCCGTGAAAACACCTTGTATAGTAAAACTTGCCATGATTGAACGTGATCAAGTAGCAGTAGTTTCTGTTTAGAAGCCATCTGGTACACGGTTTGTGTGTCCAATTGACTTCCTCCTGCCATGTCTTGTCACAGGCAACTTCAACAGTCACTATGTCACTAGTGATACTCCAATAATGAAAACAGTGGGGAAGAAGTTGAGAAATGGGCAGAAATAAATAACTTAACCTTGCTCTATGTGTTAAAGGACAAATGTACCTTCTGAAGTGCATGATGGAACAAAGGGTACAATCCCAATTTAGCCTTTATTACCTTTGAAAATGCAGGCTACTTCAGAAGGGTGATCATGGCAGCAATCAGCATAGACGAGTGCAAATGACAACAGAGGCTGTAGTACAACCCAGGAAAATACAGTACATGCCAAGCTTCAACTTCAGGAAGTTGACTAGAGAGGCTGTGCCTTTGAATTGGATTAAACCATTTAATATTACTCTGACACATGAACAGTATAGAGAACTGGTCTCCCTGGTGTGGAAGACTGCCCAAAGGCACATCCCTAGGAGACATCAGACACTATATATACCCTGTTTTTTAGAACAGACAAGCCACAATATGAGAGAAATTCGGAACTGTTTGACTGCGATCCCTTCAATGATGAAACCATGAGAATGGGGAAACATTTATGAGAGAGATTGGCATGACTGATGGAGGCAAATGATTGAAACAACTAACTTGTGCCGTAAAAGTAATCAAGCAAGCTGAATTCCAACTGAAAACAACCAAAGCACATTGTCATGGTCTCTCCCAACCAACTCACACACTAACTCATCCTCAATGGTAAACCACCCCACAAAGCAAAGTGCAGAACAAAACAAGTCAAGCAGAATTTTTGTTTACTCCTCAGAGACACAGTTCACAATGAGAAGCTCAACACAAAGGCACTGACAATAGCTATGAAAACCTTGAAATGTAGAAAGGGAGCTGGACTTGATAGTACAACTAATCAGCTATTACTACACTTCGGGACGAGAGCAAGGAAGTGGCAGCTTTACTTTCATAATTCTTGCCTGGAGACACTGCAGATACCCACCTGCGGAGACAGGCCAAAATGGTCACACTATTCAAATCTCAAAGACACTAACTCAATGAAGAGTTTGTCACACAGTATCCTTACTCTGTCAACCTACAAGCCAAAAGAGTGGATAATACATCGATATAATAGCACCAATAGTGGAAGACCAGCTGCAGCTTACCAAGCCGGGATTTCATGCTGTGGTCAATTTGCAAACCTAACAAAACATCAAAGATGGCTTTAAAACCTACAAAAATGTAGAGGCTATATCTATTGATCTGTTGTCTGCTTATGACACTGTGAACCATTGTCAGCTTCTACTAAAATCATCAAGAATTCTGAGAAATAGCAAGATGGTCCAAGACATCTCCTCCTTGTTTCACAATCGACAGCTCTTTCTCAACATGAATGGTTATAAAAATAAACTGAGTACTCAATGGAATGCATTGCCCTAGTGTTCAGTATTATCATCCTGGTCATTTAATGTCTACACAAAAGTTATCTAGAATTCCCCAACTTGTGGAGATTCATTTATTCAGATGATCTTTGCAGCCCCACACCAACCAGATTTGAAATATTCTAACTGGTTCTTTGAGAGTACTTGGAAAATAATATCAAACATGGTTCTTGAGTGCCAACTCTAACAAGCCACAAGTATGTGCCTTCCACCTCAAACACTGTCAGCCTTAAAAAAAGACTACAGATACTTTGGAATGGTACAATCCTTGAGCACTATGAATGGCCAGTGTGCCTAGGGATCACATTAGACTGAAATGTGATATTCAAATATCACATTAAGAAGTTGAAAAAAGTGAATACTAGAAACTGGCCAACACAAAATGGGGAGCTGACTTCAAAACACTCTGAGCAACCCAATCATGCCCATGTTTCTCACCTGTGGAATACTGTGCTCAAATACAGACACGCCAAAGCCATGCATACAATATTGACACTGACCTCAATCAATCCTGTAGGATCATCACAGGGACTTAGAGACCAGCTCCCATACCATTACTAAATTTCTTTGTGGGGATTGCACCATCATCAGTATGGTAAATCCTTCAGTAAAAAGGAGACAAAAAAGGGCATATGATCCAAGACACGCACTACTTAGATACATTCCACCACCCAACAAGCAAGTCCAGAAGGACCATTCCCTCTGAAAATCCCTTCCCCCAAAACACCACTGCAGAAGGCTACAGAATAACAAAACGGTAGGAAATGCAGACGATCTTGGAGAACCTGATTCCTTCAGACAAGCTCTTTCCAGGCACTGACCAAACAAAAACACTGGTGTACTCTAAATTGAACAAAAGCTGGGATGGCCAAGACTGATGGCAATATAACAAAGTGGAAGCTGAGGAATAACCTCCAATATAAATGTGGAGAGCTCAAGCAAACACTTGAACACTGCGTAATGCAGTGCTCCTGTTGACATCTTGTACTCCCAGGGAACTATTTGAGATAAGTGACATCAGATCTTAGCTGTGGTTTTGAGTGACAAGTTATGATAATAACCTTACAGGTCCTGTATTGCTTACCTAAAAAGATACCAGTGAAGTGTGCTTAAATATATTAATCATTTTACTTATTTTCAAATGTATAGAAGATTAGCATATAAAAAATCCTAAAATCTGCTCCATTCATTTCCATGTGAGGCAAGCAAATTACCATTCTTGAAACAGCCATCTGTATTAAAATACAAAATTAAAAATCTGTCCCTTGTTTGAATACTGGTCTGGGGTGCCCAAGTGCAATTTTTTTCCTGTTGGCATAAAAACATAGATCTGTTAGATTTTCCCCACTTTTTTTCTTTTAAGTATTGTGCTGTATTTTCTATATGGAGTGATGTCAATTGTTATGGATAGTTTCCCACCCCTTATTTTTTCAGGGAAGTTAAATTGCCATGAATTGGAAGCATAAGAGAACCTGATGAGATACAGCTCTTTGGGAGGGGGAAAATGAACAAACAAAAAGCCCCTCAAACCACACACAATACAAGGAAAATTTTAAAAAAATGCAGGATAGTCCTGAATGCCCTGCCCCTTTCATTTCTTCCAATTTTGTTTCCATGGAATCTCACTTTTACTTTAATTTCCCCAAAACCTGATCCCAGCGTGTGAAGCTGCTCCCTGCTTAAGGGGCCAAACTTCCATGGACATATAAAGTTGGTATGAAATTTTCTGCAAAAAAATTTCAGTTCCTCAAACCCAGAATACTTCACAGAAACAGTTTGAGTTTGGTGAACTTTAATCAAATCACAGGCAGATTTCATTGAAAACCTGCCTAGTTCTTTGCCAGTTCATGTGAGGGGGCTACTGGAAAACTCAGGCTCCCAAGGTCCTCAGCTTTGGACAGAGGTGAAATTAAAGCCAAAGACTTACTGGTACGGGGGCCGGCTCTGGCCCCTCGAAAGGGCCGGACCTCAGGCGGAAGGGGCGGGCCTGGGTGTCAGCATCCCCCAGTCAGCCCTTCCACACTGCAGAGCTTTAAAGTCAGCTGAGTACGGGCCAGTACTAGTGGCCACTTTTCACCAGTACGCCATACCGGTTTACATCATCCCTGGCTTTGGAGAAACCTCTCCAGATTTCCAAGATTTATAGCTCCAGGGCTGCCCTGAAATGCCCTGATTTGTAAAAAAAAATAAAATTTTTAAATATTGAAATTTCTCATGAACCAGAAGTGCTTATATTCAGCCACAGAAGTGATGACGGAATGAGGCAGTGTGCTTGGCAGTAGATTTATGTCTGCAATTTGCCAGCTGCCATGATCTTCCTTTCCTTGTTTGCTGTGCCACTCTTGGTACTGAATTTCTGGTAGTGAAATCCTATGCTTACATATTTATCATCAAAAAGTAGGACAGAAAAAATGAAAACTTTTTTTTAAACACTAATCTGTGATGCTTTTAAATAACGACATAACCAAATGTTTTTTCCCCCTCCACCTCTTAACAGTTTGTGTGTTTATTTTACAATCAGTCAATGTGGGTGGGATGGAATGTGAAGTGAGTAGGTTTTAGCAATTATTACCCCATCAAGGATCATCCTGAACTGATGGCAGAAGAATTCCTCTTGGGACTACAAATAAAACATTCCATGTGATATTCAAGACAATGACGTGACTGTTTACTGAGCTATAGAAATCTGAGAGGAAAAGAAAAGCTGCAGGATAGCAGTGGGCCAGTTTCAAAATGTGAAGGTGACTTTTATACAGTATTCAGAGGCATGGACATGTTGTACCTGATTTCCCAACTGAACATTTGAAGCTGTATATGATTACAGGAAACTGACTGTGAAGCACTGATTAGATATTGTTGCAGGGAATACATCCGGCAAGCAATATTTACAAGAGTGTAATTTAGATGATGATGTTGATTGGTCAGTGCAGATCTCATTTCTGGAAGCATCCCATTTTGTAAGAGTCTCACTAGAAATGGCTTGCCTGTGCACACTACCTGCAGGAGATTTACTATTTTGGGTGTGCTGATAGCAGCACAATGCCTCCATTGCTGCTTCTGCCCACAGCACAGGGGGAAAATCTACTCCTTAAATCCACATATTGGCATTAAACTGTGATACTCTGCCCTTTACCTCCAGGTAAAGATTTCTTGTTGACATCAGTAGGAGTTTTGCTCACATAGAAAGCACAGGAATCCAAAGCCGAGTACTGCCATATACACAAGGAAAGAGACATTTACCTCTACTGTCCATGTGCTTCACAAAGACCCAAACTTCAAAGTTAGTCCCACAGATGGCATATCTGCAAAGTAAATTATTCACTGAATAATTTTTTGATGGAATATTCTGCCATGGTGGTCAGCCGACCCTGCCATCTGGCATGTCCCCTTTAAAGATTCAGAAAAGTCCAACAGATATATAGAGACACCTATAGGTCCTGGCAATGATTGGTGCCTGGAGAAAGAATCTTGACACTGTACTTATCAGGGTCTGAAGCCATCCAGAGCAGGCAGGGAAAGGCACATACACACTCCTTTTGGGAGCTAAAGCCAAAATAATATTGTCTTGGACTGAATAGAAAAATCTGCACAGCGTAAGCTTATACAATCTGCCCTCTTTCTCAATGTGAAGAGAAATATGCACAACTTCTTGCCTCGTCCTTTAGAAATTACATAAACTGGGTTTAATAATAAACAAAACAAGTTTATTAACTACAAAAGGTAGATTTTAAGTGGTTAAAGGGAGAGCAAACAGAACAAAGCAGATTACCGTAGTAAATAAATAAAAGCTGCAAACTGAATTTAACACACTAGATAGGTAGGATACAAATGAGAAAATTCTCACCCTGAGTGATAAGCAGGCTGGCAGATTTTTAAGGCACAAGTTGCCTTGGCTTCCCCAGGTTTTCATAGACAGGCTAAAGGTCTTAGCCTGGGACTACCACTTCTAACAGTTCAGTCTTTGTTCCTCAGGCATTTTCAGGTGTGTTGTTGTAGGGAGAATGAGGACCACTCATATTGTCATTGTCCTTTTATATCTCTGAGAGGTTTCTATTACACACACAGTTGCCTGGGGTAATCCTTATGCTTGTGTGCATTTCTTCAATAAGCCACTAACATTGTTTAGCCTCATCCACTGTAGCACATTTGAAATATAGAGACATGGTCAATATTTTCAGCTTCAGTTACAAAAGTGATACATGCATACAAATTGGATAAACATGTGCAGTGAATCATAACCTTTCCAATGATACCTGACATGGACCTTCTTGCATAAAGTATATCTCAGTTATGTTATATCCATAGCGTAAGCATATTTCCATAAATAATATGGAGTGTAATGTCACAGGGTGATTCAGTAGCTATAGTGTACTTAAATTTTCAAGAAAGTCTTTGAAAAAGTACCTCAAAGGTTTGTAAGCAAAGTAAGCTGTCATCGGATAAGAAAGAAGGATCTGAGATGGATCGATAACTGGTTAAAGATAGGAAACGAAGGGTAGTAATAAATGTTTTGTTTTCAGAATGGAGAGGGGTAAAAAGTGATGTCGTCCAAGGGTCTGCATTGTTCTGATTATTTGATCGTCCCTGTGTCCCATCTAGGGCTGGGACTGACAATCTTTTATAACCCTTTTCCCTTATCCCCTCCCCCTACACCTGGGACATATTTGATTACATCTCAGGCCCTTGCCCATATTTGGTATTCCGGGGCAACATAATTATACTTTCAATGGTTAAACAATCCATTTGAGTCCTTTAATTTCACCTCCAGGTGTCAACGTGGTTAGCTCTATGGTTACCTTATTGCAAAAGTACATAAAAATCTACTATTTAAAACATTTCTGCAAATATGCAGTGTACTTATTATTTTGTGGTTTATTTTGTCATGCCAAAACACATATAGCTAAATTTCATAGCATAAGCATAAATATTTAATCTAGGTTTAAGTCAAAAGAGCCCTCTAGGCCTCACCAGGATTTATGTTAACTCTTAAACCTTAATTCTAACAGCAAAACCTGCTGTACTTAATCTTTTGTTTACTTCTATTTGTGTTACTGCTTAGCATACAGACCATATGTTAATCAGAAATATACCTCCCCTAAAGATGTCACTAATAAGCTAATCTAAATCAAATACTCTCACCCTTATGCTAACAATTTATTATGCCAAATGCCAACTGCTAGGCCTCAAGCATATTGCAGAGTCTGACATCAACACATTTTATGTTAATCTACTTGCATAATAGCATTTCATAATGCAGAAGCTACTTGATATAGGTTACCAAAATCAGGTATGGGGTTGAAGGTCAACATTGATAAGGTAAAGTATTTTTCTGGACACCCTTCCTTATATATTTTTATACCTTCTTTTGCAATCTGTTTATTAAAGAACTATACTGAAGTACTTTTTTAAAAATTCCATAAAGAACAATTTCCATTCCAGTCCTGTGATATACATCAACAATGGAGTTTGTCGCCCATTTCTACACAAATAGTGTATTGAATTACAACTGTAAGTTATATATATGTACCCCTTCGGCCCCTCTGAGTTGGCAGCAACAAAGGCTGGGTTCAGTATCCAGGGGTTCCGTTTCAATAACACAATGCAAAACCGGCTCAAGCCCTCACCCAGTGACCTGGGACAATTACATACCATCCCCTCGGGCACCTCTAGGAGACTATACTTCCCCTCTCAAGCACAGAGTCTGAGTGTAGCAAAATCCTTTTAATAAAGGAGAGAAACAATGTAGTATCATATTGGGGAAACACCACAATCAGGATTCATAACATAAACCATGAGCAAAAGACCCACCAAGTAAGTTTTGGCAATGTCCTTTTCCTTTTAGGGTCTTAAATCCAATCACTCCAAAGTCCTACAACCCAAAAGTCTCTGTTCCTGGTCAGTGCCGCCCCAGAATTCAAAAGTTTATCTGCAGAGATTTACTCCGCCAGCCTGGGTGGAAATGGGCGGGGGGCAACAGAGTGTTAAGGGGCACCTTACGTGGGCTGGGGCCAACTCCCTGCCTCTCCGTGGAGTTCTGCTGCAGCCTTCGCCACGACCGACACCACTCCACCAGCTGTGCCACTCCTCCAGCTGATCCGTGAGCCGCTCCAGCCGTCCTCGCAAACCGTTCTGTTCGATCGCTGTTCCGTGGGCCACTTCAACCGTCCCACAAATTGCTCCATTCTTCTTCACTCGGCACACTGTTCCATGGGCTGCTCCAACCATGCTGCAAACTGCTCCCCTCTGCCAGCCGCTTAGAGATACATCTTCAGGCTCCCCACTAGTTAACACAGCACTCAGCTCAGTAAGTTTAGCTCTTTTAGTGATTTCAGCTTCTAGCAGGGGAGCCCCAGTGCTGGTGCACCATTAGCCCAAAGTGAATTCAGTTCAGCAGCCTCTAGATGGACTCCTAATGGAATCAAAATTAGCTCTGTTCTTCAACAGTGGAGAGAGAAGGAAGTGGTGCAATTGGTGTTCCAGGCCCTCTAAAGGGGCCCATACCATCAGCTACACATGCCAGTCCCCAACCTTTCTCAATTCACTGGGTTTTGGAACCTATGTCCCTTGTCTAGTGAGTGCTACTTAGTTGATGGTGAGATTCTTTGTCATAAAACAGGTTCATAGTCCCTCATTCACATAATCAGGATAACAACACTTTATTCCTCCTGCCCCAATAACAGAGAAATTGAGGATCCCACAGCTGCCAAAGTGACCATTTTAGGCTGCCGTGGGCTATGCTGGGCAGGCTGGGTGTTCCTATGCAAAAAAGATCAGGCCTCTAAGTTCTTTTCCACACTCTCCATAATCCACCACCAGATGTCTGGGTAGAGCTTATCCTGTCTCTGCTTACATATAAGCAAAGTTTTTGTACAAAACCCGCTTTATTTCCCACTTCATTATGCATAACAAGCAATGTGTGTCAAACTTTGTCATGTGCCCTATTACAAGAGTGCCTGTATCCTGAATTCATGGATCCAACTTTGTACCTACTGGTTCATTACATTGGTTAACCTGTTTAACAAAACTAACCAAGGACTAGTGCTACCTGGGATGGAATTTTTTGTTGTTGAACTGAAAAAAAATGGGAGAACTGTTTAATATACATTCCAACTCCAAAATGTATCTAGGCTCAGCCGTGCATTTGCTATTAGAACGTTCATGGCATCCAGTTCATTACCTTTTCATGGATGCATTCAACTGCCAAACAAAATTGTCATAGTTTGGATAGCTCTAGTCCAAAAGTTCTGATATTTCAAAAACTGATAGAAAATATGTCCAACTTCTGATCTCAACTCCCACTGAGCTCTATGAGACTCAGATTCTGCCTAATCTGAAGGAAGGTTTTGGTGCACAAGTTTTACCTCACCAGAGAGCTAGGATTCTGAATTTTTAAATGATATACACAGTACTAGTGTACAGAGTTGGTGGTTTCCTAGACACCAGGCTAAAACATATTGATACTGTATAAGCAGGTACTTTTCTGAGGGTTATAATTTTTTTCCCTATCATTTTTGTCACTTCAAGGCCTGTACATCATAACTCACGAAACCTTTATTTTTTTTATATTCCTCTGGAATGAAATTTTGTAAATTTTAATTTATATGTAAAATATTTTTATTAATAATTTTTAAACATACACACACACATATAGATACGTGATAGTGAGAAACAAGGAGATTGAGTTTTTTTGCTTATCAAAAGAAGATAAAGAGGTGACTTGATCATGGTGTACAAGTATCTTCACAGGGAGAACATACAGGGTATTAAAGGGCTCTTTAATTTAGTTCAGAAAGGTATCAAGAATCAATGGCTCGAAATTATTGCCTGACTAACATGAAACCCGCAGGGATGATTGACCAACTATTGGAACAGACTACCAAAGGGAAAGCTGGATTCTCCCTCTTGATGTCTTCTGATCAAGTCTGGAAATCTTTCTGGAGGATATGCCTTAGTCAAACACTAATTCCTGAGCTCAATTACAGGGGTAACTGGGTGAAGTTGCATGGTCATACTAGATGAGCTTGGTTCCTTGTGGCCTTAAAATTGTTGAATGTATGATTTCTTAGAGATTTTATTGACATTTGTTTGGGAAGGTGTTAAAGCCACTAGTGAGCTATGATCACCCATCATTTAAGCAGACATCCTTTAAACCAGACACACGTTGTATGTATAATATCCTACATATAGTTAATGTTTACAATTATTTCCTGGTTGTAGTATTTGGAGACAATGTGCAAATACAAACCATTCAAATACAGAGCTATGCAAAATGAACATCCTACTTGAAACAAAAAGAATATCTGAAGCATCTAATCAAAATAGAAGGGATGTAAGGAGGGAGGGAGAAGATACTTATAAAGGCTGAAGTAGGAATTTCAAGCTGGAGGACGTGGAATAATATTGTGAATACAATTCTGAATAGTGAAGCATAATGCATAAACAGAGGTTGAGGAGGAGGGAAGTTCCAAACTTTAGGGTCTACCACAGCAAAGACACTCAAGGCAAGATGTAGGGATTTCTAAAGTAAACTTATCTTCTTTTGAGCTACTTGGACATTAGCAGGAAAATTTGTTAGCCTACACGGAAAAATTCTCACTGTGTTGATTACATAGGAAATCATTTAAAAATATATATCTTTCAATTTTTATGAAATAAATGTCTGAGATATTCATCCTTTGCATATAACTGGTATTTTGCCAGAAACCAGGATTTGCTAGGAAAGTTATGGGAATGTACAAACTGCACTTGTAAATTTTTAATTTTTCTCCGGGGTCAAAACTTCATCATAATTTGCAGCGAAAAAGTGTTAGCAAATGAGATGAAATATTTCTCAGTACCAAATTTGCAAATAGTCTTGTACATTCACAAAAACATCAGTTTTCCTAATCAAATCCACAGCAAAGTCTGACACTGCAGTCCCAACGCTGTGCAACGGTATCTTGATTAAAATGATATACATGATATAAATCTTTTCTGTCAATAAATTTTACGAACTTTTTATCTATATTCAGTGGGTAGCTGTTCAAAGGTACTCCTTATGTCACACATGTTGCACAGTATATTCAATAATTACCTTTATATTCTTCAGATTCCCAGCTTTGCATGGTTTTTTGTGCATAATTATATTTATGAATAAAATACTTTCCAAAAATACCTTTAAAACCTAGTGACATGCATTCAAAGCTGATTATTATTTCAGATAGACTGTACCAAAGGTGAACTGCTGTTCCCAATTAGCTAAAGTTTTACTATTGTAGTTGTTGCAATTTTACCATGAGGCACAGCTGAGAAATCATTATACTAGAAGCTACTAGCACTAATATAGTGAGGGGTCAGTTACATTATAAAACCAAGCTTGCTAATGTAGTCTGCCCTTACTCCCTAATTTTCATTTCAGAGAAAATGGAAGAGTGTATACCATTTAAAATGGTTTTCACTTTTGTTATTTTCCTACTTAAAAGAATCAATTTTGAAAAAAAAATTAACTACCACATTTTTTAGCGTGTGCTTAATACCTTTTTGCACAGTAGCTTTTTTTCCCTTTTCAGACTGTTTTTTTACACTTTATGTAGTGGTAAATTATGACATAAATTATGATTATTTATTCCTCTGACTTTGGTTAAGGCATTCCCCATGCCTGTCAAAATGCATGCAGTCAGTCACTCAGTTGCTCATTGGCAAAGCTGATATACAAACTCCAGAACAAAGCAGAGCAGCAGCAGGGACCCACAGAGAAACAGATAGAGCAAAATTTCTCTTCTGCTGTGGGGGGAAGGCCTAGACAGCCCCCATGCAGATGTCTAAACAATATGAGAGGCTTGCATGGCATTCCTTGAAAATCCCCCTGCTGCTGGAAGGGATGATAACAGAGCTTATTGGGGGATATCAGGAATAAAGTTAGAGCTTCAGAGGGAATCTTAAAAACTTTGGAAGTTCAGACACTCAGGGACCAAATTCCTAGGTAACACAAATGTCAGTCAAAGTTACTCATTGGCCCATACATTTCTCTGGTAGGGTAAAGCAGCTGGAAAGCTGGGTTAACCAGCATTCTGAGGATTTATCCCTTTTGTGTAAAGAGAATCCCTGATTGGTGTAATGTTGGTATAACAACTCTTTGTCAACCTCATCTTGGTCTCTGAGACCTGGTCTACATGGGGGCGGGGGGGGGGTGGGAATCAATCTAAGATACAGAACTTCAGCTATGAGAATAGCGTAGCTGAAGTCGATGTATCTTAGAATTAAAATTATTTACTTTGTGTCCTCATGGAGCGCCTCGGCTCCTCCGTTGACTTTGCTTCCTCCTCTCGCTGAGTTGGAGTTCAATAGTCGATGGAAGAGTGATCGGGAATCTATTTATCACGTCTACACTACACGTGATAAATCAATCTCCAATAGATTGATCGCTACCCGCCGATCCGGTGGGTAGTGTAGACGTACCCTGATAGAGTGAAGGGTGAGAAAAGGGATATGTGTGCCTATGGGCAACTAGGCTTATATTACAGCAGTCCTATATCTACTCAATTATTTCAGAAATAAGTCTTGCCCTAGAATCAGAAAAATGCAAGGGTAGCACTGAGCATAGCTGCTGGAACCAGTGGTGCTTAAAGTGGTTTCCATTATAAACAGGGTTTACAATTTTGTTCAATGGCTCTAAGGACTCCCACTTTACCAGTAGTTCCAGCATCCCAGGCTCTGAGCCCCCATCTCAGCTGCATCAACTCTAACTTAGCTACAGATGAGGATCTAGCCCATTGAGTGTACATAGAAGCCATCTATTTACCAAGAAATGGAAGGGCAGGATTGTATCAAGAAAAGCAATCAAAAGGAGGTTCTGGGAAGGTACAAGACAAAGAAGGGAAAGTTGCCTGATCTTCCAACTTGTTTTGACTCTGGCTTGGCATAAAGTTATACCAGCTTTCATTTACAATTGCTTACCAACATGTAACTTAAAGCATCATTTACATCACTTCTGAATCTGACCTAAGGAGACGATCTAAACTGACAATACCAAGCAGTTCTGAGCACAGATTGTCATTCTCTTTTCTGTCTCAACCTTTGTGCTAAGATATGGCAGCATATACAGTACTGACTGACCCCACTGTTATAAGTTATTTGCAATATCTAATCACAGCAATAACTTGTGCCTTATATATGTACAAACTTACATCCAATAATGTAGTTATTATTTAGCTTAGGACATGTTTCTACCTTTGTTAAAAAAATTCTTACAGTTAACCATCTTGCAGAAAATCACAGTACAAAAGGGGTTATTTAAATGACAATTTCTGAATACCATTGACTTTTCTGTTTAAAGTTGGACAGTTTAATTATTTTGGCATGTGTTCTTTGTATGGGCAGTCTCCATGTGTTCATGAGCTAACCTTTCAAAGGTATAATAAGGTTCATGGACATTAGGGAGACCATATATTCTGGGAATTCTGTTGCTTTTATTAAAGGAATATTTTTCATTTTCTTGTCCTATTGTCACCCTGATTAACTGCTGTATTTAATAGGAAATGATTTGTGTAGTTTCACAACAACTTATAGTTTTATTCACAAAACAGAGCGTAACAGAACAGTGCATCCACATTTTTGTTTTCCATTGTATGCATTTCCATCAATTGCTATTATCGGATTTTCCTTGTGAGACCAAATGATCCACAGAGATTTATCTTTCCACAGAGTTTTGATTGCTTTAATTTTTGTGAAGGGTAACAGTGACTTTATTTTTTCAGTCTACCAAGAACAGTAGCTCTCACTGTTATACAATATCTTCTGTCATTTGGATTCAAGTGGTATTAGAAATTTCAGTGGTAACAATTGGTTCTGCACATTCCAGTTTATGATCACAGCATGGATTTCTGTTCATCTCATTATTCTGCACTTCCATCCATACCTCCACCCAAAAGACCTGTCCATTACTGCAAAAATTGTATCCTCTTAGAAAGGATTGATATATACCTTTCACTAAAGCTGTAAAATCACTGAAAATTGTTCCACAGTCTAGAAAAGTAATAAAATACCAACAACAGTAAATATATAGCTGGGAAGGCTTTTGTGGTGGCAGGCTAGGGGATCTGTTTTTTTGCTTCTGTGGAAGGATACACTAATACTGGTAAGAGACACACCTATTGTACATACATCCAAACCCGATATACTTGCCACTCTAGTACCTCAAAATCTCATTTATCAGAAATGAGGTTCTGTATCCCAAGTATGTCCAATACACTCAGGACTCCTACATATACCCAAGGCCACATTTTTCCAAGCCGCTTGCATAACATTCAGCTGTATATTACATTTACATTCAGCTTTCTAAAGTAATATACAAATGTTTTGTTAGGCAGTTTTAGATGCCAGAATGTTTCCTTCGGCCACCTGTAAAAGCCATCCCAATCTGCTTGCCGTGAAGCTGAGACTAGAACTTAAACTAACTAAACTACCTAAAAGATAAAAAAAGACTATAGATTGTTGTTAGAATATTTCCGTATCAACATAAGTGCTTGGAATATACTTTAAAATCTTAGTGTCTCACACAAATACAACAATGAAACTAATGTATAGGATAAGTAGAAAAGTTTGAGACAACAGTACATACAGCTACTACCTGGATCCAAGAGAGACAGGACATACTGGTAAGCAACCATAAATGAGTCTAGGTAACAAAATGGAGGAACTAGAATTCCTGGTGCAGGAACTGAAACTGGATATTATAGGGATAACAGAAACATGGTGGAATAGTAGTCATGACTAGAGTACAGGTATTGAAGAATATGTTTTGTTTAGGAAAGACAGAAATAAAGGCAAAGGTGGTGAAGTAGCATTGTATATCAATGAGGAGGTAAACTGTAAAGAAATAAGAAGGGATGGAATGGATAAGACAGAGTCTGTCTGGGCAAAAATCACATTGGGGAAGAAAGCTACTAGAGCCTCCCCTGAGATAGTGCTTGGAGTGTGCTATAGACAGCAGAGATCTATTTTGGATAAGGATAGAGACCTTTTTAACGTTTTTAATGAAGTAAATCCTAATGGGAATTTTGTGATCATGGGAGACTTTAACTTCACAGATATAGACTGGAGGACAAGTGCTAGTAATAGTAATAGGGCTTAGATTTTCCTAGATGTGATAGCTGATGGATTCCTTCACCAAGTAGTTGCTGAACAAACAAGAGGGGATGCCATTTTAGATTTGGTTTTCGTGAGTAGAGAGGACCTCATAGAAGAAATGGTTGTAGCGGACAACCTTGGTTAGAGCGATCATGAGCTAATTCAGTTTAAACTAAATGGAATGATAAACAAAAATAGATCTGGGACTACAGTTTTTTATTTCAAAAGGGCTAACTTTAAAGAATTAAGGAAATTAGTCAGGAAAGTGGATTGGACTGAAGGACTTGAGGATCTAAAGGTGGAGGAGGCCTGGAATTACTTCAAGTCAAAGTGGCAGAAACTATCAGAAGCCTGGACCCCAAGAAAGGGGAAAAAAATTCATAGGCAGGACTTGCAGACCAAGCTGGATGAGCAAGCATCTCAGAGAGGTGATTAAGAAAAATCAGAAAGTCTACAAGGAACGGAAGATGGGAGTGATCAGCAAGGAAGCTACTTTATTGAGGTAGGAACATGTAGGGATAAAGTGAGAAAGACCAAAATCCATGTAAGTTTTCCCATGCAAAGGGAATTAAAACCAATAGTAAAAGGTTCTATAGCTATATAAATAAGAAGAAAACAAAGAAAGAAGGAGTGGGACCGCTAAACACTGAGGATGGAGTGGAGGTTAAGGATAACCTAGGCATGGCCTAATATCTAAATAAATACTTTGCCTCAGTCTTTAATAAGGCTAATGAGGAGCTTAGGGATAATGGAAGGATGACAAATGGGAATGAGGATATGGAGGTAGATATTACCACATCTGAGGTAGAAGCCAAACTTGAGCAGCTTAATGGGACAAAATCGGAGGGCCCAGATAATCTTCATCCAAGAATATTAAAGGAACTGGCACATGAAATTGCAAGCCCATTAGCAAGAATTTTTAATGAATCGGTAAACTCCGGGGTTGTACCGTATGACTGGAGAATTGCTAACATAGTTCCTATCTTTAAGAAAGGGAAAAAAGGTGATCCGAGTAACTATAGGCCTGTTAGTTTGACATCTGTAGTATGTAAGGTTTGGAAAAAATTTTGAAGGAGAAAGTAGTTAAGGACATTGAGGTCAATGGTAATTGGGACAAATTACAACATGGTTTTACAAAAGGTAGATCATGCCAAATCAACCTGATCTCCTTCCTTTTTTAGACAAAGGAAATGCAGTGGATCTAATTTACCTTGATTTCAGTAAGGCATTTGATACGGTTCCACATGGGGAATTATTAGCTAAATTGGAAAAGATGGGGATCAATATGAAAATTGAAAGGTGGATAAGGAACTGGTTAAAAGGGAGACTACAACAGGTCATACTGAAAGGTGAATTGTCAGTCTGGAGGGAGGTTACTAGTGGAGTTCCTCAGGGATTGGTTTTGGGACCAATCTTATTTAATCTTTTTATTACTGACCTTGGCACAAAAAGTGGGAATGTGCTAATAAAGTTTGTGGATGACACAAAGCTGGGAGGTATTGCCAATACAGAGAAGGACCAGGATATCATACTGGAAGATCTGGATGACCTTGTAAACTGGAGTAATAGTAATAGGATGAAATTTAATAGTGAAAAGTGCAAGGTCATGCATTTAGGGATTAATAACAAGAACTATTGTTATAAGCTGGGGAGGCATCAGTTGGAAGTAAAGAGGAGGAGAAGGACCTTCGAGTACTGGTTGATCACAGGATGACTATGAGCCGCCAATGTGATATGGCTGTGAAAAAAGCTAACGTGGTTTTGGGATGCATCAGGCAAGTTATTTCCAGTAAAGATAAGGAGGTGTTAGTACTGTTATACAAGGCACTAGTGAGACCTCATCTGGAATATTGTGTGCAGTTCTGGTCTCCCATGTTTAAGAAGGATGAATTCAAACTGGAACAGGTTCAGAGACGGGCTACTAGGATGATCCGAGGAATGGAAAACCTGTCATATGAAAGGAGACTCAAAGAGCTTGGCTTGTTTAGACTAACCAAAAGAAGGCTGAGGGGAGATATGGTTGCTCTCTATAAATATATCAGAAGGATAAATACCAGGGAGGAAGAGGAATTATTTAAGCTCAGTACCAATGTGGACACAAGAACAAATGGATATAAACTGGCCATCAGGAAGTTTAGACTTGAAATTAGATAAAGGTTTCTAACCATCAGAGGAGTGAAGTTCTGGAACAGCCCTCCAAGTGGAGGCAAAAGATATATCTGGCTTCAAGACTGAGCTTGATAAGTTTATGGAGGGGATGATATAATGGTATAGCCTAATTTTGGCAATTAATTCATCTTTGACTACTAGTGGTAAATATGACCAATGGCTTGTGATGGGATGTTAGATGGGGTGGGATCTGAGTTACTACAGAGAATTCTTTCCTGGGTGTCTGCCTGGTGAGTCTTGCCCACATGCTCAGGGTTTAACTGATAGCCATATTTGGGGTCGGGAAGGAATTTTCCTCCAGAGCACATTGGCAGAAGCCCTGGGGGGGTTTCGCCTTCATTTGCAGTGTGGGGCATGGGTCACTTGCTGGAAGGTTCTCTGCACTTGATTCTGTGGCCTGCAGTGTGCAGGAGGTCAGACTAGATGATCATAATGGTCCCTTCTGATCTTAAAGTCTATGGATGGTAAGCATCCATAGATGACTGACAAAATTGTAATCTTAAACACAAGAAGAGAATGCAAAGATAAGCTTCTGAACCAAAGACTGGAGGATAGCTAATGTGATGCCAATTTTTAAAAAGGGCTCCAGATGTGATCCTGGCAATTACAGGCCAATAAGCCTGACTTCAGTATTGGGCAAACTGGTCGAAACTATAATAAAGAACAATATTTTCAGATACATAGATGAAAATAATTTGTTGGGGAAGAGTCAACATGGTTTTAGTAAATGGAAATCATGCTTTACCAATCTACTAGAATTATTTGAGGGGGGTCAGGGAGCATGTGGACAAGGGGGATTCAGTGGATATAGCATATTTAGATTTTCAGAAAGCCTTTGACAAGATCCCTCATCAAAGGCTCTTAAGGAAAGTAAGCTGTCATGGGTCCTCTCATGGATTGGTAACTGGTTAAAAGACAAGGAAAAAAAGGTCAGAATAAATGGTCATTTTTCAGAATGGAGAGAGGTAAATAGTGGTGTCCCCCAGGGGTCTGTACTGGGACCAGTCCTATTCAACATATTAATAAATGATCTGGATAAAGGGGTAAACAGTGAGGTGGCAAAATTTGCAGATGATACAAAACTACTCAAGATAGTTAAGTCCCAAGCAGACTGCGAAGAGCTACAAAAGGATTTCTCAAAACTGGGTGACTGGGCAGCAAAATTGCAGATAAAATTCAATATTGATAAATGCAAAGTAATACACATTGGAAAACATAATCCCAACCATACATATAAAATGCTGGGATCTAAATTATCTGTTACCACTCAAGAAAGAGATCTTGAAGTCATTATGGATAGTTCTCTGAAAAAATCCACTCAATGTGAAGCGGCAGTCAAAAAAGCAAACAATGTTTAGAATAATTAAGAAAGGGATCGATAATAAGACAGAAAATATCATATCACCTCTATATAAATCAATGGTACAGCCACATCTTGAGTACTGCATACAGATGTGGTCGCCTCATCTCAAAAAAGATATATTGGAATTGGAAAAGGTTCACATGGAGGACTTTGTACATCATCGATCCCTTAAGTCAGGGGGGTGGGAGGTAACCCCGCCTCTCTATGCCTACATCTGTTTTCTAACCCCCCTGGTAGTCAGAACAGTGTGGCCCAATGGCCACAATCCATCTATTGCCTCTTCCCAAGTGAGGTAATGAGGCCTAATGGCCAGACTCTATTAAATGTGCCCCAGGGCAGTGCAGCCCAATTGCCAGAGTCTGCCTAATCCTTGTCCTTTAGTGGGATAGTATGGCCTAGTTGCCAGAGTCAATACAGCCACCTTTGGAGGCAAAACAGTAGGCCTAGTGGCTGGTACCTGGGGGCTGTCACAAGTGGTCGGCACCCCGATAGAGGGGCCATCACCCCCCCCAACTCCACCGGGTCCCAATCCAGGGCCCTGACAGTGGCGTAGCAGTCTACCATGGGGTCAGCAGGGAATCCTACCAAAACACACTGACCTCATAAGGGTAGGAGGTACTGCTCCCGCACCTTCCCTTGGTCACTTCCTACCGCCTCTCCTGCAGTGGTAGTCCATATGGTATCAGGTTTTTCAGGCTCCTCAGCACCAGACATTCCCTGGGGTTCCAGTAGCAGCAGGCCTCTGGTCCAAGTTTCTGGCTCTTCAGATCTCATAGGTAAGGGCTGTAATGGCACCTGGGCTGGAGCCCCTGCTGAGTGTCCTTCCTCCTCAGCAGTCATCCCTGACTGAGCAGCTCTGCAAGCTTTTATACCTGACTTCCAGATGGAGCATGCCCAGCAGAACTTCAGGGGTGGGGCTTCCTCTGCTAGGAGGGAAGGATTAACCCCCTTCCATACCAGTGCGAGGCTGATCCACCTGTCACCATTCAGAAACGGGCAACAAAAATTATTAGGGGAATGGAATGGCTTCCTTATGATGAGAGATTAATAAGACTGGGACTTTTCAGCTTGGAAAAGAAGCAACTAAGGGGGGATATGATTGAGGACTATAAAATCATGGTTAATGTGGGGAAAGTAAATAAGGAAGTGTTATTTACTCTTCTCATAACACAAGAACTAGGCATCACCAAATGAAATTAATAGGCAGCAGGTTTAAAACAAACAAAAGGAATTATTTCTTCACACAACTGACAGTCAACCCATGGAACTCTTTGCCAGAGGATGTTGTGAAGGTCAATACTATAACAGGGTTCAAAAAAGAACTAGATAAATTCATGGAGGATAGATCCATCAATGGCTATTAGCCAGGATGGGCAGGGATGGTATCCCCAGCCCCTGTTTTCCAGAGACTGGGAATGAGCAACAGGGGATGGATCACTTGATGATTACCTGATCTGTTAATTGCCTCTGGGGCACTCTTGGAAGATAGGATACTGAGCTAGATGGACCTTTGGTCTCACCCATTACGGCTGTTCTTATGTTGTTATGGGAGAAATGAGAATACCACAAGGCACACTTCTCCTATTTTTGCATTCTTTTTTTGCATTTAAGATAATAATTTTGTCAGTCATCCATGGACATAAAAGAAATGACTAGAACAAATATGCTTTGAAATTAATGAATATTGAACCAGAAATAACTACAAAGAAATACATTACTCTGTAAAAAGAACCATGAGACAAAGAAGTCAAGAAAAGGAATTAGCTGCATTAAATCTAAGGACAGAAGGGTGAGCTACAAAACCATCATCATCCAAAAAAGATGGAGGGACTATATGAAGAATCTTTTTTAGAATTTTGAAAAATTGGAAGATATGGACATCAAAAAAGGAGAAGAAAAAGCACCACATATGTAATGTGTGAACTAGAAAAAGCATTCAAGCAGCTGGAGATGCTAGTGGCGTGATTCAAATGTGACAACCTCTGAATGAAGATTTAAAACCTTATCTGCTAAAACTTTTTAATAAGAGAATTTTAAAGGATTTAAAGAGGCCAGTCTTCATTCCTTTCCTGAATGTTAATACTACTAGAGAACCTGAATAGCATCTAACTATAAACCTGCTAAGCCCCACACAAAGTTTTGTTGAAAATTGTTGGCATATGGATACATAAACATCTTGAAACAAAAAATAGCAGAAGTTAGTTTGGTTTTCTCTCAGGAGTGGGTATGAGGGAGGCAATCTTTGCCCTGAGGATATTATGAGAATGTGTGATAGAAATACAAAGGGAAATTTATAATTGTTTTATAGAGTCTGAGAAGATATGTATTCTTAAATAATGTAATATTGACTCAAGATTAAAATTAATAAAAAGACTATATTGGAGACAGGAAGCAGCAATCCTAACAAACTATAAGCCATCTGAGTAATGCAATTTCAAGAAACAATGTGAGAGCTGGACACTTAAAAAGGATGCTGAGAAGACTCTGAGCATTTGAGTTTTTGTGTTACAGAAGAATGTTAAAACATTATTTTAAAAAACATTATTTGGATAACCAAAACTACAAGCAAAGATGAATGAATGGATGCATTTAAGAAAAGCATAGTTTCTTGAGACCAAAGGTAAAAAAACATCTTTTTGTGGACATGTACCATGCCAACTGCAGAGAATCTGTCTTCCAGCACTCATACCATCAGGCAAGGTCACAGGCAAACCAGGAAGAGGAAGAAAGAGAGCCAATTACATCAGAAATATTACCAGATGAACTTGTATCCAAAGAAAGTGGAAGTTTTACAACTCTGTCATGATTACAAAACATGGAAGATGATGGTCGACAACCTCTGCATCGGAGACATCACTAGAAGAAATTTGACTAAAAAAATCTAAAGAACAAGGAGCCACAATATCCTTAACCTTAGTTGACTTTTCTACATTCAGTTACACACATACACACTTTTCAGATATCTACCAATACCTGGGCACAACAGTGCAAGTTAAGAATAGGATATTTTATATTTAATTCTTTTGATTGATAAATGACTTAGAAATACTTTTACTTTCTTGTCTAACATTCAAATTGACACTGAATCATAAAAAATAGGCCCTTACGGCACTTTTCCTCAGCTATTATCGATAACTGATTTCAAACCATTTCTCCACTTTCAGTGAAACAAAAAAAAGCCTTGCTCATGGAATACATCTCTGCCTAATTTTTATCTGGCCATTCAGCATGGCATCTAACAGTTGTTTGTCTAATATTTAAGCAGCACAACTTCATTTATATGCAAAATGTGGTTTCAAGGTATAAACTGATATCTTCTAAAAGGTAAACCCTGAATTGTCTTATATACCAAATTATTTTCAATATTTGCTCAAGTTTAGAAGCAAGAAGTCTTGTGAAGCTCTGCATTCAGTTTCTGGAAGCACTGCTAATAATTCAGAAACCCCCACTGAATGCAAGAAGACTGCTTGCTTTTGTAATAACAAGCACAATACTTCCTTTGTAGCACCTCTAGAAGCTTTTATTAAAAAAAAAGAGTATAAAAGATGTCTGTGGGAGTATCTGAAGCTGTTTCCTCCCTTTTAAGCATGAATTATAAATTTTAATACTTAGCGAGGCTTGCCAAAATATGTCCCAGAGAGTTCTTCAGTGCAAACTACATCTATAATACAGAGAAACCATACATTATACAGTTGGCAAAGATTACAGGTCTCAGCAAATGATAGTCCATCTTCATCTGAGAAGCATCTGGTGTGATGCCCTGGGTCTTGAGCCCAGGAGTCCCCAGACAGCTGGTGAGTTGAGAAGTTAGTAGGACTATAGCCTCAGCCAAGGCATTACCCACTAGAGCCTTGATTGGAGGATTGCCCAGCTCCACGTTATTTAAACCAGGAGGAGGCACAAGAAGTTTGTCTGAGCAACAAAGTGATTACTTGTTGTGCCTGTCTCCTACACTCAACCCCATACCCTATTCCTGCTCCACCTCTGGCTCCTGCCTCACTATTGCCTTTGCACCTGTTCACACCTTGCTCCTGTTCCATGCTTGATCCTTGCCTTTCCTGAGGTTCCTGCCTTTACACCTCACCTCCTGTCATCAATTACGAGTCCCAGCTCCGACTCCAGCCTTCAACTTCTGACCTTGACTCTCATTTAACCATTGGCTCTAGCATTTGGTATCCAACTTCGACTCTCACTCTCAGCTTCGATTCCCGGTTCTCACTCTGGATGGATCCCTGGCCCTGGTAATTGGCTTAGTTCCCCAACCTTTATGTCTGCTCCACCCACTGCAGCTGACTCCTGTTCTGACTACTAGGCCAGACCGCCAACGTCCCAGTCCATAATGTCTAGCTGGATTTAGTCAGAGTATTTCATGCAGGGACCTGCAGCCTCCACTGGCCCCTCTTCTGCAGTAATGGAGAGATTGCATGTCATGTTTTCAGTTTTATGCAAGCTATGCAATGGCCTCATTCTCTAAACAGACTGCCAATGCAATCCTCAGATGGGAAAAGCATGGACTGTAATAAGCTAAAAAGCAAGTTTCAGAATATTGCAGTCTAAAACAATTACCTCCTCCTGCTACTAGAACCCTGCCAATCCCATCTTTTCCATGATATTAACATCACTGAACACTATCAGGAGAGTAAATATTGGGAGCTGTTGATATCTATGTAAAACTAAGTTTTTTTGTAGTGCCTTCTACAAAAGTTAGGGTATAATTTTAGAAAGCCTTTTCTAGCATGGCATTTATGAATTTAACATAAACAGAATACGTATTTATGGACTGAGATGTTTTACACTCTTGCATATTTAAGTGGTTTTTCATAGCATGTTATTGCATAGCTGATATTGTAATCTGGGGAAAGTTTCATGATATTCATTTTATTATAATGCAATTGTAAATATTTCAATTTCAACTCTCAAAACATAGATTCTGATTATCAGGTAGCCCACCTACAGCCTAAAATTAAAATTATAATCTATACTAAAAACAAAAACAGTAGTAGCAGATGTAGAAACACATGCCACCTAACACCAGAGAGTAGTTACCCAAAGAGAGGTGCCCATTACAGCTGACAGAAAAGTCTCAAATACCATAAAACCATACACCTCAGTCTTTTCCCAAATGATCACTCAAAAGATGGAATGCCTTAAAAAAATATGGACTATTTAAGATCAAAGGGAGTTCATCTCTAAAATCAAGAGTCCCCAGAGAAAACCTCTTTTCTCTTATAAACTATGGGGGATTAAACTTGAATGTTTTCACTTGAGCGTTTCTTCAGGGTACAGGAAAATAGATAGGTCGCAAGCCATTTAGGTCTTTATAAGTCAAAACACCATAAATTCTACTCCCAAACAGAGAGGTCCCAAACAGCTAGTGAAGATTTTGGAGCACTGATGTCATAGACTAATGGTAAAAGCCCCTGGTCAAAAGGTGAGCAGTTTCAGTTCCCAAGCTTATTTAAAGTGTAGCCATTTAGGGACCATTGCAGTAGTCTAATGCATCACAGTACCATGATCTGAGAGAAAATTCTTCAGCCTGTGAATTTCTTTCCAATTACAGAAATCTGAGCAACATATAAATACAAATGTAACCTATAAAATGTAAAAGTGCAACTATTATATTCAGATCATATAGAGTAGGACACATTTTCAGAAGTAGGAGTTGCTGGATATTTTTGAAGATCAAGCCTCTTAAGTCCAGATTTTTAAATATGTTTAGGTGCCTAAAGATGCACATGGGCGATTTGAAAATGCCACTAGAGATGGGATTCACAAGGGGGACTTCCAGGTGCCTTGATAGCTAATGGAATTCACAATCTTGAACCAGTTACCCAGGCTTCCTATACAATGCATACGGAGCATTAGACACCTGAGAATGGGATTCACAAAAGCCAACATACTGAGTAGGGAGCTGCCTATGCTAGACAATGAGTGATGCTGAGGAGAGGGATTTGGCCTAAGCCCTACCCAAAGGGTCTTAGTTGGTCTGGAAGGATGCACCTCCACTCACAGCTGTAAATCCTTTCCTGGATTTCAGTGTCTAGACCAGATAAGTGGTTTCTTGCAAAAAAAAATAAAATAGGGAAGGAAGAAGCTCATACTCTTACCCATGCTCCTTATAACCTTTATCCCAGTGGGTAGAACACTCTCTAGGATATTCAAATCCCCACCCTGTCTGATGTGGAACAGGCATTTGAACTTGTCTTGAAGCAGAGCAGGGATATGAACCTAGGTCTTCCACATCTCAGCTGACTGCTCTAACCATTGGGCCTAAAGGTTCGTAGAGCATTGCTGACATCACCATCATTTGTCATCTGTCCAGGTTTAGGCATGCTCAGAGCATGTCTGCTGAATCTCCTTACAAAGAGTGTTTCAGGGCAGAAGCGCTCTGTGTAAGCTTGAAAGCTTGTGTCTCTCACCAAAAGAAGTTGGTCCAACAGAAGATATTACTTCACCCAGCTTATCTCTCTAATATTCTGAGACTGAGGCCGCCATTTCATACACAAAGAACAGTTCTTTGACAGAAGGGCTGGTTTCTGTTAATGAGATATTTAATCCAGAGTAAAATAATTTTAGGAATAAACTGGCAAAATCTGTCAGTTATCTTTCTAAATTCAGATAAAGATGTGGAATGGGTCAGATCAGTATCTAATGGAGGATATCTAGCATCACTTCTTCAAATATTATACAGGTAAGAAATTACATTTTAATGAACAAAAAACAAATAAACCTCAAAACAAGTTTTAGAGTTGGAGTTTAAGGACAGAAGGGACCACCAGATCATCTAGTCTGACCTCCTCTGCATCACAGGCCACCAACACCTGCATGCTAAATCCAACAATCAAAATTAGACCAAAGTAATACAGCCCTCAAGAGACAAAACTATTACATGCTACAGGCAGAGAAGAGGAGGGATAAAGGTGCACCAAATTCCAAGGGCCTTGTAATGGTGGAGAATTAAGTTAGTTGTACCCAGACAGGGTCAAGTCAAATTCTCCAGCCCACTTATGCTTAGTACTCTGCTGAGATGGAGATGGTAGAAGAAAAAAGAAGTGCTAAACTCATCCCTGGAATATATCCACTGATGTCATTGGGCCTGATTGTCCATTGCTTTGCTCCTTTTGTAGTCATTTACACGTGTGCAAAGTCAAGAGAAGAGGCTGTTTATACCTCCTTTGTATAGTTGTAAATGACAACATAAGGTGCACAACAATGGAGAAGTAAGTTGCACCAGAAATCAATGTTGTCCAATTTCCATTATATTTTAAATATGATGTATGGTTATGAAAGTTTGCTCCTTGGTTATTCTGCTAATTAACATTAAACAATAGATAATTGAATTTTATCCATCCTCATAGGTTCAAACTTCAGTTTAGAGACAACTTACTATTGGCAAACATACTGTTGACAAATAGAGTATGATGAGCCATTTTTACCTCAGAACATTGAAACTTCTGAAACTAATGGACATTTAGAATGATTTAATCATCAATTTTTACATCTTTTCAAAAGGTAGATAATTATGTATTTTACTGTCCAAGGTATTTGTCTACTCTCAACAATTTGTATGAAGTATTACTTTGTGTTTTGCATCATTAAAACACAGCACAAACTTTAATTAGTTCCCCCAACTCCTTTTTCATGGAAGGTCAGTTACTCCAGCAATGGTCAGTGTCAGACATGGGATTAGAACACAGGAGTTCTTGGCTTCCAGTCCTATTCTCAGATCACTAGACCATGTCTCTTTCAATTACAACACTGTGTAAAGGCATACCAAAAATATGGACTAGGAGGAGAAGGTCATTATGACTGAAAAAGTATCAGACATTGTTCCTTTTCCACCACAAATTATCTTAAAAAAGTAAGGATATAATTAAATCTAATACAGCTAACATTAGAACAAACAATCTCAGTGAACTATGGAGCTTTTTCTTAAAAGATGCCCTAGTAAATACAAGGAACAAATACAGGAAGATGGAAAGAACATGTGTAGGAAAACAGAAAAAAAAAACAGATAGGTTGTATTGCATCTCAACTCATTAGCAGTTAATGAAGCAGAGCATAACAGGAGCCCAGAAGGAGATACTGAATGATTCAGTTGAAAAAGGCCAGGAAATGAAGACAGATAATGGGTGTAATGAACCAACACAGGAGCTTTCAGGTTTGTATGTCTGGATTCATAGATAACTCCAGATGTTTTTTCCCATTCCCTCATGTCATGAGAACTATGGAGAAAAATCATTGTCCTCTTTATGGTTGATGTTTTCTCATTTTTATTTTCAAGCAACAGCAAATTGGATTATGTCCAACTACAATTTTCCTTTGTCATAATACATCTTTGGAATTGCTTTGGATGAAGTATGAATGAAGATCATCAGCACTTAAAGTAATAACCTCTCCAGAGGCTGGGCCATTACATTTGCCCAGCTCCTACAGGAGTGAATGGGAATTCTGTGCTTATTGTGAAGACAGAATTTGGACCACAGTGTTTAAGAAAAAGATTACATGAAAAAAACAGTCAGTATAGTTCTCACTGGAGGTTTATTTCTAATAGTTATCTGAAATATGTTCTGGTTCTGGATTTACAGGAAATTGAGCAATTGGAAAGAGCAGAACTGGTGGCTGGGCCTCTGAAAAGATTCATTAATGTTGGGGCTTGCAAGACAAAAAATCCAGTCCTCTATTTGCCTTCTGCCACTATCCTAGCAAGTGTTCCTGAGATATATCCCCTTAAGTACTGGGACAACATAGAGGAAAACGTTTCATGAAGAACCACGACAGCCAGAGATTTGATTCATACACTGAAATGGGCTTTAGAGCAAAAGCAGGTGAGGTCAGGATTTCTCTCTTGAAGATTTAGGCAGGGAGTTGAGCTGAAACCTGAAAAGTAGTTCAAACTGATATTTTTCACTTGAACTGGAACCACACCTGAACAATAATTTTGTCCTACTTACAGAAACAGAACTGAACTGGGGAAAATATCAGGTTACGGGTTAAAATAAAGGTTTAGCTTTTTAAAAAACTCAGTATTTCAAAACTACTGTGATCTTATTTTCATTATAAAACAAAACAAATAGGCATGTGATTGCTACCAGAAGGGCCTGCCTGAGTAAAATGAGAAGACGAAGAGAGTAGGAGGAAGCCGGCCCACAAGAGCAGGGAGAGAGAAGAGAATATTAGGAGCTGCCTGCAGGGCACATGAGTATGGCCCTACCAAATTCATGGCTATGAAAAATGCATCATGGACCATGAATCTGGTCTCCCCATCATGAATTCTGGTCTTTTGTGTGCTTTTACCCTATAATATACACATTTTACAGGGGAGACCACTGTTTCATAAATTGGGAGTCCTGACCCAAAAGGGCGTTGCGGGGTGGTGGAGGTGGTCACAAGGTTATTTTAGCGGGGTCGCAGTTTTGCCACATTCACTTCTGTGCTGCCTTCAGAGTTGGGTGGCTGGAGAGTGCTGGCTGTTGGCCAGATGCCCAGCTCTGAAGCCAGTGCCCCACCAGCAGCAGCAGCACAGCAGTAAGGGTGACAATATCATATCATGCCACCCTTACTTCTACATAGCTGCCTTCAGAGATGGGTGTCCAGAGAGTGGCAGCTGCTGACTGAGAGTCCAGCTCCACAGACAGCAATGCAGAAATAAAGGAGGCAATACCATCCTTACTTCTGCGTTGCTGCTGGTGGCAACTCTGCGTACAGAGCTGAGCTCCAGGCCAACAGCTGCTTCTTTCCAGCTGCCCAGCTCTGGAGGCAGTGCTGCCGCCAGCAGCAGTGCAGAAATAAGGACAGCAGCACTGCAATCCCCATACAATGACCTTGCGACCCCTCCATAACTCCTTTTTGAGTCAGGACCCCTACAATTACGCCACCACGAAATTTCACATTTAAATAGCTGAAATCATGAAATTTAACATTTAAAAAATCTTATGACTCTGAAATTGACCAAAACGGAGGATGAATTTGGTAAGGCCCTACACATGAGGCAGCAGGGTGTCCCAGGGATAGAATAATAGAATATCAGGGTTGGAAGGGGCCTCAGGAGGTCACGTGGTCTAACACCCCTAGAGCAGCTCCTCACTATAGCTGCCTCATTTACAGCAGGACACATACCCCAAAGCTAAATTTATCCTTTACCATAGTGGTGTTATATGACAGAGCAAATATTAGTTCACTCAAATTATTCATAAAATAATTGTGTTTGTCTCATTACAAAAAAGCTCTAGAAAATCCATGAAAAGTTAAAGTTAAAAAAAAAGGTCAAAAATCAAAATAGTTTAAACTAACTTTCAACTTACTTTTTTTCACTAAGACTGAAATTTGATTTGAACTGTTTCAAAATGATAACCAAACTTTTTTGTTTGTTTGTTTGTTTGTTTTTGGCACCTTGAAATGGAATTGAAATCAACCTTGACCCAAATCAAAACAAATACCAGTTGAACTCCCTGAAACTAGGTACTGTGGGTCAAAGTCAGCACTGGGATTAGAACTAATGATTTTGTTTAATAAATTCTAATCCCAGCTCTGATATTAAGTAACATGAAGGATACTTCTTCTTAGCCCTGACAAACAAAATTCAATCCTTTACAGTTTAGCCCTCACATGATGGGTTCATGTTTAATATTAATCAAATTATGTAATTTTAAAACAAAATTGCTTGTAAAACTTATTCTAATTGCTGTTACACCTCTATCCCGATATAAAGTGACCCGATATAACACAAATTCAGATATAACGCAGTAAAGCAGTGCTCCAGTGGGGGCAGAGCTGTGCACTCTGGTGGATCAAAGCAAGTTTGATATAACGCTGTTTCACCTTGTCGTAACATATTCCCAGATTTGGACCTTAGCGTCCAAAATATGGGGGTTAGCATGAAAACCTCCAAGCTTAGTTACCAGCTCGGACCTGGTAAAGCTGCCACTACCCAAAAAATTAGAGTGTTTTGGGGCACTCTGGTCCCCCCAAAAACCTTCCCTGGGGACCCCAAGACCCAAATCCCTTGAGTCTCACAACAAAGGGAAATAAACCATTTCCCTTCCCCCCTCCAGGTGTTCCCTCCCTGGGTTCCTGGAGAGATACACAGAAGCAAGCTCCGTGAATCTAAACAGAGGGATTCCACCCTCTCTATTTCCAGTCCTGGAAACAGAAGTACTTCCCTCTTCATGCAGAGGGTATGCAAAGTCAGGCTAGTAAATCTAACACACACAGATTTCCCCCTGACTTCTTCCTCCTACCAATTCCCTGGTGAGCACAGACTCAATTCCCTGGAGTTCCCCACTAAAGAAAAACTCCAACAGGTCTCAAAAAGAAAGCTTTATGTAAAAAGAAAGAAAAATACATAAAAATGGTCTCTCTGTGTTAAGGTGACAAATACAGGGTCAATTGCTTAAAAGAAATATGAATTAACAGCCTTATTCAAAAAGAATACAATTCAAAACATTCCAGCAACTATACACATGTAAATACAAAAAAAAACATATAAATCACTATCTGATCTTTTGTACTTACAACTGGGAAACAGAAGATTAGAAAGCAAGGGACAGAAATCCTCTCATAGCCGAGAGAGAGACAGGCACTCGCCCAGAACAAAGGACTCACACACAAACTTCCCTCCACCCAGATTTGAAAAAAGTCTTGTTTCCTAATTGGTCCTCTGGTCAGGTGTTTCAGGTTACTTTTTTCCAGGTGAAACAGACATTAACCCTTAGCTATCTGTTTATGACACACCTATAATGCGGTAAGATTTTTTGGCTCCCAAGGACAGCATTATATCAGGGTAGAGGTGTATATTGGTTTAGCAATTTCTCATATTCTTTAAGGCTCCCATGTTGCAGTGATTTATTTTAGCTGCTACAATGGTCATCTCCCCAGAAACAAACAATTTGAGTATTTTGGCTGCTTAACTATAATGAAGAAAAGCTGGAGGGACATCTGATTAACGTAGCTCACCAGGAATGGGGATCTATAAATGAGCAAGATACAATCACACCGTGGAAATACAAAGTCGTCCTTTACTTGATTCCAAAACTACGTAAAAGTCCTAGGATATGTCTACACTACCCATCGGATCGGTGGGCAGCGCTCGATCCAGCGGGGGTCAATTTATCATGTCTTGTCTAGACACAATAAATCAACTCCCAAGCACTCTCCCGTCGACTCCTGTACTCCACCCCTGCGAGAGGCGCAGGAGGAGTTGACGGGGGAGCAGCAGCAGTTGACTCACTGAGGTGAAGACACCCTGGTAAGTTGACCTAAGTACGTCGACTTAGATCAATTCCCCCCACCAGTTTAGACCAGGCGTTAGGGTATGTCTCAAGCTCATGGGGCTCGACCTAAGGTGCTCCCACCTCACAAGATCCTAGAGCCTGAATGTCTACACCACAATTAAACAGACCTCTAGCCCTAGCCCAAGTCAGCTGGCATGGGCCACGTATGGGTTTTTAATTAAAGTGGGTAGATATACCCTTAATGACTCTGTGTAAATTCCATCCTCTCTCTCACAGCCCTGCACCACTCCAGTTCCCTTTCCACAAAGATCACCTAAAAACCTGTATTTTCACACACACAAAAATCAAGCAAACACTTTTTCTCCACTTTTTTGCAAATTATTCTTCTCCAGCAGTGGGATGTTTTTCATACACTGCTGAGAGTTATTTATATCTTTATTATGTTTCCTTCTTACCTCTACCAAATCTTTGAAAATAGACGATGCAGCATGACCTTTAGTTATCTAAGACAAAACTTTCTGGCTTACTCCCAATGTTTATAGTGACTTATTTTGAATAATAATAATGAGCTTTACATTTTCTTTCTAAATCTGATGTATGAAGGAATTAATGACCAGGAGTTTCACTATTATAAAAAAAAAGATCTCAAGTTATTTTTTTCTTGTTTTTCTAAAGGTCTCTTTTTTTCCTGACAGTATAACAATTGTTTGGGCATGTTTATGTTGTTGTGGAGAATGCATCCCCCCACAACCTCAAAGGCTGGGGGAGGCTTTGTCTGGCTGGCAGAAAAAAGGGTACTGGTGCCTTTAAGGATTGCCCCTCTCGTTCAGGGACTGGGAGAGAAGGTGACTGGGGGAGAAAGCATCATCTCAGCAGGTGAAATGCCAATAAACCATTGGCCTCTGCAGATCTGGGGAAGGGTAATAAAAAACGTGTCCCTCCAGCCTGTTCCCCCTCTCATTCCCAGATTAACAGCTGCAAAGAGGTAGCAGAGTCTGTGGCTGAGATCCCTGCCAATATTGGGGAAACTGAGGCAGAGCTGAATGTACTGTGGCTAAGAACTCAAGCAAAAGTAGGGAAAATGAGGCAGTTAAGAATACTGAATAATATGTGATTCCTAATCAAGAGTGGGAAAAAACTAAGATATGTGTGCAGCAGCTGTGAGGTTGCTGCCTGTAATACAGGACCCTTTTCAGGGGATGGCCATGGATATTGGAGGACACCTGACTTACAGACACCATGGAGAAAGGAACTGGTCCCTGGTGAAGAGACAGAGAGTGTTATCCTACAGACAAGTGATGTTTTTCTCATATATCCACAGCTCAGTGGTAGAGATAGAGTCAGACCTCCAGAGAGGGCATGCCATGGATCCCTTCCCTACCTAACACCAGATAACCAGATCCCAGGAGTTAATGCTTTGTTAAGATCAACTTTGCAGCTGGTAGGTTACCTGGATACACTTATTTACAGCAGGAGGGGATCAAGAGAGTATACAAGCCTGTTGACTTCATTGCTTATTGGGTGGTAGATTAGGGGTCTTGCCAGAAAAAAGGAAACAAAGCTCATAGGTAATGCAACGGCCAATGTTTTCCTGATAGATAGATAGATAGATAGATAGATAGATAGATAGATAGATAGATAATCATTTTTTGAATCCCATTAAGCTCTTGGTGTAAATTATATCTTCAATCAGTGAGTGCCACAGGTTAATTATATACTGTGTTAAAACAAACTATTTCCTTTCATCAGTTTTTGTTTGTTACCCTTCAATTTCACTGAAAGTTCCTTTGTTCTTTTACTAAGTAAATAGGAATCCTCCACTTGTCTTTTCTAAATCATTCATTATTTTGTATATCTGCATCACACCTTCTCTTATTCTTCTCCTCTCCAAAGAGTCTCAACCTTTCCTCATACAAAACTCTGTCTCTAAATCATTTTTGCTACCCACAAATCTTTTTTACTTCTGTTACATCACATGGTGACTGGTACTGAACAGCGTAATCCAGGTGAGAGTGTGTGATTGATTTATATAATGACATTACGATATTTTCAGTGTTCTTTTCCATTCCATTTTTATACATCCTAGTATTTTGTTTGCTTTTCCCACCCTCATTCCAAACTGAGCAAAAGTTTTTGTTTACCGATCCGTGCTGCGGAAGCTCTTCTCCCTGAGAAGTTACAGCTAATTTTGAAATTTAAATATACCCAGACCTTTCTAAAGTTCTTCCTCCAAGGATGTTAAAGTTACAATGTGGTTTCTATACTTTGTGACTCAGCTACAGTTAGTCTTGCCTTCTCTAGAGGCAGCTTGATAAGGACATGCAAGAGAATAAAACACAGACAAAGGGATGCATCTTTAAAGTGGAAAGTTTCAACTTTATTAACTTTTCTCATTAAAGGGTAAGATAGCTCTTCTCCAAAGTATTTACTTGGGTCCAGTGCAATATTAACAGTCTCCATGCCAAATAAACATATTAAGAGTTAACCCTCCTTTCACCTCAACCCTAAGATTCAGCCTCTATCTCAATCATCCCACTCTCCCTGTAAGTGGCAATGAGAGTATACACAAAGTATGCCCCAGTTTGTGAAGACCAAAGAGGACTTCTCCTTCTCCCTCTTACTCATGACTACCTGTGGCAGCTGGCCCCTTTGAGCCTCTGAGTTGTCTTTGTCACAAGCTGACAAAAATCACAACCAGCACTTACAAATGTACAGTACAGACCCGTTTACGCGTGGATGTTGGGAGTCAAGCTGTCATGATCGTGTGTTAACAGACCACGGGTTAAGAGGGCCATGCTGAAATATCTTAAGATATCTATATATATACACATGTATAATTATCTAGGATTACATACGTATTCACAGCGTCCCAAATACTGCAGGCCTAGCTGTTAACAGCGCTTTGCAAGAATATAAATTCAAATGTCTAATCTAGTTAAAACATTATTATTACTACACAGCGGTGAAACTAACTCAGGACACTTACAGGGCGGGGGCAGCTCTGGCCCTCAGAAGGGGCGGGGCCTCATGCAGAAGGGGCGGGGCTAGGGGTCAGCATCCCCCAGCCAGTTCTTCCAGGCCATCTGGTTCGTGCTACCCGGGGTTCCTGTGGTGATTTAAAGGGCCCAGGACTCTGGACACCGCTGCTGCAGTAGCGGTGTCTGGAGCCCCAGACCTTTTTAAATCGCCAGCCCTGGGGCAGCTGCTCCCTTTTCCCTCTCCCCACCCGTTGGCGGCCGAGGGGAGGCAAAAGGGGCAGAGACCTTAAAGTGCTACTGGGTCTTCTGCTGCAGCAGTGCTTTAATGTTGCTGCCCTTTCCTCCCACCTACACTCCATCGGCGGTAAAGATGTATAACATGTTTCCACTCCGCACTGCCTATCAATTTCTGTGTCAGTGAGTTAGTGAGCAAATCTGTAGTTCTACATAGCAAGTTCCTCTACCACATGTTAATGAGTCTCTCTTGTTAAATAGGAAGCACTGAGAGGCATGATGCTATAGCGCGTTAAGCGGATTTGCGCATAAAATAGGTGTGCACTGTATAACTTTTATATCTCTTCTTTACTCCATAGTAACCTAAAAACAGATTCCCCCCGCAAAGGAAAATGAAAAAAATAAAACTAAGGGTATCTTGTCTGCTTTACCTCAGGGAAAATATCTTTCCCTATTCCAGAAACTGACAGTTGGCCAGCACCACAGCATCTTGGAAATGCAGTACAAACTATATAGAGTTATAGGGCAGATGGGTTGAGCAGCAACTGCAGCAAAATGGCTACCGAACACCCTGAAGGCATACAGAAAGGGGATGGTGGAGCACAGGAAACAGTCAGATCTTGCTTCCCCCATCCACACACACCTACCTAGCCAATTGCAGCAGGAAGAGGCAGAGAAATCTCTCCTCTTTCCCTCCTCAAATGTATTTTTGGTGGATGAGGGGAAAGCTCCAGAGCAGCAAAACCTGCTCTCCCTCTTTCTCATTCCATTTAGGTGCCCCAAGGTTGTCTTTCCTCTGCCAGTCCAAACAAACATTTCCCCCCTAGCCTTCCCCCTTGCTGAGATGGGGGAAGGTATTGGAGAGCATGTCATTGTCTAAAAAGCAATCAAAGTTGCATATAATTGCTTCCCTAAACCTTATCCCATTGTGAAATTTGACCCCTTCATGTGCTGGTAGTGGTTACTTCTTGCAGCTCTTGTTTAAGACAACTATATGAGAGTTAATTTTGGCACATAAAAATGCTTTAGTTATTTTCCATGGGACACTAGAGTTGATGGATCATGAAAAAAAATTGTCCCAAGAAAAAAAAAACCCTAATAGGTTTATTATTATGCCTGTAAGATTGTCAACAAGATCTTATGTTGTTTTGTTTGAATAGTAGAAAGATGAAGCTGAACCCAAGCTGATAATACTTGATGATTTTCCCTTTGCTGGTTTCCTCGAGACTCTTAGATGAAGACTGGAAAATTAAAAACTCATCTTTCCTAGAGGCAGAGATATCCAGAATTGTGACAAATTTGTAGCAATCTTCAGCAAGGTGCATTATGCACCAGATATCCGCTAAGACTAAACCATTATCTGTTTTGTTAATATAGAGACAGACTATGGAACTGGAAGATTCAGCCTTTCATCCTTCTCAAACACACTGACAACTTGTCAAGATATGACAACATTGTGCATGAGAATCTAGATATGGCACATATACTAAAACTAATAAGCTACCTAGAATAAATGGAATAAATTATATTAGAGAACTGTTTTTTAATGAGAACTGTTAATATAATGAATGGATTCATGAAATGAGACTGTATAATGGAAGAGTACTGGGGGCCAATGATTAGTACTAATATACACATGTATTAAGAGATGACTGCTTCAATGGTGCTGTATTCATCTATCCAGTAAAACAATTTGATTTGGACAGGAGGTGGGGTGGGGTGGGATGGATGAAAAGCACTACTGCATCTGGGCCAAATTCTGCCTTTGGCTATACTCACGCAACTCCTATTCACATCAATAGCAGTTGCAAGGACACATCTGAGGGCAAGATTTGGTCCAAAAATGATCGTTTATTTAATAAATAATCAAGTTCGTCACAATGTTCTCTGCCCCGCCAATCATGTGGTTTCACTTTGACCAATCTGATGATTTTATCAATTGTTAGGAGAAATGTTCAATCAGGCTATTCAATTTAGTGTCTCTCTCCCCTAACTATACCAAAAAGCCTTGAGTAAAAATCTTAGCAATAAGAGATTTAAATTCTCACAAAACAGTGATTTCTGCAACATAAATCATTCCCCTAGATGTGCCTTCTCACTTGCTAGGATTTTTCCCCTTTTGGAGCCAAAGGCTAGTCAGGGACATACAACACTTGGCAAACGAGGAGGGATTTTAGACTGACCATCTGTTCGCTGCTTTGAAATATAACTTTTAGGTGCCATTCACTGGATATCACTCCCTCTCTTTGAATTACATCACCTTTTGTTCTGTTACTAGTGATAGTCTCAAACATCATCCCTGATGCAGGCACCCCAAAGTAAACACACATATTGCACTGTGTAACCAATGACTGAGTATAAACCTTGAAGGCAGCAGTGCAGTGGTTGCCATAAACTCATCTGTAGGATCCCTAGCAAATGGTAAGCTGACAACAGCAGAGTTGTTTTTAAACTTTTAAATAGGGACACATCTGGTGAAAGGGTATTAATTAATGAAGTGTGTTAAACTTGGTAAGAGATCACAAAAATCTACAGAGGGAAACACTGAGTTTTTACAATATATATATTTGGCCTGATAGCCTTGTGTGCTGTTTTGCCAAATGTTAACAATAATGGTGAATCAAATTCTGGCAGAATATTCTCTTTGTAACACTAGCCATAACTTCAGATTCTTCAAGGTGTCAACAACCATTTTTACCTCAAACTAAGTAAGTTCAAGCATTTGGAAATACTTGTAGAATGACATGAAATATTTCATGCCTGAACTGTATTTGGCATCATCAACAGTGACTACTATTAGAGCTAACTTGGAAGTCATTGATGATCTCACAATTCTGTGCTGATACAGTTGATAGCTTAATGAACCCAACCTAGTTCACATGAGTTGTTATACAGTTTTCATGTTAACAGATATTGGTGTAAAACAGTTAATATGCTACAGTCACAAAGTCCTGCATTTTCAGCTACTAAAAATTATAGCTAATCATTTTTAGTTTCAAATAATTTGCAGTGAAGTGGGAAGACCTTATGTAAATAGTGATGCTTGACCATTATCTAGAATGTCATGTTTATAGCTAACCTGAAGATGATGTCTTTGTTAGAAAAGCATTGGGTTTTTTTTTAAAAAGCTGAATATTTGTTCGATCTTGATATCCATTCCATTGCAAACTCCTACACATTTATTTATTCATAAAATTTTCTGCTCTTTGGCTTTTGAACAGTCATAATGCACATATTAAACGTACATGAAGTATATTCCCAGTCTGTATTTTATATGCTAATCTAGATTTCCTGGTACGCATTTGTTTTTTCCATTGTCTTACTATCAACTGTTTTCTATCTGAGAACTCCAATGAAAAATAAAATTACACTGAAGTGTGAAAAATGATTTAAACAAAAGTTCTTTTGTCTGAAGGATGAAGATGAATTTCTTGAAAAGTGAAATGTAGAGAGACATATTGGACACTGGATAAACAAAAACGGGGCCATAAACCAGCCCTTCAAACTAAGGAATAATATGAAGTGGTCAGATTATCTTGCAGTATGAAATGATGATGATTTACCTTCTTGGACACAGTGTGGTGTTCTGTAAAAGTGTATTTCCAGTAGCAATTTAATGCCCATTTTTATAGGAAAACCCTTCCTTTTTCTATTTAAAAGCATTTTATTTTCTTTGCTCTTTGCTAAGGATGTGTGACAACTGTTGTCACTGCTGTCATAAATAGATGGTTAAGGGTTAATGTCTCTTTTACCTGTAAAGGGTTAAGAAGCTCAGTGAACCTGGCTGACACCTGACCAGAGGACCAATAGGGGGAGAAGATACTTTCAAATCTTGGTGGAGGAAAGTCTTTGTTTGTGCTTTTTGTTTTGTTTGTTGTTTGCTCTCGGGACTGAGAGGGACATGACGTACACCCAGGCTTTCCCAATCTTTCTGAATCAGTATGTCATGTTTCAAAATAGTAAGTAATAGCCAGGCAAGGCGGATTAGTTTTATGTTTGTTTCTTAACTTGTTAATGTGTGGTTTTGCTGGAAGGATTTTTACCTCTGTTTGCTGTAACTTTGAATCTCAGGCTAGGGGGAGAGGTCCCTCTAGTCTATATGAATCAGAGTACCCTGTAAAGCATTTTCCATCCTGATTTTACAGAGATAATTTTTACCTTTTCTTTCCTTAATTAAAACCTTTCTTTTTAAGAACCTGATTAATTTTTCCTTGTTTTAGAATCCAAGGGATTGAGTCTAAACTCACCAGGGATTGGTGGGGGAAAAGGAGGGGGGATGGTTAATTCCTCCTTGTTTTAAGATCCAAGGAGTTTGGATCGGTGTGAAGCTTCCCAAGGCAACTCAGGGAGGGGAAAGTCTGGGGGGAAAAGGAGGGGGATGGTTAATTTCTCCTTGTTTTAAGACCCAAGGGGTTTGGGTCTTGGGTTCCCCAGGGGAGGTTTTGGGGGAACAGAAAGTGTGCCAGACATTAACTTCTGGCTGGTGGCGGCGTACCAGATTTCAGCTAGTAATTAAGCTTAAAAGTGATCATGCAGGTCCCCATTTCTTGAACTCTAAAGTTCAAAGTGGGGAAAAAACCTTGACAACTGCATCTTGTGATTTGGTAGCAATGTAAAACTTATGGCCAATGCAACCAATCAGAACACTAAAAAGAAGAAAATATCATTACTTATGTACTTTGTGTTAATGATGCATTTCCTGTCAGCAATACTTGTGGCAATGAAAACCTAAAAACTGCATGCTCATAATGTATCTTGGTAGTGTAAAGTGAGGATGGTGCCATTACACAGATTGTGCTGGGATTTTTCAAAGCTGTGGGTACAGGGCTTGTCTTCATTGCATTAACATAAGTACACTCAGGGTGCTTCACTTGAGCTGGCATAGCTTGAGTAAGAGCAGCCATGCTGCAAAGGCTAACTCATACCATCCATCAGCCAGTGAGTGCACACTCTTGCACTACTGACTTGAGTGAAGGTGTTTGTTTTATGGGGGCATTTCCCCTGCTTCTTAGAACTGCATTATTCCAAGCCACACCATACAAACTTTCATGGGGTATTTCAGGAAAATGTTTTTGAAACTTCTTGTCACCTGGGGGGAATTGGTGTTCACTGGACAACTTATTGCAGCACATCATGCCCAGAAGGGAATGGTGGACACGGCAGTAACTGAAGTCTACCCTCTGAGTGCAGAGGGGTGGGATGGTGGAAATGGATACCAGGAGTGAGGGTAAATTGTGGTTGCCACATCCAGAAGAGAAGCTACATCGGACTTTTTTCCATCCTGTATATCTCACATTTCAGATTGGTCCTACACATGCAATCACAGGCACCTTATATCACTGCCTCAGAACAATAACAATGGGGAATCAAGTCCTTAACTGGTTGAGATCATGCTCATTCATCTGCCGCTTCATTTACATCCCATTCCTGTGTCTCCTAATCAGAGTCCTGGGTCTGGGCAGAGTGCTGTGGCCCCCAGTGGTAAGCATCGGCTCTGCTTCACTCAAGACTGCTATTGCCAGTGGGGACCTCAGTTCCAGCTCCTCCTTTATTGTCACCCTTGAAATTGCTCAGGTGCCCTTGAGCTGTTCAGAGCATAGAGGCGCTCCATACAAAGGGTGCTGAAGTGCACCTGGTCAAACTGCTCATAGGACAGTGAGCTCATTGGGATTTCACTGGCCTGAGAGTTCCAGTCCATTCCCCAATTATGGACAGCACTGTTGAACTGTTGACCACCTTCCTCAGACAGTATTTTAGATATAGCACCATAAGCCTGCTGGTTTCAGATCTTGGGCCCCAATACCATATGTCCTTCTGGGAAAGCACCACACTCGAACAAGCAATTTGGTATTAGTCTCAGGCCAGACAGCCACACACTGGGAGGAAGATTTCTGTCCAGTCACCATCTGACTCACCAACTACAATAGCAAAGCTGGAACAAATGCTCCAGGTGCAGAGAGATACATGCAAGGCAGGGTCTGACCATTGAAGCTGTGCATTTATAAATGGGGATACCTTCCAGTATGGAGGTAGAAGGGAAAGACCTAACCAATACACCTTGGCAGGAATTTTGGGAAGTCACTGGGGACTCCATGCACTAGAATGGATTGCAGCTGAGTCCCCACTACATTACTATCTTGAGCTTCAACAGCACTCGATCATCAACCCACACTCCCTAAATGTCAAGCTACCTCAAGTTTAAAACACCCACTTAACTTGAGACAAAGATTTTTGTATGTGGATGCAAGTCAAGTTAGGGTGCAACACTTGAGTTATAACTTAAGCTAAAAACATCTGTGAAGACAAGACCACAAACTGTTGTTCAGTTATAGGAATGTATCTCAGAACAATACATCTGCTTGCCTATTGTTAATGAGGATAGGAAAGGAAAACAAAAGTCTGCATATTAGTCTATTCATCTGGTCATATAGCTTTCATCTGAAACACTCTCTAAGCCTTAGGTGCTTTGGCTGGAAGAATTTTGCTCAGACACTTTGCCCACTTAGTTAACATTTTGCTATTCACCTACTGGGCAGTTCAATTTTTATCTGAACTCAACCTACACATTAAAGCAACTCATTTTTCTCCCTTTGCTTCCTTCTGTTTTACCACTGTCAGCACTCAGTTATGAAATATACCACCGCTGGAATTTAGGATAAACCCAAACATTGCATGTTAAAAAATCCATGTCAGGAACTTTAATAAGATGGAGTAACAAGAAAACCTGAAACTTGAAAGCTTCCACTTACATTGACTCTCTTCCTTTTCCTTCAAACAAGAACATCTAAAGCCATTTAAGAGAACTTCTGTCATGTGTTTTTCCCTTTATCAGATTCTATTACAATCAAAGAAGGAATGAGGGAGTTGGAATTGAAAGGTGCTGTGGTAAAATTTGAAAGTCAAGGGGACTTGGGCTCATAGGAGCTTACATGTCACTGAAAATCAATAACACAGGCTCCTCAGTCACTTTTGAAAATGAGAGTTAGGCACTTGTGAAAATGTTACTCTTGATCTTCTATTTTAAAAAAAATAATGGAGAAAATAAAGTACAAATTTAATTAATGCTAAAAAAAATTCTCTTTGGCAGCTACTACAGGCAAAACCAAATTACTGGAAACAGACTCGAGGCCAAACTTCTAATGTTTTTTGCAAAAAGTACAAAACCAACTTTAAAATTATAACACATAAAAACCTCTATCTGATCTTCATAACAAAGCTTTTTTGAAAATCGAGATGGTTCTAGCCTCCATCTACATGATTGCATACGTTATCAAGAACCAACACTAAATTGACAGAATTTTCCTAACTTTAGCACCATTTGTTATAAGATAATTAAAGAATAATTTCTCCCATTGACTTTTTAATATTTTTATACAAATTTTCTATATAAAACAAATTATCAATACAGCTTGAAAATTGTTGTACATTTTACCAAGAACATTATAAGAAACACTAATGATTAATTATTATTTCAGAACTTACCACTCACAAGCATTACTAGTTCAGCTGTCAGCACCTGCCTTGCAACTTGTTTCATCTCCATGTGCTCTGGAATGAGTCTTTCAATGGTGCAGGCAAATTTGACAAGCCTGTAAAAACAACCCAAATGACAGCACATTTCAGTTTATACAAAAATTCTGAACTCATGCAGATAAAGACTTTCATTATCCTTTACCAAGTCTGTATTTAAGACAAAGAATGGAACATCATAATCTTAATATGCTATTATATTATTCTGTGTTTATTCTTTTCTTTTTAATCAAACAGACAGTCACTTTAAAGATGCTAATGGGAATGTTTCCCTGGATATGCTGCCAGTTTTACTTTGGCTTCCCTTCTCCCACTCTGCTTCCGTCCCTGCACTACTCAGTTTTGTCAGCTACAAGTTGTACAGGGGACACAAACTTTCTCACTTTCAATTATTTGGTACTAACTGATACATTTTGATATTGTGTAAAATTAATATCTCTAAATTTACACATCTACCAATATTTAAGACAAGTATTTTATCGGAGACTGTCCTTATATGTAAAAACGAAAGGGACGCTGTTTAAACGTTGGTTAACATCCTCATCTGAAAAGAAAATACATTTTTTAAACAATAAGAACATAAGAATGGCCGTACTGGGTCAGACCTAAGGTCCATCTAGCCCAGTATCCTGTCTACCAACAGTGGCCAATGCCAGGTGCCCCAGAGGGAGTGAACCTAACATGTAATGATCAAGTGATCTCTCTCCTGCCATCCATCTCCAACCTCTGATAAACAGAGTCTAGGGATACCATTTCTTACCCATCCTGACTAATAGCCATTAATGGACTTAACCTTCATGAATTTATCCAGTTCTCTTTTAAACACTGATATAGTCCTAGCCTTCACAACCTCCTCAGGTAAGGAGTTCCACAAGCTGATTGTGCACTGTCTGAAGAAGAACTTCCTTTTATTTATTTTAAACCTGCTGCCTATTAATTTCATTTGGTGACCCCTAGTCTATGTATTATGGGAATAAGTAAATAACTTTTACATATCTACTTTCTCCACATCACTCATGATTTTATATACCTCTATCATATCCCCCCCTTAGTCTCCTCTTCTCCAAGTTGAAAAGTCCTAGCCTTTTTAATCTCTCCTCGTATGAGATTTGTTCCAAACCCCTAATCATTTTAGTTGCCCTTCTCTGAACCTTTTCTAGTGCCAGTATATCTTTTTTGAGATGAGGATACCACATTTGTATGAAGTATTCAAGATGTGGGGGTACCATCAATTTATATAAGGGCAATAACATATTCTCCTTCTTATTCTCTATCCTCCGTTTAATAATTCCTAACATCCTGTTTGCTTTTTTGACTGCCTCTGCACACTGCATGGACATCTTCAGAGAACTATCCACGATGACTTTTTCCTGATTTGTTGCAGCTAAATTAGCCCCCATCATATTGTATGTATAGTTGGGGTTATTTTTTCCAATGTGCATTACTTTACATTTATCCATATGAAATTTCATTTGCCATTTTGTTGCCCAATCACTTAGTTTTACAAGGTCTTTTTGAAGTTCTTCACAGTCTGCTTTGGTCTTAACTATCTTGAAAAGTTTAGTATCATCTGCAAACTTTGCCACCTCACTTTTTACCCCTTTCTCCAGGTCATTTATAAATAAATTGAATGGGATTGGTCATAGGACTGACCTTTGGAGAACACCAATTACCCCTCTCCATCTTGAGAATTTACCATTAATTACTACCTTTGTTCCCTGTCTTTTAACCAGTTCTCAGTCCATGAAAGGATCTTCCCTGTTATCCCATGACAACTTCATTTATGTTAGAGCCTTTAGTGAGGGACTATGTCCACTGGATCCCCCTTGTCCACATGTTTGTTGACCCCTTCAAAGAACTCTAATAGATTAGTAAGACACAATTTCCCTTTACAGAAACCATGTTGACTTTTGCCCAACAATTTATGCCCTTCTATGTATCTGACAATTTTATTCTTTACTATTGTTTCAACTAATTTGCCCAGTACCGACGTTAGACTTACCGGTCTGTAATTGCCGGGATCACCCATAGAGCCCTTTTTAAATATTAGCGTTACATTAACTTTCTTCCAGTTGTTGGGTACAGAGGCCAATTTAAAGGACAGGTTATAAACCCTAGTTAATAGTTCCACAACTTCACATATAAGTTCTTTCAGAACCCTTGGATGAATGCCATCCGGTCCAGGTGACTTTTTAATGTTGAGTTTATCAATTAATTCTAAAACCTCCTCTAGTGACACTTCAATCTGTGACAGTTCCTCAGATTTATCACTTACAAAAGCTGGCTCAGGTTGGGGAATCTCCCTAATATCCTCAGCATGAAGACTGAAGCAAAGAATCCATTTAATTTCTCTGCAATGACTTTATTGTCTTTAAGCGCTCCTTTTCGATCATCAAGGGGCCCCACTGGCTGTTTAGCAGACTTCCTGCTTCTGATGTCCTTAAAAAACATTTTGTTATTACCTTTGGAGTTTATAGCTAGCTGTTTTTCAAATTCCTCTTTGGCTTTTCTTATTAGAGGAGCTGATGATGACTGAGCCACTGGCTGCTCCATTTAGATGCCTAAACGGAAGCAAAGATCTGTTCAAAAAGTTAGTCACCCTATTATGGGTGCTGAACACTTTTGAAATTGGACTCCTAATTTGGTTGTTGCTGCGTTTCCTTCTCCCCACTGTTCAGAAAATTTGCAAGCTAGTATAAACTAAAATATGCTGTATACAACGAGTTATCCAGAAGTCCTATATCAATACCATTAATACTCTTGTAAGAATGTCAACTATCATGTTCCCAGTGTTTTGCCTATTCATATATTTTACAGTTGAAACTATAAAACTAAAAACATTGGATCACTAAGATGAACAATGCCAACATTTTCTCACTATGAAAATCATTTTCTTTGGTATCCAAGATATTTTTTTGTTTAGAAAATATAGACATGGGAAGGTACCAGCCATATATAAACAGCTTTTTTTTTTAAGTGGTAATAAAAACCTAAAGTAATTAAAAATCAATGCTTCCTGCTGATGACCTTTACTGGAAGCAGAAGCATTTATACATGTATATACTTACATGACACCTGCCCTGTTCTATTTGCTATGTCCTTGCTATTGATGTGAATAAAGACTACTTATTCAGATATAAGTCACATTCAGTAATATATGCTGAAGATAGTTACTCTTCCTCACCTCAACTGAATCCTTAAGGTAGACATTTTAGCATACACAAATCTTGTTGATGCACATGCCTCCTGCTGGCTTTGGGAGTTAGTAATCTAAGTCTCTCCCAGGGTATTAATGTGTATGAACTTATCCTTGGCTTCAAACTGCTCCTTGTTCCTTGAAACACTATGTTCTGAAGAGCCATCAGAAATTGAATGGGTGAGCTAGTTTGTGAAGTATTAGAACATGAACCAAAGCAAATGTATGCCGTGATTCTGTCCTGTGTCTATTGTAGGCTTCAAGCCACCCATGTGCCCTCCAAATGCTGAGTTGCAGCATGGGCCAATGGCTGCTCTGAATTAGGGCAACCCATGACAGCTGCCCACACACTGCTTTCCAGCAGCACAGAATCTCCACAGAGCTCACCACTTGCACAAACTCCACCCTCAAAAATCTTCTTGCCCTCTCCACATTGCCTATGCTGGAGCTTCCAGGCAGGGAGCAGCATAGGCCTTGACAAGCTATGAGGCTTTTCTAACCACTGTACAACTCAGTCCAAGAGGAATCCTTCTCAAAACTTTCATTATCGTTTCGCCTGGACCACATAAGAACAAACAGTCCCACTTCTCTCCATGAAACCTGTAACTAGTTTTTCTCATTACACAGGTTTATCTAGGCAGAGGAAGAACATGTGGTGCAGCAGACAAATTACTGTGAAGAAGGTGGTACTGTGATTCAGGCAATTGGTACTTGGGAGATTTGGGTTCAAGTCCCAGCTTTACCACATACTTCCTATGTGACATCATTAAGTAGCTTATTCTTTCTATGCCTCAGCTCTCCACCTGTAAACTGTGAATAATAGTATTCCTTAATTCCCTTCTGTCTGTGTCTATTCACACTGTTAGCTCTTCAAGATAAAGTACTCTTACTATAGTTCTGTACAGCCCCTAGCACAGTGCAGCTTTGATCTCCTTGAGCATCATTAGGGGCCACTATAATACAAATGGTAAGTGGTTCTGGAGCTCCTATATGCTCTAGAGAAGTATCAAAATGCATGAGCAATCCCTTAAAATGCCAGATTAGACAATGAGCCCACAGGGGAGTTACATTTGTTTTCATGTGTAGAAGTTACAGCAGCTTTTAACAGTGTTGTGTAAACCAGTTTTATGTCCAATACCCTCCCTCCAATAACCCAATTCCTCCTTCCCAAAAAGCCATTAGGGATGATATTTCCAAAGGAACAAAGGGCTGTTAAGTGACCAATAGTAAACAGTTATGTAAAGATTTATCATCTCTTGTAACAGAACAAAGCATTACTTTTTTTTTGTCTCATTAGGAAAAAGCAGTTTGATCTTGAGCTGACTGCAGCATGGAGCCCAAGGTCAGGAAACCTTGGATCTGTTCCTTATTCAACTGCTGGGGTTGGTACACAATGTTCGGCAAATTCAAAATGATCTGTCTCTCAGTTTTCCCATTTGCAAAATGGGAAAGGAATAACTAGTTCCCATTTCTAAAATGCTTTAAGACCCTTGAAAGGAAGGTGGTATGGAATATTATTATTCTTTCTTCAGACAGTGTCATGGTAAGTGATAGAATCACTTTGGCTGGACTTTTTCAAAAAATATTCAGCCTATAGCAGAAACATCAACACAAACGATTAAAGTTTGGCAAAATTATAAGTAACTGAAAGCAGGGTCTTACAATGGGAACAATCAGGCAACCTTAAAAATAGGTGGTACGACCAGCCCCACATATGTGATATATACACTTTACTCAACAAAACAGGTGCAACCATCTTTTAGCTGAAATGTAGCTGCATTTAACTGCACTTTGGGTTTTTGATCAGTATATGCTGGCCAATATGTATTACTGATGTTATTGTATTATTGATACCAATAATTGATATATTAGTACGCATTAAGCACACAACAGCAATAAAAATTACACTGTTGTTACTGGGCCCACTCGTGCCTGTTTTTATTCAGGTCCACAAACCACTCAGAGACCTTTATGCTGGTAAAACACTCAGTACAGTTTAATTACACTGTCAGTTTCCACTGTGCTTGTACAATATACTCCAACTGTCTCAGGGAGCCCTCAGCCACTGCAGCAAGCAGGGAAGAGCAATCTCTCTCTCTCCTCTTACTGCCTGCTTCCCCCCCTCCTACTTCCTTTCTGGGCTTTTATGTATCCTCTGCCTAATGGCTTAATTAGCCTTCCAGCTCTCCTCCGCCCACCAATTAGGCACAACTCTTCTTAACCTTGTCCATTCTGCAATGTTTTATTGGAGTTAGTGACCAGAGTGCTGGCTCAGCTGTTGTTGCCCAGCACTGTCACAATTATCTATCTATCTATCTATCTACACACACATTAGTTCTAGCAGTTATATAATCCAATTCAGGCTGTGCCGTTTTATTTATAATCTCTTTAAACTTATGCTAAGTACCCCATAATACTTCGCTTTGGCACTGAAGTCAGCTTTGGCATTAGAAAATCTGAAACTTGTCAAAAGCAATATACATTCATATTCTGCCCCAGCACAAACTGGGGAAGTATTCTCACAGATCAGTACCAAAACAAAGATAAGGAAAGGTACAGAACAACAAGTTAAGGAACTGGGGCAAACTGATGGGTTGGATTTTAGTCATGTATAAAGAATTTTGTGACTTGAAAAATCCTATAAATACTGCTAGCTGAAATGTGTAACTTTGGGAGCACGCCTTCTGTATAATGAGAATTTAACAGTACTGCATGAGATGGCTTCCTAGAAACTGGTATTGTACTGAACCTTTCTTCCTATTCTATGTTATCATCTTTTTGTAATAAACTGGACTGTCATTGATTTTTGGTCTCTTGAATATATTTCATAATGAACCAAAGTGTGGTCAAGCATTGACTATATGATTTATCAATAGGCTTAATACTGTACAACAGGAAGTGAACATTACAACTGAAACTGTGGGGGAACTTAGCTTGGCAGAACAGAATTACCCACATTTTAACATAGCTAGAACACCACTGATTAAAAGTACTCAGGGCTTTAACTTTCAAATCCCTTATTAGGGGATATGTCCCTGGAAATGCTGCCTAGCACCATGCAGAAATATTGGCCCAGTATAGACGGAGAAGAGAACACCTCACACTAGATCCCTAGCACTACTTCCAGCAGTTCCAGGTTTTCCTTATAGGTTGCTTGGCCAAATATGAATATAACCTGAGACTCCTTAGTTTGTAATATCTGAAAGGAACATGGATGCTAACAATGTATAGTAGGCAAAACAATTATGATCTCGCAAGCACGACAATTTTGTGTTTCTGTATGTTAAATCATGTTCACAGGTTTGGTACCGCCCTATATCATGTATCTGAACTCTTAATTTTTCTGACATAAACAGCAGCTTCTACATTCTTTGCAGTTCTACTATATCAGCCATGCACTAGAATAAACATCACACCATAAAAGAGCAGAAGGCACAGTTAAGATAGAATCATTATGCAAATAGGTTATGGCATGCTTTATATGAGAACAGCTTCCCTAAAGAGACCTAATGAGTTGACTGACCTATAAAGCATTTAATTTGTTGTTAGCATTTCATTTAATTGTCTTCCAGTTCCTGTAGGAATAAAACTTTTAATTGTAAAAACTTCTAAATGACACAATGGTTGATTTCTTTTTGTGTAACTAACAGGTTCCCTCATAGTAGAAAATAAAATTTTACATTATAACTTCACATAATTTCTCTTTAGCTATGTTTTCAAACCCTGTAATAATTCTGGGAGCAAAGTTATCCGACTGGGGTTGTTTTACTGATGAAAACGTATGGCAGAAGAAAATTCTCCTCTTGAAGGTACACAGCTTTGAACAATGTTATTGGGAGTGACACACGCATGTGGAAGATGGACTATACATATTAATGTTTAGGAATGAAAACAGATGTTCAATTTTTCTCACTTATGATATTTGTTGTGCAGACTGGATCAATACTTCTAGTATAAATGATTATTTGAGAGTTGTGTACAAACGGGTTACATACACACAGAGGAAGGGAAAAGTTGGAGCTTTGACCCCAACCCACAGTGACACTCCCTGTCCGGTAGAGATGAGACCACGTGGTGAGTGGGGATGATGGTGACATCTGGTTAAGCAAGTAGTGGATTACATTCCTTAGAACAATGGGAAACTAAAGAAGGATCTGTGATTCAGAGTTAGTGTGCTCCTAAGGCAGTGCAGTTATATGCACTTCTTACTAAAATAAAGTTATAAACTCAGAATAAAGACCTAAAGCTATTTATTAGAGATATAGATGGCTGTACAATATCTTCTTTCCTCTGAAACCAGCCTCTGTTTTCTATTTAAACAAAATATTTTGATTATTGGTAAGAAGGGTCTACACACCACTACTACTAGCTAGATACTTCTAAAACTATGATGTATAATATTGCATTACATACAGTCTGTTCCTAACCTCAGTGTAGGTGGAAAATCAGAAAATGTTTCACTGCAAGAGCACTTCCAAACTGTAAAATACAAGTAAAAATGTAAACCTTGAGTAAAGACATACATGCAGGCATTTGAGAAGGGATCGGGATGACATAGTCTTTCCAGCAAAAGCCTCTTTAGTATTCTGTTGATGTCCTGTAGCTCTTATGGAAAAGAACTCATGCATTTTCATTTAAGTTCCCCACCTCAACTTTATTCATGGTGCACTTGTAGGTAAAAGTGTGTAATATGCATTACTTTATCCATTAAATTCTTATTCCTCCTGTTAGGATACTGAACACCATGATTAAATGTTAATGATTCTGAAACATTTTGTCCAACTTAATATCAAATTCAGCATTCAACACAAAAGCAAGCAAGCAAGCAATTAAAAATGGAAAAACCATAAGAAGCAGGAAAATCACTCATTGAGCCTTTTCTTTCCACTGTTTCCTGTTTTTATACATGTAAACACACACACACGTGTCAAGTATTTATATCCATTCTATGAAATCCTATCCAGTTGCTGAAATTCAATTACATCTCTTACAATACAATAAAATCTTATATAGTGCTGTTTATAAGCAATGTCTCATAGCACTTTGCAGGGAAACAAAACATAAAATAAAACATTAACCAAATGCTAGCTTAAGAAAGATAAGCTAATTTGAATTTAAGAAGAGTAGAAGACTATGAATTGCTAATTTTGAGTAACAATGAGTTCCATAAGTAGGGAGCAAGCAAAAATGCCCTACTCTAATTTGAATCCTGATTAAATGATGGAACTACGCCCAGCCTATACTCAGAGGATTGTAAGGGGTGAGGTTAACAGTATAATCATTGTTGCTCCCATAAAGTCATGTTGTGAAAGTCCTTAAAGTTACAAATAGGAACTTACAGTCAATTGGAGATGTTACTAGATGCCATTATAAGGATTTAAATGTAACACAATGCTGGCTGAATCCTAGAAAGAAGGCTTTCTTCCCAGTTCTGAACAAGATTTGGTCCTCATATTCATTTAGGTGGGAGGTGATATGGCAAGTAAGGCATCAATGTTTGAAAGGCCAAGAATAAAAAATTATATGACTGGAAACAATTATATTTAATAAAGTATTTAATAAAAATTCACATGCTTTTTTCTATGTGTAATATAGTTTTGTTAAACTAGTTTTGCCCAGAGCTATAGGAAAACTTGCTCACTTCCATTCACTTGAGTTTCATTAAACTTATTAATTGGTTTTGGTCAATATTTTAAAATTTTATTAAAGCTAACATTAAAAAAAATAATACATAATAGATACAATATATATATAATACAAAAAGAGTGTCTTTACTTCTCGGTGTAGTGCTCAGATTATCCACAAATATAAAGTTAGTTTTTAAAAGTCATATGATACACAGAATATATAATCAGCAATAATCCAAATTTAGGTGAACAGTTTTAACAATACAGTTTAGATATTAGAATCTGAATACTCGGGTACATCACCCATGAAAAGCTGTACAAGGATTTGGTTGTGGAAAGCAAAATATATCAATGGTGGAGATTGTCCCTCAGTAATTGAGAGTTAGGTTGGTTATCTATTTAGAAATTACAGTCCATGAGGAAAGTATTTGTTACTTTCCTGACTGCACTTCTCATCGGCACTCCACCTCATCCCTCCTGGTATTGACGATATCCGGTGGTGTGTTGTATGTAGATGTCCCTCAACCACCTGATTGTGTCCCACACCATGAGTTGCCGCGTCAGCCGATCGTAGCGTTGACCCGTTCCGCATTGTCTCAGCACTTGCTCATTACTGGGGTCCCATGCACCTAAGGCTCCGACAATCAGTGTGCGTGTCTGGACCTGGTAACCCTTAGCTCTCAAGGATTTGGCCAGAGGAGCATATTTCTCTACCTTTCGAGCCTGGGCATCCTGGAAGGCTAGGGTCCTGTACTCAAACAGCACTGTGAGTCCATTATGATGATCTTCTTCCGGGCTTCGTTGGTGACGACGATATCCAGTCGCAGTTTGTGGTCAGTTCCAGGAATGATGGAGTTTACGGCAATGTTCCCCTTGAGTGGTAGGATGGCTCTGGCCAGGTGATCTTGGATGGAATTGTATCGCAGCTGCCAAGCTCTCGAATGGAGCTTGCAGCTACACAGGACAGGGGGTAGAGTCTTGTTGGCATAGTCACACTTTCTGCATCTCTTGTCCTGATTCCCATGGTAGATGGCTCCATTCAGCAGGACGCAGTTGAGCTGGGACTTGTGGATGAACCTCCTGTTGGCAAATCTTGTAAAGCTTCCCCCAGAGAGGAAGTGATTTTTGGCATCCCTCCACGTCACCTCGAATGCCTTTCCCTAGTCCAGCTTCCATTTCAGGTTTTCCACATACTGGCAGCAGATGGCATCCTTCAGGGTCTTCTCCAGCATGGTTCTAGCTCTTGGGGTGATGGTAGTGTGATCTGTATTCTCCACATTTGGCTCCAGGACTCCCAGCTCCTGGCATTCCTTGCACTATGTCCAGTGGCAGCCGATACGCTTCTCCAGTCATCGCATAGCATTGCGGGCATGAGTCCAGGGCAAAGAAAAGTCTCCCCTGTCTCTTCCAAGTTCATCTTCCAGTGAGCCGCTCAGGTAGTTGGTGACATCTTGGTTGGAGGGAGCTCTGGTGATTCGCTTCTTGGGGTATCCTGCAGAGCATTCTTTGCTATGTTCCTCACGGTGGCATCCAGGCACATCAGAAGGCAGAAGGTGTGAGCGATCACAGCAATGTCTCACAGATCACCCATTCGAGGGATGTTGGCACCACCCTGCCTGTGAAAGATGTACACCAGTTCACTGATGGCCCTCTGGGGAAGAAACATCCACTTTTTCACCAGCTGCTGGATGGTGCTGTCTGCCTTGTTCAGAGGTACGTTCACCATGGCAGATCCCCTCAGCACGAATGAGATATGGGAGATCAGGAAGGTGTTCAAGGCATTGATCTTCTGCCATGATGCCAGTAGAGATATGTCGATCCTGGCCACATCTCGTAGGATCTCAAAAAGGGCAAGTTTTCTTAAGATCTATGCATTGTTTATGAGTCTGTGTACTGTACTTAAGGGTCTTGATTTTTTTCCCCCAGAGAGAAACAAAAAAAGCTTTGAGTTTCCATGCAAAATTTGGAGTCCAAACATTTTCTGAAAGAAACTTATACTTACTCATGCTCGGAGGTTTAATTGTAAAAAGACTGATACATTAATAGTTTTATCCCAAATCATCTTTTGCTCCTATGTTCTCTGTTGAATACATACAGGCAAAAATCATCTCCCTTCACCTTTTTGCCATCCAGAAATACCAGTATTATCCCGTTTTCCACTAACCCTACACAAACATGTTCTTGAAAGTTATATTGGAAAATAAATAGATACCTAGATTCCAAAACCGGAATAAACTACTTGTCGTCATTTAGTCTGACCTCCTGTATTACACAGGCCATAGAACTTTCCCAAAATAATTCCTAGAGCAGATCTTTTAGAAAAATATCCAGTATTGATTTTAAAATCATGAGCAATGGAGAATGCATCACAACACTTAGTAAGTTGTTCCAATGCTTAATTTTCCTCATTATTAAAAATATATGCCTTATTTTCAGTCTGAATTTGTCAAGCTTCAGCTTCCAGCCATTGGAACATGTTATACCTTTGTCTTCCAGATTGAAGAGCCCATTATTAAATATTTGTTCCCATGTGCATACTTATAGACTGTAACTCAACTCATTCCTTAGCCTTCTCTTTGGTAAGCAAAGTAGATCAAGCTCCTTGATCTTATCACTAAAAAGCATGTTTGGAATCCTTTAATCATTTTTGTGGCTCTTTTTCAAACCCTCTCCAGTGTATCAACATCATTCTCCTTGAATTGTGCACACAAGAACTGGACACAATATTTCAGCAGTAGTTGCACCAGTGCCAAAACCAAATGTAAATTAACTTCTTTACTCTTATTAGAGATTTTCCTGTTTATGCATCCAAGGATTACATAAACCCTTTTGACCAGCAACACACTGGGAGCTGGTTATCCACCACAACCCCAACATATTTTTCAGAATCACTCTCTCAGTCCTCCCATCCCTACTGTGTAAGTTTGACCTACAATATTTGTTCCTAGATATATGCATTTAGCCATATTAAAACACATATGACTTGCTTGCATGCAGATTACTGAAGGCTGGTCTACGCTGAAAATTTACATCAGCATAGCTACATCTCTTAAATCTGTGAAAAAAAACACACTCGAAAGATATAGCTATGCTGACCTAACACCCAGAGCTAGTTCAATAGAAGAATTCTTCCTTTGGCCTAGCTACTGCCTATCAGGGAGGTGGACTAACTACAGCATTGGGAGAACTCCTCTTCTTGATGTAGTGAGTGTCTATGCTGTAGTGTTTTAAGTGTAGATACAGCCTAAGTGATATATCCTCGTCATTATTTATCACTCTCCCAATTTTTGTACCATCTGCAAACTGTTTCAGTGATTATTTTCTTTTCTTCTAGGTCATTAACAAAAATGTTAAATACCACAGGCCCAAGAATCAATCCCTGCAGTACCCTTCTAGAAATACACCCCATCATTGATGATTCCCCATTTACTCTGAGACCTATCAGTTATCCAGCTTTTAATCAATGTAATGTTACATGTTAATTTTATGTAGTTCTAGTTTTTTTAATAAAAATATCATGTGATACCAAGTCAAATGCCTTGCAGAAGTTTAAGTATCTTATGTCAACACTACCACCTTTATCAACAAACTTGTAGTATCAACATTTTTTAAATTAGGTAGGACCTGTTTTCTATAAACCCATGTTGATTATTATTAGCTTGCCAAGGATAGGTGTCAAACAGGCCTATAATTATCCAGGTTTTTAAAAACTGTTGGATGCAAATTATACAGACCTGCTGCTTGAAAAGTGTCTAACTTTAGTAGCTGTTGTTTAACATCCTCTTGAGGAACTAGTGGTGTTTTGCCCAAATGCTGAACAAAAATGTTGCCCAAATGCTGAACCAAAATGTTTATTGAACACTTCTGCCTTTTCTACATTATTGATAATTCTACCATTTCTATCTAGTAATTGACCAATATCAATATTAGGATTATTTTTGTTACTAATACATTAAAAAACAAACAAACAAACAAACAAACAAAAACCCTGATCCTTTTTGTCCTTAACTCTGCTGGCCATAGAGTTTACCTTATGTACCTTTGATTCCCTTATCAATTTTCTACATTTCCTAGCTTCTGATTTATTTTCATTAATATCAGCTTCCCCTTTCTTTCTTTTAAAAATGTTTTTATAGCTGTTTTCATTTCCCCTCTAAACCTAGTCTCCTTCAATTGTGGCTTTTGGGGCAGCTAGTAAAGTGTTCTTAATCCCAATTATCATTCATTTTTTTTAATTGAATTCTTCTTGCCAGGTGATTTGGCTCATAATTGTTTTCAGTTTTTTGAAATTGGCCCTTTTAAAGTACCAAGTATACAAATCACTGGTATTAATATGCTTAATTACCAGGAAACCAGCACCAGAGGTCAGTCAAAGTGCATTGTACAAATTGTCACATATTAGTTGGTTGAACTTCCTGAAATATGGTGTGAGCTATGAGAAATTCTGTACTTCTCCTAGGATTAAGCAATGAAGAGTAGAGTTTCAGATTACTAACTGATGGCCCATAATAGTTTTTGCTGATTAACTCATACTCAGAGAGGTCTCCACAATTTTTTTGCATTTTTATGAATAAAAAACAGACTAAGCAACTTTAGATAGATCATCTCAGATTTAACATGAATATGCTCAAATAACCACCTGTACATATAAAACATACTAAGGAGTGGAAATATTTATTATTTTTATTATGGTAAAATCCAAGAAACCCAACTAAGGATCAGAGTCTTCCCTTTCCAGAGAGTTCACAAGCTAGATATCAGGTCAGATGTTATAGGTGGGCAAAATAGGCCAAGGAGGAGCTGAGAAAATCAAATGAACAGATTTGAGCAGTGCTGGGACATATTGGTGAAGAAATTGTGCCATCTGAGCAGTGTGCAAGAGTGTATTAGCTGGCAGATTCCAGTGCAGAATGAGTGTGTAATCATACTTTTTTATTTAAACTTTCCTTATTCACAAGGCATTTTTTCCCTTTAAAAGTAATAAATTCTACTCTGTATATGTGGTATACCTCCTACCTTGATTTATATCCCATCCCCATAGTAAAAACATCTGTTTACATTCTGCACATCATGTGTCTGTGAAGCTGACAGCCCTCAGGTTTCACTATAATAAATCCAAAGTTTATTTTCCAGACCTTCTGCTTCATCAGCAACAGTTTTCCATTTCACACCCATTTCCCCTTAGATTTATGTGTCTTACAAGTATTTGCGCTCTATTAATCAAGATATTTGAAATGTCTCTCTACAATTGTCCCCCCCACCATCATCTCTATTGCCTCTCTTTAAGTAACTAAGTCATAATGCAATGAATTTAGGCCCCGGTATCCCAGAAAAATATCCACAATCTTAACTTTACTCATACAGTAGTCTTTCCAAGTTTATAGTACTACTTGTCTGAAAAACATTAAGCAACTGGGAACGTATTTGTAGGATTGGGGCTGAACCTCTTTTCCATTCAATTTGTTCACCAGTATGCTATGAATTTTCTTGAATTTGTTACTATTCAGAATTATTCATTTAAGAATGTCCATGATTGACATTATTTGCAAACAATTAATTGGATTTAATATTTAAAATTGGAGATTGAAATTGTGTTGGTTACTTCTGATTGGACATTTACATCACATGGTATTACTTCTGTTCACTGAGTGGGTGAGCATACATCTTTGCTCCTCTGGCCTAATGGAACTTCCTAGAAGCAGGGAAAACTTGTCCGTGCAACAGAGAAAGATTTCTTAGAGGTTAGCCCAAGACAGGAGAATGAAGCCTCACAGCAATGAAAGACCATTACAAATCTCACCACCTTGCACTCTTAAGTGCAAGATGCATTTATTTAATCTTGCTTTCTCTAATATAAGCATATAGCATTATATTACACATAATTTTTTAAAAAATCGACAGCCAGGACATCCCTTGGCCTGCACTGCTTCCCACAGCCCCCACTGGCCCGGAGTGGCAAACCGCGGCCAGTGGGAGCCGCAATCGGCCAAACTTGCAGACACAACAGGTAAACAAACCGGCCCAGCCCACCAGGGGGCTTATCCTGGCGAGCTGCGTGCCAAAGGTTGCAGATTCCTGCTATACTGGAAGATGCTCAGATACTACGAACAGACTAAGAAATAGGATATACATTCCAATTTGAATACATGTGTACAAGTTGAAAATTAACTTTTCATGAATATTCTGTAATATTCACTCCAAATTCACTGTTTCTAACAACTTTCCCAACAGCAAACAACTCATTCATGAGAATATTTGCACATGGGAAGCAAACTCAGTTGAAGCAAAAAAATCAGTGTTTATGTGCCTGAATATTCAGTAAAATGGTTAAGCTGCTTGCCCAGCTATTCTGGGTTTTCATATTATTTTCTACATTATTGATGCTTAATTTTTGTCACTGTTAAAAGACTGTAGCAAAGAACCTCTCTGCTATTCCCAGTCTATTGAATCCTCTAAACTATAAACTTTTTACTTCCACTTCCTCCTCAAAGTCATTCTGTCTCAAGAATGACCTGGAAACATGCCACAAATCCATATCATAATTTCAAAGTTATTATAAAAGCACAGTTTAAATAATTATCTAATGATATATGGAGAGGTATAGCCAACAAACGTGAACATGTGCAGCAGCAGTCCTGCACCTCATATACCTTATTTTAATTTGCATGTTGTAGCAGATGTTTGTGGTTTTGGCCTTGCTGAGATATATGTTTAATGTCTATGAAAGAATTATTTTATGTTCAAGCATGGACACATTGAGACAACAAAAACTAGAAAAATCATTACACTTTATTCCCTGCAAGTCTCAAGAAATACTTATGGTGAAATGTCCTTATGGTGAAATGTCCTAGTCTCACAACCTTAATTATTACTCTGATCCAGTATGCCAATAGGGAAACATTTTTCATGGTGTAAGTATTCTACTACCCATTGGGTGCAACCCTTTAGGGCGAAAGTGTCTGTAAAATAATTTCAATTTTCCAATGAAGGGAATGAGGATGTTAACAGTGGAAGAGGAAAAAAAAAATCCCAGTTTAGTCCAAATAACTGAAAAAGAAAGGAAAACCCTGAAGTGGCAGAGTTGGTAGAACTGCACATGTAATTTTTGTGGTCAGGTACCATATGAAACTAAGAGTAAAAATAAGTCGTAAAAAAGAAAAAGGGTCTATTTCAAGTTAGCAGCAAATGAACCTAATGGGCCAAATTCAGGCATTGTATCTATGTGAAATCAAAGTCTAGATCCACGTCTTTCAGCATGAGGAACAACATACAGGGCCCACAGACTTCCTATTGACTTCAGTGGGGACAGGATTTCAGCTACCATTTCAAAAGGATCAAGAACCTTAACCAATAATTTTGAGCAAATCCTCTGTCCTATTCCCTGTCCTTTATGCTGCTCAGGCAGCACATTGGGAGTGGAAACCACACACAAGTCCATCCTCTGCTGCTGCTGGGAACTTCCCCAGCTTTGGCAGGGCTCAGTGAGCACTGAGCTGGCAAAGATAGCCCAAACTACCACTCCTGCGCAGCCTCTAACACAGGAGACATATCTGGGATAGGAGGGGGAGAGGCTAGAATGCACTGTGTTAAAGCTATCACCATCTGATTTATGATTCCACTACCACAAATTACAGTATATGAAATGTATGTGTGAAATAATCCAATAATAGGGAATTATTTTTAACGTAAATAGATTTATTTAGTTACAGTTCTACAAATTATTTGCAGATATAGCCTACTGTAACATAGATAGTTTTCATTGAAGAATGAATGTAAAGAAGTCTAGATAATCAAAACCAAAGAAAATAAATATCCTGGGGAAAATTAGCAAAACACAAAGGGTCTCTGATGTCCTGGGGTGATATGGGTGTAATAGAAGATTATTTTAATAAATATAGTCCCACACCTTAAACATCCTCCCTTTTCTCTCTCTGGTGCTTGCTATCACCAATATTCTGAGAGACTTACCCTGTCTCCTAGGGACCAGGGTCCCATGTTCTTTTTTGGTGCCTCAACCCAAGGTGACTCCTCACTGTGCCATAGACACCAGGGTGCTCTTCCTCAAGAGAATCAATATTCCTTGCCATGTAGTGGTAGTAGCATAAATCCCAGTACATGGGACAATAAGATAAATAAAACAAACCCTAACAAAGGAATAAATACACCAGAAATAGCAGCATAACAAAGGGGGACTTTAAGGCAAACAGGAAAATATGAGCTGGGGAAGAAAAGTGGTAAGTTTAACTAATAAATTATTAATAAATATTCCTCACTTCTTAACACTCACCAGCCCTTCAACTTCTTTCCGAGACTGAGAAAGGCTGAAGTGTGATATCCTGAGACAGAATGTTGCAGTGCTGTGGCATTAGTCAGCTTATATAAAAGTCTCCTTTCTTTATTTTCACACTTTGATGGGGTTGGGCATCTCCTAACTATAATCAGGCTAAGCATTTCCCTGGTCTAGAATCCTCCAGTCTTGGCTGGCTGCTAGTAGCCAGTGCTGGGTCAGATTTATTTCTGCTGGATGATGGTCACAGTAGTGCTGGAGTGACCTGGCCCAGGCAGTGCAAGAACTCACTTTGTGGGGAGTGGAGATTGATCACAGCCTTCCTGAGATTTGCTCCCCACTTCAGCTCAAAACTGTAACACACTGAGTCAAGCTGTACAGCCCTAGTGTGTCATTGGTCCAGTGGACTGCTTGTCCAGATCACATCTTACAGAAGCCTCTCTAATGGTCTAAGCACAGGGTTTATAGTTCCTTCTGTCCCCATCCTTGAAGCCAAACATGCAGCAGATTGAGATCAAAGGGCTTGAGCAGCCATTATTATTGCAGACCTTCTGGTAGGCCCCGTAACGGATGTGTATACTGCATCTGGGAATGAGCCTCTCCACCAGGGTCCACAGACTTATGCTAGTGGGGCTTGTGCTAGCACACTAAAAATCAGTGTGTAGACATTTCAGCTCATGTTCTCAAACCTGAGTGGGTGAGGGTGAGAGCCTGAGCTCCAGGCAGAGCTACAGCATCAAAGCAATGTCTACACAGCTATTTTAGTGTTCTAGCTCAAGCCCCGCTGGGACAAGTCTGTGGACCTGGGCTAGGAGGCTTGCTCCCAGCTGCAGTGTAGTCATTCCCATAGAAGCTCAGTCTGGAGCTCCAGGAGCTGGCAAACTAAGTAGGGGTTACATTAGAAAATAGTCACTCACTACTGTGAGAATAGCCAATAAGTTTAGACATATAATTGTACAAAGTCATTTAAGACTACCACAATCAAGGATCCAAATTTTGAATGGGCTTGCATGCAAGCAAAGCCCAAATGCAGCTGCAATAGTGCATGCTCCATTTACTCAGGGTTTTTCTGTTTGTTTTTAAGGATAGCGTTGAACTTATAATTTCTGATTTTGTTGAAAAAATTTAAAAAGTAGCCATATTAGGACAATTTCCCTAATATTATAGTCTGCAGACGCTAGCCTCACCTGGTTCCCATTTTTCTTCCAAACTCCATAATGAACTTTGGACCTTAAAGCAGAAATCCAAGTTTGCAAAAAGTCTAGCTCAAATTTTGCACCCAAAAAACGAGTTAGTTTATCACATAAATCAATGTGTTCAAACAAGTTTGCAACTTCAGACCTGGGAAAGCCATACGTCAGGATTATGTGTTTACAAGCTTCATAATGATGTTTTCAAACAAAAAAACAATCACCAACATGATCAGATTTGAAATCCAAGAGTTGTTGTTTGAATTAAAGATAAATTCACAGGACTAACTTTGATTGCTTGTTTTAAATTTCCTGTTTCTTGCCCTTAAAACAAAAGAAAAAGAAAAACTCTTCTTTATATTGTATAAAATATATTGTATTTATCAGTCTTAAGAGCTCTGTCACTCCTCACTTCCACTCTTCCCCAAGGTCATGTACAGAACAAAGTAAAAATATTCACTGCAGGTCAATTTTTTTATTTTCGACACAGTATTCTATACAAATGAAATATTATATATATTAAACCAAGCCAGAAAAACCTTAAAGCTATGGAAATTTCATTAACTGTAGATGGAATCAACATTCAGATTTCTCTTGCTGAAAATATACCCTAATTTATTTTATATAGTTCCACCTCATAGTAGTATCTGAGTAACTCCCAAGTATCTAAACATTCAAAACATCTTCTCCTTTCTCTCCTGAACCTGTAGAAGAGAATTTGAACTGCACTCTGCATTCATTAGGGAGCCAGTGCAGAGAGCAGAGCACCATGGTGATGTATTTACTATGACCTTTGTTGCTAAGTGGATGGAATGCTGCATTTTGCAGACCTTAGAACTCTTTCAAGGCCCCTTCCTAGATATGAGTTGAAATAATTAAGCCTTAAGGTCACAAACACATGGGTTGCAGTGGTTGGGTCTATACTGATTATGGGATATAATCTCATGTCCACAGCTATTTGGGCATTCAATAGCACTGAAGAATGCAAAAAGACTCTACAGTTTTGATAAACTTAACACTCAGAGTAGATAGATACAAAAGTGGGGGATGTATAGAAAAAGCTTCCCTAGCCCTAGCCAGCTGTTCTTTATCCAGTAGCTGATTTCACCTATGTATTGAGCGAGTTGGCAGGCAGTATGGAGCTGATGGAACAGTTGCCCATAATGATCCTTTGGGTGTAGTCTGAAGAAAAATCAGAGGCATTTCAGGGCCTTTTCAGTTCCTCCCTCCTCAGCTTTTTGGAAACAGAACAAAAATAAATGGCAATGATTAATGGCAAAGAAATCCAGCAGGATGAGTTCTGGATATATGCCCCTTGTCTATTGACAGCAGGTGCTCATCCACTAGAGCAATGAGAGCTGTTTCTGCACCATGCCCTGACCCCCAACTGAAAAGGATATACGATTTTGGCCACTGATAGGGAGCATAGGTGACTGAAAAAGAGTATTGGCCTTTTCCACCTGTGTTCCATGTCACAGCTGAACTCCTCTGCAGACAGCAGCATCCCTTCTGTATAGAAAGTAAGTAGTATTTCCCCTTATTCCCACTTGAAGTTCACAAATGTCCTTCCCTCATCATATAAAAAGAGATCCCAGAAACATTCCAATTCTTAACTACTACTGGAGAGAAAACAGTTTCAGAATCACATAATATGTGGTTCTACTTCCCCTCAGGGCTACAGAAAAAAATCAGTTGTATTCTGTATTGCCACTTAAATGTTCTATTTTCTTTCTAAAGTGAACTTAGTGTTCAATACATGTAATAGATTAACAGCCCTGGAAACTAAAGACCTATTTATCCACAGATCCAGTACATCACAGGCAGAAGCAGTTCAAGGTACAGTATTCTGTCCTACCAATAGCCCTAAGCTGGATAGATTATCTATAGGGCCTTGTTCTGCACTTTGTGTCAATAGGAGTTAATTTAGAGTAACAAGTGCAGGACCGTTTCTGAAGGGTGAAAGCATGAGTCACCAGAAAGATTCAGTCCTGAGTCAACCAGCTGTGGTCATTCAATATTCAAATATGTTATTTTACACATTTCGGGGAAAAAAACAAACAAACATTAACTCATAGAAACATAGGGCTGAAAGGGACCTCAAGAGATCATCTAGTCCAGCTCCCTATGCTGAGACAGGCATGAGTACATCTGGGCTATCCCTGTCGGGTGCTTGTCTAACCTGTTATTAAAACTCCCTGATGGAGACGCCATGAGCTCTCTTGGAATCCTATTGCAGTTCTTAATTATTTGTATAGTTAGAAAGTTTTTTCTCAATATCTAACCAAAACCTCTCTTGCTGCTACTGATATCCCTTTAAGTGATCATGCCATTAAGCATCCAGGATGAGGCTCTTCCACAATCCAGTAGCTCTCAGTTTTTCCTAATATTTCATTTAAATTTTGAATGAAATGGCTAACTGGGATGCAAAATATATTAATAAAATCTATCACATGAGCTACAGACAGTAAGAAATAGTTTAGATACATAGCAGCTGTTGGCTAAATTTTAACTGAAAAAAGCAAACTAGAAAAATGCATGTCCCACTTCCAATCCATTAAGTCTCAAGTTCCACTCCACTAGTCCTAGACAGTATAAAAGTGTCCCTCTTCCCCCACATTCTAACACACCCACAATACCCTAGGTCAGGATCAAATTTGACCTGACAGGTCTGGAACAAAGCAGATCTAGACTCAGTTCCCAAACCTTCCACTGATGTCTGTATAACTTGGTTAAGTCACTTAACCTCTCTGTAGCTCAATATAAAATGATAATATTTCTCCACTTCACAAGATAAATTCATGAATGTTTGTGAGCTGCTGAACATAGACAAATACCCAGATGAAGAGATGAAAATATTCACTATGATATTCCTGAAATTAATGAGAATTGCAGCTGCTCAACACCTTGAAGAATTATGTTAAAAAAGAGGTCTGTATAAATTCCAATGAAAGTCTGATAGCAAATATGTTTTGTTGACCCAAACAGTAGTAGAAGTAATTAAGTAAACAAACAAAACAAGTATCAATTCATCAAAGAGAAAATGATATGGCATAGGGATTAACAAGAATGCAGAACTCCAAATGTGTTCCTTCATTTAGAACTATGAAATACATAAGGTAGATAAGTTAGATAAATTAGGGTAGAACAAAACCAAAGTGATAGGGTAGGACATTCTATAAACATTAATGCTGTAGAAAATGAAAAGAATGAAAGGGGATGGGGGAACTGGCCGTACTGGTGAAAAAAGAAATGGTGTCTGCCAGCTGGTAACATCAGCAGTGGTTTGGGTTACAAGGTGGTTAAACAATATGGTTAAAATAATGATTTCTCGAAAATATTATGTATTTATAGGGAAAGAAAAAAAGCAAATAAGATAACATTGGATTACACAGATAATGTTAGCTTTTATAAGTGCTGAAATAGTGATCATGGGAGGTTAATTACCAGACATGATAGAAATAAAACTCTGATGCTTCTAGAGCTATACTTTACTAAAGATTTTTCCTGCAATGTTTATTGAACAAACTAGAAAATTTCAGTTGCATCTGAAGACGGACCAAAACCAGAACTTCAGATCTAATGAAAAATTCCAATTTTAGGAGCAAGGACATGGCTTTGAACCTTGATTTAATTCTATATCAATCCAAAATTTCAAGTTTTGGGACAGTTTTCCAGTTTTAGAAGAGTTCAAAAATTCAAGGAATTTGGATCACTTTCAGAGTGAGTGATTATGACTGAAATAAGTACTAAGGAAAGCTGTTAATGACAACAAAAAATACAACAGCTTTAAAAATAATTAATGTGAAAATAAATTTAAAGAAAACAAATGAAGTAAAAGTTACAAATATCAATTAGAAAAGTGAGGATTTTGAAGAACAATTCATATCAGGTCATTTTAATGCTAGATGTGGTATTTTAGTAAGGTTTTTCATACTGTCTCGTATGACCTCATAAACAAAGTATGGAAATGTAGCCTAGGTGAAGCTACTATAAGATGGATGCATAACTGGCTGGAAAACCATTCCCAGAGAGTAGTTATCAGTGGTTTACAGTTAAGCTGGAAGGGCATATCAAGTGGGGTCCTGCAGAGATCAGTTCTGGGTTCTGTTCTGTTCAATAGCTTCATCAATGATTTAGAGAATGTTATAGAGATTACACTTAGAAAAGATTGCAGATGATACTGCAAGCTGGGAAGGGTTGTGTCATAAACAGATAGCTAAGGGTTAATGTCTCTTTCAGCTGAAGCACCTGACCAGAGGACCAATCAGGAAACCGGATTTTTTCAACTTTGGGTGGAGGGAATTGAGTGTCTTTGTCTTTTTTCTTTTGTCTGCCTGCCTGCTTTCTCTGAGCTTTGGAGAAGTAGTTCTATTTTCTAGTCTTCTGTTTCCAAGTGTAAGGACAAAGAGATCAGATAGTAAGTTATATGGTTTCTTTTCTTTGGTATTTGCATGAATATAAGTGCTGGAGTGCTTTGATTTGTATTCTTTTTGAATAAGGCTGTTTATTCAATATTCTTTTAAGCAATCGACCCTGTGTTGTATCATCTAATACAGAGAGAACATTTGTACTTATTTTTCTTTCTTTTTATATAAAGCTTTCTTTTAAGACCTGTTGGAGTTTTTCTTTACTTCAGGGAAATTGAGTCTGTACTCACCAGGGAATTGGTGGGAGGAAGGAATCGGGGAGATTTGTGTGTTGGATTGCTAGCCTGACTTTGCATTCCCTCTGGGGGAATAGGAAAGTATTTTTTGTTTCCAGGATTGGGAACAGAGAGGGAGATTCACTCTGTTTGGATTCACAGAGCTTGTGTCTGTGTATCTCTCCAGGAGCACCTGGAGGGGGGAAGGGAAAAAGGATTATTTCCCTTTGTTGTGAGACTCAAGGGATTTGGGTCTTGGGGTCCCCAGGGAAGGTTTTTCAGAGGGACCAGAGTGCCCCAAAACACTCTAATTTTTTGGGTGGTGGCAGCAGGTACCAGGTCCAGGCTGGTGGCTAAGCTTGGAGGTTTTCATGCTAACCCCCATATTTTGGACGCTAAGGTCCAAATCTGGGACTAAGGTTATTACATGGTGGCAGCGGTGGGATATAGACAGAATCCAGAAGCCAGTAGGAATATTATATTTTTCTTTTCTCTGCTAAGGGCTTTTTAGCAGAGAGAAACAGTTTGGTTTTAAAAGGGAACCAGAGAGAAATTTTTTTTTCTGCTCTCTCTGGCAGTTTGTGGCTTGCATGTTAAGCGAGAAGCCATTCAGAACCTGTTAAGGGTCTTTTGTCATGCAATAGCCCTCCCATTAGGAGGCAAGACCAGCGCTTATAGGCATGCAAATAAAGTGGTTTTTCTGGTTTCCCTTCATTGAACATTAGCTAGAGAGAGAAAAGGACAAAAAACACTGTTGCTAGGCAGACTTCAGGAGGCAACAGAGAACCTGCAGTTCAGAAGATAAACACCGGAGGGCACCCCAACACAAGAAAACAGGAATCATGACTTCTAAGGCAAAAATTGAGGCCCAAGAGCAAGTCAGAGAAGCTGAACACAGGCGACAACTGGAAATAAAACAAACAGAGATGGAAATAAGAGAAAGAGAAAGAGAAAGAGAGGCGGCCCACCGCCGAGAAATGGAAAAGCACCAAAAAGAAATGGAAAAACAACAAAAAGAGAATGAAGAGAAGGAAAAACAGAGAAAACATGAACTGGAGTTGGCAAAAGCTGGGCTGCATGTGCCAGCCAACCCTAACAACCCGGCGCCAAATATTGCTCCACAGCACAGGAAATTTCCCACCTACAAGGCAGGTGATGACACCGAGGCCTTCTTGGAAAATTTTGAAAGAGCCTGTCTTGGGTACAGCATTCCCGAAGACCAGTACATGGTAGAATTGAGGTCACAGCTCAGTGGACCTTTAGCAGAGGTGGCAGCTGAAATGCCTAAGCACCAAATGAATGACTATAAACTTTTTCTAACCAAGGCCAGATACAGGATGGGGATAACCCCAGATCATGCCCGTCGGCGCTTCAGAACCCAAAAGTGGAAACCAGAGGAGTCATTTCCCAAACACGCCTACTACATTGCAAAAAACTATGAGGCCTGGCTAACAGGAAACAACATTCAAACCTTGGAAGAACTGAACCTCCTCATACAAATGGAGCAGTTCTTGGATGGTGTTCCTGAAGACATCACGCGGTACATACAAGATGGAAACCCCAAGAATATCGCTGAGGCGGGGGAGATTGGAGCCAAATGGATGGAATTGGCAGAAAGCAAAAAAGCTACTGTCAAGGGGAACGATTACCCCAGGGGGCACACAGACCATAAACCCTACAACCGAGGACAGCCAAAGACCCCACATACCACCCAAGTAAAGCCACAGATACCCTACCCTTCAACCTCACCAGTCTCCAGTAACTCACCTCGGCCCAGTGATCCATCAGATGGAAGATGCTTTAAGTGTAATGAACTGGGACATATCAAGGCCAAGTGTCCCAAGAACACCATGCGAGTGCAATTCATTACACCACCATCACACCAAAGATCCCCAGGCCCGGATGCCTCTCAAATACCCTTGGAGCGAAGGGAAAATTTGAGAGTGGGCGGAAAGAAGGTTACTGCGTGGAGAGACACGGGGGCACAAGTGTCAGCTATCCACCAATCCTTCGTTGACCCCAAATTCATCAACCCAAAGGCCAAAGTGACAATTTACCCCTTCATGTCACAAGCTGTAGACTTGCCTACAGCTCAACTGCCTGTCCAGTACAAAGGCTGGTCAGGAATGTGGACTTTTGCAGTCTATGACAATTATCCTATCCCCATGCTACTGGGGGAAGACTTGGCCAACCAGGTGAGGCGGGCCAAGAGAGTGGGAATGGTTACACGTAGCCAAACCAGGCAAGCTTCCAGACCCATTCCTGTTCCTGAGCCGTCCACAGAGGCCCCGTCTGTGTTACCAGAGACCCAGACAGAGGTAGTGGACCCGGATTCCATGCCTACCACTGAAACAGCCACAGCATCTCCAGTCCCAGGCCCGGAACTGGAACAGCAACCAGCACCAGCAAGTGCAACCACATCTTCAAACTCAACACCAGAGGGCGCCAGCGAGCCAGAACTGGCAGAAGCAAAAGACAACCATACCCAAAAGGCTCAGCCAGAGCCTGAAATACCCTCAGGTGCACCAGCGGAGAGCGGTTCACCAGCAACGGAAACAACCCCATCACCTACATCGCTTCCAGAGGGACCAAGCCCAAGTCCACAGTCTGAGGAAGAACTGGTGACCCCAGCCTCAAGGGAACAGTTCCAGGCTGAGCAGGAAGCGGATGACAGCCTTCAGAAAGCTTGGGCGGCGGCACGGAGCACCCCACCGCCTCTCAGCTCTTCTAATCGATCCCGGTTTGTTATAGACCAAGGACTTTTATACAAGGAAATTCTTTCTGGTGGACACCGGGAAGAATGGCAGCCGCAAAAACAGTTGGTGGTTCCAACTAAGTACCGGGGGAAGCTCTTAAGCTTAGCCCATGATCATCCCAGTGGGCATGCTGGGGTGAACAGAACCAAAGACCGGTTGGGGAAGTCCTTCCACTGGGAGGGGATGGGCAAGGACGTTGCCAAGTATGTCCGGTCTTGTGAGGTATGCCAAAGAGTGGGAAAGCCTCAAGACCAGGTCAAGGCCCCTCTCCAGCCACTCCCCATAATTGAGGTCCCATTTCAGCGAGTAGCTGTGGATATTCTGGGCCCTTTCCCAAAAAAGACGCCCAGAGGAAAGCAGTACGTACTGACTTTAGTGGACTTTGCTACCCGATGGCCAGAAGCAGTCGCTCTAGGCAACACCAGGGCTAACACTGTGTGCCTGGCCCTAAGAGACATCTTTGCCAGGGTAGGTTGGCCCTGCGACATCCTTACAGATTCAGGGTCTAATTTCCTGGCAGGAACCATGGAAAAACTGTGGGAAACTCATGGGGTGAATCACTTGGTTGCCACCCCATACCACCATCAAACCAATGGCCTGGTGGAAAGGTTCAATGGAACTTTGGGGGCCATGATACGAAAATTCATCAACGAATTCTCCAATAATTGGGACCTAGTGTTGCAGCAGTTGCTGTTTGCCTACAGGGCTGTACCACATCCCAGTTTAGGGTTTTCACCATTTGAACTTGTGTATGGTCACGAGGTTAAGGGGCCATTACAGTTGGTGAAGCAGCAATGGGAGGGGTTTACGCCTTCTCCAGGAACTAACATTCTGGACTTTGTAAGCAACCTACAAAGCACCCTCCGACACTCTTTAGCCCTTGCTAAAGAGAACCTAAAGGATGCTCAAGAAGAGCAAAAGGCCTGGTATGACAGACATGCCAAAGATCGGTCCTTCAAGGTAGGAGACCAGGTTATGGTCTTGAAGGCGCAACAGGCCCATAAGATGGAAGCATCATGGGAAGGGCCCTTCACGGTCCAAGAGCGCCTGGGAGCTGTAAACTACCTCATAGCATTTCCCAATTCCTCACTAAAGCCTAAAGTGTACCATGTTAATTCTCTCAAGCCTTTCTATTCCAGAGATTTACAGGTTTGTCAGTTTACAGTCCAGGGAGATGATGCTGAGTGGCCTGACGGTGTCTACTACGACGGGAAAAAAGACGGTGGCGTGGAAGAGGTGAACCTCTCAACCACCCTGGAACGTCTGCAGCGGCAACAAATCAAGGAGCTGTGCACTAGCTTCGCCCCATTGTTCTCAGCCACCCCAGGACGGACTGAACGGGCATACCACTCCATTGATACAGGTAATGCTCACCCAATCAGAACCCCACCCTACCGAGTGTCTCCTCATGCCCAAGCTGCTATAGAACGGGAGATCCAGAACATGCTACAGATGGGTATAATCCGCCCATCTACCAGTGCATGGGCATCTCCAGTGGTTCTGGTACCCAAACCAGATGGGGAAATACGCTTTTGCGTGGACTACCGTAAGCTAAATGCGGTAACTCGTCCGGACAACTATCCAATGCCACGCACCAATGAGCTATTGGAAAAGTTGGGACGTGCCCAGTTCATCTCTACAATAGACTTAACCAAGGGGTACTGGCAAGTACCGCTAGATGAACCTGCCAAGGAGAGGTCAGCATTCGTCACCCATGCGGGGGTGTATGAATTCAATGTCCTTCCTTTCGGCCTTCGAAATGCACCCGCCACCTTCCAGAGGCTGGTAGATGGTCTACTAGCTGGACTGGGAGAATTTGCAGTTGCCTACCTCGATGATGTGGCCATATTTTCAGACTCCTGGCCCGAACACCTACTACACCTGGAAAAGGTCTTTGAGCGCATCAGGCAGGCAGGACTAACTGTTAAGGCCAAAAAGTGTCAAATAGGCCAAAACAGAGTGACTTACCTGGGGCACCAGGTGGGTCGAGGAACCATAAACCCCCTACAGGCCAAGGTGGATGCTATCCAAAAGTGGCCTGTCCCACGGTCCAAAAAGCAGGTCCAATCCTTCTTAGGCTTGGCCGGATACTACAGGCGATTTGTACCACACTACAGCCAAATCGCTGCCCCACTGACCGACCTGACCAAAAAGACCCAGCCAAATGCAGTTAAGTGGACTGATGAGTGTCAAAAGGCCTTTACCCAACTTAAGGCAACGCTCATGTCGGACCCTGTGCTCAGGGCCCCGGATTTTGACAAGCCATTCCTAGTAACCACAGATGCATCTGAGCGTGGTATAGGAGCAGTGCTCATGCAGGAAGCAACAGATCACAACTTCCATCCTGTCATGTTTCTCAGCAAGAAACTGTCTGAGAGGGAAAGTCACTGGTCAGTCAGTGAAAAGGAATGCTATGCCATTGTGTACGCCCTGAAAAAGCTACGCCCATATGTTTGGGGACGGCGGTTCCAACTACAAACTGACCATGCTGCACTAAAGTGGCTTCATACTGCCAAGGGGAACAACAAGAAACTTCTTCGTTGGAGTTTAGCTCTCCAAGATTTTGATTTTGAAATTCAACACATCACAGGAGCTTCTAATAAAGTTGCTGATGCACTCTCCCGTGAAAGTTTCCCAGAATCCAGTAGTTAAAAAGTGTTCTTAAAATGTAGAAGTCTATTAGTTATATACTTAGGAGTATATGTAAAGGTGTATGTGTTGTATTAATCTGTTTATTTTCAAGTTCTAGAAGGAAATCGCCGCCAGTGAGCTTCCCCACTGTCTGCAATTTGGGGGGCGTGTCATAAACAGATAGCTAAGGGTTAATGTCTCTTTCAGCTGAAGCACCTGACCAGAGGACCAATCAGGAAACCGGATTTTTTCAACTTTGGGTGGAGGGAATTGAGTGTCTTTGTCTTTTTTCTTTTGTCTGCCTGCCTGCTTTCTCTGAGCTTTGGAGAAGTAGTTCTATTTTCTAGTCTTCTGTTTCCAAGTGTAAGGACAAAGAGATCAGATAGTAAGTTATATGGTTTCTTTTCTTTGGTATTTGCATGAATATAAGTGCTGGAGTGCTTTGATTTGTATTCTTTTTGAATAAGGCTGTTTATTCAATATTCTTTTGGAGGATAGGATTAATACTCAAAATGATCTGGACAAACTGGAGAAATGGTCTGAAGTAAATAGGATGAAATTCAATACGGACAAATGCAAAGTACTCGCAAAGTACAGGGATGGTCTAGTTATTACGTAGCCCTGTCTTGAGTGCAGGGGACTGGACTAGATGACCTACTGAGGCCTCTTCCAGTCCTACACTTGTATGATTTTTTATTTCCATGGACAGATTGTGGGGAAAAAAAACACTTTACTTGGTAGCATATGATTTTTGCAATTGTATTATTTTATCTTCTTTTGAATCTTTGCCTAGGAATGTATTAAAATGTTTGAATAGTTTTAATTAAAGCTTCCAGGCTCCCTGTTCTCCCATTCAATTTTCCTGAACTAAATGAGCATTACCAGAATTAAACTGTTTGCTGTGAGGAATAAGATTTATCCCTTTTTATACTGCTACAAAACAGAACAATTGAGCCTACTCGCCTCATGACTGCTTGCTTTGCTTAAAAACACCCTTTTAAAAATGTTATTAAACTAGGGCCAGTTCTGCTGCACTTTAGTTTCTCAATGTGTTTTACTGTTTATAGCTCCACAACTGTTCAGCACTTTGCAATCTTTGGTGAACTACACTACATAATTAAAATTGGATTTGGGAACAAAAGTCAATTTGTAGCGGAGACCAAGCAACTGCAATGTCTCATGAGAGTTACCCTCACTGTATCTTAAGACAACATCATTTTGTTTAAGTGAATAAACTGAATCCTTATGAGATCTGGTGGTATCTATAAAAGGAATATCACTAGTGAGGATCTGAACCAGTCAAAGAAACAGTAAATAGTAAATATCATGGGACCAGATCAGCCGCTTGCTTATCTGGCTATATCATTATGCAAGCTGCAAATGCTTGTGCATGCTCCACTAGTGGTCACCTGATGCAGAAAACAGACTATGATATTATGGAATTTAGTTGCATCTGAACACTGCTGTGAGCAACTATTTTAGCTGGTTTGTGCACAATTTAGCACAAAGTGTAGACAAAAAAACTGCATTCAGATGTGAGATAGCTAACAGTCGTTAAACCTTCAATAGGTAACAGTCTCTGAAATAATGCAGTGTGGGCAATGAAGTATTAATTCATTTATTATCTCCAAAGATCTGCACTGGCTGCCTTTGGATTTCTGGTGGTACTCAGGGTGTTGACTTTGACCTATAAAGTCTGAAGACCCAGCTCAGTTGAGATACTACTTGACTCATGGAAAATGCTGCTGCCATTGCAATCAGCAGAGTAACTGGAGTTCTCTCCATTTGGTGGTGTAGCTACCTGTAACTAGCAGTGTATTCTGGGGGCCTCAACTTTGGAAACTACTTCTGGTCTGAAATAGCCCAAATCTGCTGAACTTCCAGGCATACTACAAATCCCACCTTCTAACAGGGTGTTTTAGGGCAAGGAAGATGTCAGAAGATGGAGTAATATGGGTTCTGTTTTAAGCTCTTTGCTTAAAGATTTTACTCATTCTTTCTTTTGTGCTGTGGAGTTCCTATCTGATTTCACCCAGTGCCACCTTATGCAATATATGTTTTAAAGCAATATCGAAGACTGGAATACACAAATTTTTACTTTTTCATAAATCTAAATACATGGCGAGTCAGAACCTTCTGATGGGTTTTGTTCTAGGCTCTAACACAAAATTGCAGGATTAAGGTCTCTATATTCACACACCAAACTCAATTCTGTTCAGTTTAATTTAGGTTTATCAAGTTTTCTATTCAAAGGAAATATAAGTGGTGATGGTAGGCTTTTACAAGCAGGAGCGGCGCCAGGGTTTTTGGCACCCTAGGCGGGGGTCCTTCCGCACTCCTGGTCGGTGGCAGCAATTCTGCAGCAGGGCGGGGGTCCTTCCACGCTCCCGGTCTTTAGGGCACTTCAGAGGCAGGTCCCGGAGCGAGTGAAGGACCTGCCGCAGAATTGTTGCCGAAGACCCAGAGCGCGGAAGGACCCCCCTCCACCAATTTGCCACCAGGAGCGGCAAAATGCCGCCCCTCCAAATCCTAGTGCCCTAGGCATCTGCCTGGGTCGCCTAAATGGAAGCGCCGGCCCTGTTTACAAGCCAACACTGTTGCCTAATCATGTTTGTGATGCTACAAGTATGAGGAGAGGAAAAACTCACTACAGTAAATTGCACATATAGCAGGAGTAAGGAATATGTTCTTTCAATATGTCAGAATAGGTGGCTGAATCATAGGTGTTGACTCCATGGGTGCTCCGGGGATGGAGTCCACATGGAAAAAAATAATAAAAGTCCTTTTGGTCCTCCTTTTGCTGTCTAAGAAATCTACTGATATGAATAGTGCTCATAGAATATGTTATCCTTATTTTTCATTATGGTATAACAATAAAATAGTTTCTGTTCATCTCAGCCTCTTGGTACACACATACTTGGCACAAGAAAGGAACAGAATTTGTGAGAACAGTCTGTCATCTATTACCTCATGCAGTATATAATAGCTACCTTGAACCTGAATGCAGAGTAAATTTTTGAAATAGTTTCCACTGATGACCATTACTTAAATGTATGTGCATTGTGATCATTTACATATTTCACAAAGCACAGCCAACTAAGAGCAGTATCTTTCAAGATAACATTTCATCATCCACAGCTATCAATGCTCTCTAGTATTATCCTTAATAAGACAGGGTTTAATGCATTAAAGCTACACAGGAAAAATTGAGTCTACATGACAGATTAAAAAAAAAAAATCAAGCCAAGGCAAAAAAGCCAGAGACCAATCAGTGTAAGCTTGACCTCTTCTGTCCTCTCTCAAGGAATGGACATTCCAATCACATATCTGCCTGTTGCCTTAAAAGCTGAGTTATTTTCAAAAAAGTCATATCAGAGAGGGGCTAAAAGAGTGAAATAAGAGTTGAGAAAATGACAATGTTCTTTGTTAGTGATTTATTCAAGCTTCAGTTAATATGTTTCCTTAAGCTTTTGGATGGTGTCATCTTCACTCTGAATTGTTAAGTTTCAAACATGCAGCTATATTATTAAGAATTTCTTTTGATAGAATTAGACTATCATTACCAGGTAATGAGAAGAACATTACTGACTTCGTGAGGAATTATGTCTTCCAGGATTTTAAATCTAAATTAAACTTTGGTCTGACTTAAAGGAATAAATTGTCTCTGAAGCCTAGAGTTTCCTTGGTGATTTCTTTTTTATCCGTGTATTATAACACATGTAGAGGAAACATGGATAACATTTGGGGCCTTTGTGATATTACTTTCACATACTACAATATATTAAAATTACAGAAAAGCTGAACGATGCCAAGTGAATAGTGCAGAGACTATGCAATTATGGCTGCAGTGGGATAATACAAGTGAAGGTTAAATGTTGCGATGAGATGATACACCATGGAAGAAAAAGTAGATTTTCATATGCTTCCTTTCAAAACTTATATGACTAAGGGAAACGCCACAGATCAATACAGAGAAATCACGCAACATGACTCTCTAATAAGAGATTATCAAGAGGTAGATACATTGTGGAAGAAAGGCAGAGTTATATTGCGAGATTGGGTCAGATATAGTAAAATTATTTGTGCCTTCAGCAATATAAACAAAAAATGCATTATAATCCATATAGAGCAGCGAATGTGAGCCAAAGTAATTTGTTTTGCAAATGCAAACACTAGAGAAATAGGAATCAGAATGCCGAACAAGGATATGTATCCATATCCCAGTGAGAAAGCTCATCTTTCTTTTATAAACTATATTATTTAAAAATTATAATAGATATAGCACTTACAAAGGATCATGAACTTGTGCAACAGTCATATATCAATGGTCTATATGAAAGAACAGGAAGAAATTAGTTCATAGTTATAAGTATGCCTAAGCATAGGACACTGAAGATCAGGAAGGGTATTTTGTAGTGAGTTGGAAATGGATAGGAAGGTGCTGAAAATGTGAGAATCTTGCAGGTATGGATAAGGGGACAATGAACCAAAACATTTTGAGAGACTGAATTGTGATGCATGGAGGCACCAGTGGACATCTCTGAAGGCTGTGTGATCTTTGAAATATTAAAACACTTATAAAAACTCATAATTTCTACAGGGAGACTAGCTAAATAGCAGCAGCATTTAGATGAAAAATTTCCATGCTTACATTTAAGAATGACTTTGCTGGAAAGCGGACAAGCAAAGGCAGCAACTGCAACACAGGGCAGTCCCAATGAAGTTCAAGGTCTGGAAGGGGACCCAAGGGAGACAGTATTGCAGCAGGGGCAGAGGGTGCTCACAAGTATGGGGGCTGCTAATGCCCAGGGTTATGTGTTTAATAACTCAGAACCAGGGCCAGCTCCAGGCCTCAGCACACCAAGTGCGTGCTTGGGGAGGCATGTCACGGGGGGGCGTTCTGCTGGTTGCTGGGAGGGCAGCAGGATGCTCCGGTGGACCTCCTGCAGGAGTCCCTGCGGAGAATCCGCTGGTCCCGCAGCTTCGGTGGAGCATCCCCAGGGACGCCTGCGGGAGGTCCACCGGAGCCACGGGACCGGGGAGCAGCAGAGCCCCTCCCGCAGCGTGCCACTATGCTTGGGGTGGTGAAATGGCTAGAGCCGGCCCTGCTCAGAACATTGCCCAGGGCAGCCTCACGGACTGAGGAAGGGGAATGACAGAGGGGAAGCATCCATGAATTCAGGTGGGCAGGCGGTGTGGATTAATGGGGTAGTCAGCAGTGCTGTGAAGCAAGTGGTCAGTGAAGTTGTTTCTGAGATTTTCTCCACAGCATTATAGTGCTTCCAAAGGGCACAAGGTCACCCAGAGCCAGGATATTCTCCTCCACTGAACATAAGGGATGAGAGTAACGCTGAACCCAGGGGTGAGTGTGATCTGAACCAGACAAAGGTTGAGGGTAAGGGTGGCAGAGGTGGTCTCCGACCTTCCAGCCTGACAAGAAGTGGCAGATGTAGGGGCTACAGCAAGGTGCAGAGATCGTGCTCAACCAGTCCCTCAGTGAGCTCATATGAGGGGGACAGGAGTGAGCCTATTGGGGTAGTGAATACTCTGAGCCCAGTGAATACTCTGAGCCCAGGAGTTGGAGGGCCGGAAGCCTGGATAGACCCACCTAGGGGTGGCACCTTCGGTGGGGGCACTGATGTATTACACAGCTGCTGCAAGCTAATTTGCATTTACTGCAGCAGCTTCAGGCAGCTAGATGTGAGGGGTCTGCACAGGGTGACAGGATAGGCCCAGTATGGGCTCAAGTTTGGGCATCAGGACAGGGGCACGCCCCTCGCAAGGGTAGCGAAGCCCTTGTTGGGAATGAAGCCCCTGGGCACATGGGGACTCATCGGCCATCAGGGAATGTAACTGCATGGGACAGAGTAGAGACTCCCAGAGGGCCTGTGATGTAACCTCATGGGATAGAGTAGAGACTCCCGGGGGGCTTGTGGGGGAGAGGGCTCTGCAGAACTCCCTCCATGCAGTCCTGAGTACAGTTATGCTGGGGTGGCTGACCCAATGGGAGTTCACCTACTCAGTACAACTAAAGATAAAATCCTGAGAGGTGAATACATGGACGTATCATCCCTATTGCACAGGGAAGGTGTTGACAGACAGTAAACATGGACAAGGCAAGCAAAACAGTGAGCTTCCCAAGAGGCCAAGGATGCCTAGAACATGGGAAAATTGGGAGGCTCCTGTCCTCATCTATGGAGGTGTTACAGGGCCGCCTTGGAGGAGGGGGGGGAAGTGGGGCAATTTGCCCCAGGCCCCGGGCTCCGCAGGGGCCCCCACGAGAGTTTTTCGGGTCTGTTCCGGGTCTTCGGTGGTGGGAGGTCCTTCCACTCCGGACCTGCTGCCAAAGTGACGGGTCTTTGGCAGCAATTTGGCCGCGGGCGGACCCCTGCTGCCAAAGATCCCAGGCCCACTGAATCCTCTAGGCAGCCCTGAGGTGTTACAGTACAGGCCTACCCAGAGAGGAGCCCTGCCTTGGTTAAGTATATGGACATAATTAGGCAGGAACACAATATGTTTGGGGGTATGTCCTGGTTTAATTATGATGAGCAGTTTCAATTAAGGGCAGCAGCACAAACTAGGATAAGATGGGACATACCTCATCACACACTGGTTGGAGTGGAGGATGCCAAGGGCTCCGGTAGTTCACACACACAGTGGTTTGTTCATACTACAGCAAGTTTGGTAATAATATTTGCTGGGTATTTTATGATGGTGGTTGTTTTTGCAGCACCTGTAGATACAGGCATACAGGACATTCAGCCCATTCTTGCCAGAGCAGGAAGGGAAGATCACAGGGAGGAAACAGCAATGGGTATGGCACAAGCAAGGTCTGGGACAAAGAACACAAGCTGGGGAGGTGGATGAGCTGGTGAGGTGCAATGGGGCATGGGCTCCAGTGCCAGTTAGGCCAGATGTGTTAAGGGTTCTCCTATGGGATTACCCTAACAGGGCAGATGGGCATATTTGTGGGAGGGGTTTACAGCAGGATTTCGGATCTCTTTTGTGGGAAATAGGACTCATTTGATGTCAAAAAAATTGAAGTCAGTAGCTGGGATGGGACATATTGTTCAAAAAAGATTGCATAAGAATTAAAGAAGGGCAGAGTAGCTTGGACATTTGAGCAATTACTTATAGTACATTTGAAAGTCCCCCCCTGGGGTTGGTCCCCAAGAAGACCCCTGGAACATACCCATTAATTCATCACCTGTTACATCCACAAGGTGGCTCTGTTAATGATGGGATAGACCTGGTACTATGTTCCATACATTATCCCTCCATTGATGAAGCAGTTCATATTGTCAGGGTGTGTGGTCCTGGGGCACTAATGGTTAATTGTGATATCAAGTCTGCTTTCTGACTACTGCTAGTGCACCCATTGGACTTTGACCTATAGGGTTTCTGTTTTGAGGGGCAATTTTATTTTGAGAAGGCTATGCCCATGGGTTCAGTGTCTTGTACAGCTTTTGAGAAATTCAGTACAATGTTGCACTGGGCAGTGGTGCAGTCAGTGGGACTAAACTAAATAGTGCATTATTTGGGTGATTTTTTGTTCACAGGGCGAGCCAGGTCAGATGAGTGTGTTCACCTGTTGGACACATTTCATGCCCTGGCTAAAAAGTTGGGTGTACCCCTAGTGGAGGAGAAAACAAAAGGCCGTTGTACTACACTGACTTTCCTGGGCATTGAGCTGGACACAGGGAGGGCGTATTTCAGCTCCCTCAGTATAAGCTTCAGGAGCAATTCGAGTCACTCCAGAGAGCAGTGGGAGCTAAAAAACTCAGGCTGCAGGAACTGTACTCTATTCTGGGGCACCTGAACTTTGCTTGCAGGGTTGTTGCCCCGGGGCGGGCATTTTGTGCCTGACTGGCTGCGGCAACATCCAGCATAGGCAGGTCACACCAGTACATATGAGTCACTAGAGAGATGAAGGAAGACTTGAGGGTGTGGAACATTTTCTGAGTCGATTTAATGGGGTATCATTCTGGAGGGAGGAATGGTTATTACAAGGAGGGTTAAAAATCCACTCAAATGTGGCAGGCAGCACTGGTTTTGGGGTGTTTTATCAAGTCAAATGGTGTGCACAAAAATGGCCAACCACCTGGACACAAAACGGGGTTGTGTGTGACATGACCTTCTTGGAACTTTTCCCCATTTTAATTGTGGTGGTGATTTGGGGATCAGAGCTGGCTAGTAAAAGGATGTGCTTTTGGTGTGACAACATGGCAGTGGTACAGGTTATCAATCGCCAAACTTCCAGATCACACTGGGTTATGAAGTTGGTAAGGACGTATGTTCTACAATGTTTAATCTTCAACATCTGTTTTTCTTCTAAGCATGTGTCAGGCATGGATAATGGCATAGCAGACACCTTGTCTCATCTCCAGTTTAATAGATTTTGTGAGCTTGCACCAGAGGCTAACACTGAACCCGAGCAGATGCCACTGACTCTCTGGAACCTCAGAATATGATGAGGTCAGTGGAACTGAGATTTTTGGCTCCAGGCTTACAAGTTGTTTATTTTGTTTTCTCTTAAGGAGTCTTGTCAATTCAAGGATCCAGAGAGTGGGTCACCTATAAGGCCCTCTTTGGAGGGTAGTTGTTGCAGTACTGGGTCAAGGACAATGCAGCTGCTGGTGTCCCTTGATGATCACACATGGGAATGGGTTCTTTCTATCCAGTAGGGCTGCTAGACAAGAGGCCATTTGGAGAGGTCTGGGAACCCAGCTGGGTTGAGGGGGGAGGCAGCCAAGCTAATTGTTGGAATCTCTTTGTGGCGGATGTTCGGTGCAGGTACTCCATAGGGAAGGCAGCCAGTGACCAGATAAATGGTCTGGTAAAGGACTTGAAAGGAGGTACTGGATAAAGGAACAGAACGGGGGAAGGGGTTGGGGACTCCTCTGATTCCTACGGCAGGGAGCCAACTCCCCCTCCCCCCATTCTCATAGCCCACCTTAACCCTCTTATGAGGGTGCTGGATGGTACGGTCCAAGCCATGGGTTGGCTGGGGGACCTGGATGGAAACAAATGGGGGGCTGGTGGAAGCCCTGGAGAACTGATTTGAATAAACATGGATTTGCCTGCATTGTTCACTTTATCTGCCGGGTGGTCCCAGACATCTATATAATAAAGTTGTGGCCTGATTAAAATCCATAACAAGTGTCTCCTGTCCTTCTTGCAGTGTACCCAGACAATACTTATCACAGAGGAAAAAAAAAGAAATAAAGACGTGTTTCTGAGTAATCTCTGGCAGCAGGACTCATACAAACACTGATATACTATAGAGCAGTGTCATCATTGTTTCTCTGATGCAATCAATCAGGCCAATGTCAGCCTCATGCCACTAGAGAAGGTGGTCATAAATGAGGTCCAGATAATTGTTCTAGGACTCATACATGGAGGCATTCATCTATGCATAGATCCTTCCCTCCCATGTTGAAGTTTTGTGGTAGAGGCCTACACCCTTTCTAATCACATAACAGAGCAAGCTGGTGCTATGGACTGTTATCTACTCAGAGGAAGATTGTTTTACAACTCATAAAACATTCAAGACAACAGCCAAGCAGCATCAATAGGGCTGCCCAATGGTAAATACATGTAAATTAAAACCAGTGCTACCTAGTGTGGGTACATGAAAAACACCATCTGCTTAGCAGTTTAAAAACTACAATCTCTCCCTGCTTCAGCTTTCTTAATTCAGGCACAATGTAATAATTTGATTCATTTGATTAACGATCCAGTGAGGTTTTACCATCCCCTATAGCCCACATCTTTTTCCAATGTTCATTTCAAGCTAGTTCTCGATGGAACAGGGCACACTGGAGACAAACTTTCTCGACTTAGATAATAACAGAAATGTCACATTGAGAGGGGGTGGGCTCTTTATTTTATATTTATATTAACTGCATAAAAATAATATGAACATTCCAATCAGCCTTGGTAAATCCAAGACGACACCATGATAATCTATTCTGATAATCTATTCAGATATTGTCTGATAGCTCCAGCTACCTTATTCAGAAATTGTAAGAACCTATAAATGTGATAGAATTAGACAGAAATCTGATTTTGGCACAAGTTCTGTGAAACTTTGTGAAAGTCCATAGAAGCCTGGTAGCCAAGAACATGCTACAGCCTCAGTAACAAAAACAACAGCAGGAGACGAGAGAGTGGATTATTCTCTGTTAATGAGGAAAGAACATTTGGAGAGAGTGGGCTTTTTTGGCTCGTGCAAGGACTACATGTCATTATCTAGAGGAAGAATCAATCTCTTTTGGAAGAATTCTTATGTTATGAAATGAGATGTGGAAAATAAAACCAGTAATTACTAGGATTTGTGCCTTATTTGCCAATGGTTGAATATTTACTTAGATTTTGCATTCAACACAGCAGGTAAAGTTATTGTTAATACTAGATAAACTAGACCAGAACATGTGAATTCCCTCACCTCCCCAAAATGAATCCATAAAACATTTTAGCTATAAATAGGTTTGAAGAAAAAGGCAGAGAGTATGAAAGTACAGTAATGCTAGTAAATATAGAAGTTATTAGCTATACTTCATCTTAAACACATGCCGAAACATAGGCTTAGTTTAACTAATATTAAAGATACACTGCATATGTAATAATTTTTTCCTTGTGCTTGTAACTATTGTTTTTCTACTCTCAGACTCAATTGTTATGGCCAGGGGGATCATCATGATCATCTGGTCTGATCCGCTGCACATTGCACTCCACAGAACCTTGCTCACTCACTCATGTAAAAAATCTGCACCTCTGGCTGAGTCACAAGTCCTCAAATAACGTTTTAAAAACTACAAGTTGCAGAGAATCCACCATTTAAACCAGTTTAAGTCTGAAGTAAAACGTGTCCCAGGCTATAGAGAAGGTAAACCCCCTACTCCTGCACCTCGGGGCTCTGTCAATTTGACCCAGGGGGAAATTCCTTCCTGATCCCAAATAACACCATCAGTTAGACCCTGAGCATGTGAGCCAGACCCAGCAGCCAGACACCTGGGAAAGAGTAAAGTTTACCATAAATATGCACTAGATCTGTCTATCTCTGTAGAATTCCCCCAAAATTTTTATGATAGAAATGTTCCCTTTATTTTAACATACCTGAGGTCTGTAACTTAGTAGGATAATTTTAATGATATCAAATGTCCTATGGTGCTTAGCATCCTAATAATTGTGCATCTCACAAACTAACAAATTCATCCTCACAACAAATTTTTTTTCAATTCATAAATGGGGAACCGAGGCACACAGGGCCTAATCCTGTAAGGTGATGAATCATTCCAAAGTCCATGACAACATCCATTAAAATCAATGGGAGTTGAGAGTGCTCAGCACCATGAGAGATCAGTGCCAGAGAGATTATAGACCTGATTCTGTGCCACTGTCATTCTGACACTAAGTGACTTGCCTGAGGCAACATAAACAGCTTGAGAAGGAGCTGGAAAAAGAACCTCTCTCTCTTGAGACTCAGACCAATGTCTTAATCACAAGATCATCATCCCTCACTATTATAAATGGTAGGTTATAGAAGTTCGTTATTTTTTCCAAATCACATGTTTCCTGAAAGTTTTAGCTGAAGCCTTTTCATTTCCTTACTCTAAAATGAAGAAAATAATGCATTGTTGTCCGCAGAAATAAGGTCTTATAGGAGCACAGATGAACTTTGAGAGTGCAGGTGTCAGGGTTGGGAGTGCAGGTAGTCTTAGAGTAGGAAGGATTTCATTATACTACATTTAGTCTGTAAAGAGTAGCTGAGCATTGGAGCTATGTGGCAGTGGAGGAAAGTAAACAAGTATTTGCAACCAAGTAGAGTGGTTTAAATAGAGGGAGAGGGAGAGAGAGACCAATCATGCACATGAAGAAGAGAGATGACCTAATAAAGTATATAAACATTAAATTATTAAAATTCAAGAGATATAGAAAGCGTGAAAGGGTTCTGTTGCACTTGAAATTCCAGGATCTTTCAAAGTTTGCCATTAGATCCATAACCATCATTATTTTGTAATTACCTGTCCTCTGACAGCTTTACTGAATCTGAATGTAACTCTGGAGATGTAACACACAAAAATAAGCTGCTGGCTAAGACAGTGGAAATCCACAAAGCCTTTGAGAGATTAGAATAAGATGCTAAAAATGACTTTTTTGCTATTAAGATGTGTATGCCAACATCAATATTGATCCTTATGTGTTATAAAGACACAATAAGTAGGTTATGAATCCACACAGATACTTATATTATGGTATGGTATTTATGAATAAGGCATGGTGCACGATAACTTCAAATCCCATCAAGCTTTATAAATATACCCAAAGCAAAGAGATCACAGGAAAAAAAAGGCATTGATACCAATATGTGTAGAAAAAAATTCTTTAAAATCTGTTAGACTATTTATTCACACACAAAATTCTTTGTAGGTGTTTCCTGATCCCATCCATCCCTTTGCATCACTGCAGATAGTTCTGGCTTCCTCCTTTACTCATAATAGTCCCTCATTTAGTTTTCCTTCAATAGTCTCCAGGTGCACAACCATCCTTGACTGCCAGATCATCGCCTAAATTTTCCCTCAACTTAAATATCCAACTGTAAAGTTGGATTTGCTAAAGAAGATGAATTTCGTTTATTTTTACATATATATTTTGAGGAGCCAATATATTTCAAAAATAGTTCAGGTCCTGCAGTAGGAATACCACCTCACTGATCAATGATCAGGAAAAAAAACAAAACAGTTGTTCGCCATTTGAAAATCTTTGAAGTAGCCATGATGATCAGAGGCAAAGTCAATTGCAATGTGATCCATCTGTCCAAATGCACCTGCCACACCACAAGATTTCCAGTAAGCCAGTAAGATGAAAGAGGTGAGAATAGCAACTGTAATCATTGAAGAAGCCAGTGCAGATACAGGAGGTCCATAGGCATACATAGAGTGTCCCCGAAAAACACCATTACCCTCTGACATGTTCCACTGAGGCATGTGCCCCCCATAAGGTTGATGGGAAAATCAGGAGGAAAAAAGGCACTGCTCTCCGATCATCTATCTTCCCCTCCACACTTCGACTCTGAGCTCCAGTAAGGAGGCAACAACAAGGTACACACAGCACTGTATAGGTCAGAGCCCCTAAAACTATAAGGCAGCTATATTCACACAAGGCCCACAGCTTTCAGACAGAGTTCCACTCCCTTCCATTTCATGGAAGCATCCCTTTTAATTGTGATATACAAATCACAGAAGTGGCTATGGAGCTTCTCACTCAAGGTTTCCATGAAAGTCGAGTATCATAGCCAGTGACCTCTGAAAGCTGCCACTGTCCCCCTAAGAAAAGTTTGCAGGAACACAGAGAACTTTTGGAAGACAGCATTGATTATCAGTAGCATTAGGTTCTCCTAATTAAGTGGATGTTCAGAGCAAACAGACTCTCAAGAGACCATTTTTCTTTCTAATTTCCAAATCCAGAACTCACCAAGACAGCCATAAATATCCTGAGCTAAGTTCATCCTTGGTACATTTCCACTGGAAATAAATGTTATTTTTCTAACTGTTTAAAACCTTTTTTGTTTAATCGGTTTACAACCTTAGTATGTAAGGAGCCACAAATGCTCTCCTGCCTAGCTTTGATGTGATGGGGTTTTGATGGGGCCAGGAGCAATGAAAACACTTTCTGGTGTAGGGCAGGAGGATGAGATCTCAACCAGGTGTAGCTAGGTCGGTGCTCCATGTGCTCCTTCTGCTTTCTCCTCCCACTCCCAACGTGCCTTCAGTTTATAGGAAGCCTCCTTCTCATTCCCCTTCTGTACACTGCTTATGCTGACAGTATGTAGTGTGATTCATCCAAGTCTGAGCTCCAGAGCCTGTCCCACCTACCGCTGCTGTCATTTGGTAAGCATGGTGGTGCTGGGGCCAAGTGATTGGCTCCTCTTTGGAAATGCTGGAGGAGGAGGGGTGTTGGTATTGTTTGCTACTTACATGGGGTAGCCATTGTGGGATCTCTGCTTCAGTCCCACCCTTCAACTAATATGCTGCTATGACTAGGCCAATTGCTGCATCTGTGGTCTGGAAGGGATTTTTTTCCCAATGTGGCAAAATTGGCAAACTGCAGTGTTGTTTTTTCACCTACTAACCTGCATCCCAGAGCCCTGGTTTATGGGTTTCAGTTACAATTGTCACAACTTTGCTGGGTTCCAGTATGGATTTAAAAAGGGTCTGAGGGAGGTCTCTGTAACCCAGTGAGTTGCCTGAGCATTGATGCTGAGTAGAGCCATTGTCCGTGGAGGGGAAAAGTTCTGTCAAATTTAGCTCCTCGCTTCTTAGGTCTCCTAACTTTAGTGTGGAGCAAGGGAGAGGGTTGGAATTCTGGCTTCCAGTCAGGGTCCCTGGGCAGGCCTGATGGTGTACAGGGGCATGGCATTCACATCCATCCTCAGGCTTATAGTCCTTTGTGGACAATAGTGTCCATTGAGAATGACACTGGACCAACCATGCTGCAAAGTCTGGGGCGGTTACCCCAGATAGGTAATAGTTTAAATAAAGTTGTGTCTTTTGCATTTAACCACATCAGCATTTGTCTCATTGTTTCCATGTCCACATCATTTATTGTCTGCCTCTCCACATAATTGCCATATTCTGAACTCTGGAAATAGATTATAGTGATGCACTTCTTAATCTACAAAATGAATGGTTAGAACAAGGGATATATTTAAATAAAAAGAGTCTGAATTTTACTTGGATATTTAAACTGTTCCTATATTAAGCAAACTTGTTTTTTTCAAACATTTCAGTTCCCAGCAGCCTTTACAAAAGCAAATTACTTCCTGCTACTGAGATTCTATGTTCTGCTTCAGTAAAAATCAAAATGGAATGTCCACTTTATTTTCAAAATCCTTTCCTTGGCTTTTACTTTGAATTTATATTCAGCATATATTCAAGACTTAGTATTTCCTGTGATCAAGCATGCATTAATCCTTGTTTCTACTTTATATCTGACATCTAACATTATCCTGTGGACAGCCTATAGGAAAGGCATTACTGTGGTATTATTTTAAAAGAATTAATATGCTACATTTTATATATTACCACAATTTTCTGCATTTCTTTCCTCTCAGCATTTGAAGTCTAGACAGTTACTCAAAATACATTGAGAAGCACATTTTGCTAGGAATTATATCCTGGTCTTCTGTTTTAAACCTGTACCAAGATTGCAGATTTTCATTTGTTGGACACTAATGCTGGGTTGAGGTCAGGTTACTGTATGTCTGAGATAAATTGTTTCATCAGGATAATTTAGTCATACATCATGGATTAAAGTACACTAAATTTAATGCTAGTATATTCTTATGCATTTTAACCACTTAAAAGACGGACCTACTCATGCAATTGATCCATAAATATCTTGAGGAACTCTCAACTCAAGTTTGGCTCAAAAGTTAGGTTTTTATTAAAAAACAACTTGATTTTACAAAGGATACAGCCAATAAATAGATTTCTATAATATTTAATTTTAACAAACAAAAACCCTGTTTCTATTTAAATAAGCATTTGCTCCAGTGTTTGCAACTAAACATTGCAGCACTGAAGCGCTTTTGAAATTGACTTCCTTAGTTGTCATTGTCATGTTAAGGAAAATGCAAAACGGAAGCAGAATAAAGAGTTAAATATAAAGTTATTTTTTAAAATTCTTTAAAGTATAACAATATACAGAGTTATTTATAACAAAAACATCTGGAATGGAACACACATAGTCAACTTAAAAGTAATGGGCAACATCCTCATGCACAGTGTCATAAAGAATTTCCGGAGCTGGGATGTGGCCTTCCCTCAGTCTCCCCACTGATCGGGGTAGTTGAGAGACTTGATGTCATTTCTCTCTCTGGACAAGGCATAAGTTCTTCTGGGAAAATCAAGAATCCAAAGGCAAAATATGTCCCTATTCGTCCACAGACCACAACCTTCAGTCTTATTGTTGCAGGACCGAGACACTCAGGGTAGTAGATTTCCCTCCCCAGGCTAAATGGTTATATATAGTCCTTTGTCCCAGAGTCTGCCATGACCTTCACTTTATAGTGCAGGGGGCAAAGTGGGGCCTTCCTCCATCTGTTGTTCTTTTCAAAAATATAGAGAGTATGTCTTGAATTTTTATTAAAACATTCCGTAATTAACCCAACAGCAACCAAAGCCTATCTCTCCCTGCAGTCCAAGACCTGCCTTCCAAAAGTGGAGGATGGTGTTTGGCCTCTGAAGTCACATCCTCATCCTTGTATAGAAAGAACAGCTACTCTACACGTGGCCACCATCTCTGAAAGCCCCATATATGGGGCCGGAAACAGTGTTGCTGTCTCTCACAGTATTTATTTATTTATTTAAGGTGCCAGCTCCTGAAGGAAGGTGGGAATCAACTTTCATTAAAAAAAAAAAAGTCTGTAGCTCTTATGGTTTTACAGAAAAACTATGAGTCCCTTTAACAGAGTATAGATATTGAGAAACATCCAATATTCATTGTTCCCCTTCAACAAAGATCTTTGTTAATATTATGCTTTGGTGACTTATTTAGAAGCCATGTTTTAAACCTGAAAAATCTCATTTTTGAATAATTTCAAAGTCTCTCCCTTTTGAAATTAGCTGACACTACCAGCTAATATAGTATATAATGGTACAAATATATAGTATTAGCTAATAATAATATATATAGTATATTTCTGGATTCTTTGCCCAGAACACTCACTCAGTATCCACTGCACTGACATTACATTGTATTATTCTTACTATTAATTATTTACATTAGGATAGTGGCTATGGGGCCTAGTATGATAAAAATACATAACAAAAAGATTCTCCCTACCTGAAGAATTTGCAATCCAAGTGCCTGATCCCAAGTTTGCTAAAGTCAATGGGACTTATATGCTTCACTGGACTTTGGATCAGATCCCAAATATATCTTATACTTTTACTCCAGAAATTAAAATCTCCATATTTTCTAATGTGGTTTTCAGACACCAGAGTTTTTAAAACTTACTTTACAAAAAATTGAGGATTGTCATGGTTGGCTAAATAGACAACCTCACGAAGCTCATTCAAACTCTATCAGAAAGAACATGATTTTCATGTAGAGGCTTTGGAGAACATTTCAATTAAAGTAAACTACTGAGAATTCAAGTCATCTATGTATCATGAACATTTTTATTCACATACACTTTTAAAAGAAAAAATATACACTTTTTAGGAACAGCACAGATTTTTTGTTGTTTAAAGCAAAAGCGGGCTTATAGTTTGAACAAAGATGGTCCTCAGCTTTTTTTCCCCATATCTTTTCAAGTTTTTAGGCAAAAATAGTCCTTTTAAAATGCTAATGAAATTAAACTAAGAGGCTGCAAACTATAGAACCAATGAACGACTAGAATTATATCTGAAAACCAAAGACAAATGAGCCACTTGGAAATTTCGCAACATATTTAAGACATTTCAATATTAAGCTTTGAAAAAAATGTTCTGTTCATACCTGACAAACCTGAATCATCAAATGGCAAAAAAGTTCCAAACCAGAACACTGAGTTTTCAGATATGCAAAACAAGTTCAAGTTATTCATCTGTAAAACATCCTATTAATCATTTCTCTATCAAGACCCAGTGACAACAGATTCTGCCTCAGTCAAGGGAAAAACTCCAGATTCTCACAGGAGAACACTATGAAGACAGTAATGTCAAGTTCAATGGGGGCTTTGCAGTGTAACCATTTGTCCTTTGGGAACTGAACTGAGACGGACCATTTTTTCCACAGTCAAGGAAACAGATACAAGACAAATTTCAGCCATCACCCCATTGGGCTATACTCAATCAACAGTCCAGAAGTTAGCAGTTCCATACCCCATTGTGCATTAATAAGTGTAGTAATGAAAAGTAATAAAAGGGATTAGTGTAAAGACATTCTCTATATCGCATTACCAATCCCTAGAACACAAACTACGTTTTTTTAAATAGACTACTACTGTTTTATCCATTAACTCTGTTCTGTTTTTATCTTAGCTTTTAATCAATCATCAAACAAAAATCCACATGTCTCTTTTTGGCTTCATCTTCACAAATTTCTATTTCTTTTTCACTGCTACACTTTAGCACCAGTGAGATTATTTACATCATTCATTTTACACTTTAATACACTGTTATAATAGTTTTCTCATTTTAAAACATTAACTACCTAGGTATAGCTTGTGTATATAACTATTTCTTGTAATGAAATTCATGATCTCCCTAATATCTCTTCTGCAAAGTTTGATCAATTATATTCTTTTGAGAAAAAAACTATATATTGTGGAATATAGCTGTAAAGTTACATGTCCCAATTTAGCAAAGGTGCTTAAATGACTGCCTAAATATAAGTCCCACCTGATGGAACTATTTATATGATTAAACCAGACAAGTGCTTAAATACTTGGGAGTTTAAGCTGTCAGGGCCATTCCTTCTCATCTGTATCTGGGGTGGGCCGCGCCTCCTCACAATTTGGGTCTGCTACAGCCTTCTCTAAGCAGAACAAGAGCGGGAGAATTAGCAATTCTCAAGGGTGCCCATCCTTCAAGTGGGCTGTACACAGTCTGGGTTCTGGCTGGTGACCTGGGCAGGCTGCAGTTGCTATTCATCCAGCTCTTAGGCAGTGTGGAGCTGCCACCAGTTAGGTCTCTGGCTTGTAATCAGGCAGAGCTGTTGTACCAACCCAGTCTCTGGGGCTCAGGCAAGGGGTTCAGCACCACAAGCAAACCAGGGGTTGTGCTGAGGAGCACAGGCCTCCTGGCCTTCAAAAGGGGAGTACTGCCACCTCAAGAGTAGAGTGGCAGAGGCAACATGGGCCCACACAACCCCACCACATCCCAGCCCAGGACTCTATCAGTGGCAGAAAGGTCCACCACTGGGTCAGTAGGGATTCTCCCGCAACACACTGATTTGGTTTCAAACTTGCTCTCCACCAGGCTACTGCCTGGTTCCCTGGGTTGTCTCCTTTTCTCTCTCTCAAGCATACCCGTGTCCAGGGGTTGGCCTCAGTCTCCCCTGGGTACACTGCCTGGGGTAACGGTAGCAGTTCCTCCATGTCAAGAACATCAGGGCTCCCTGGATGCTCAGTCTCCCCAGAGCTCCACTTCCAGCCGTTCTCCTTGGTGCCCTACTCCAGCAGCAGAGAAGAAGCATCTGTCTCCTCTGGCTGCTCCACCTTAACTGAGCCACTGGGCCAGTCTTTTATATTTCCCCTTCCAGTCCCGCCCCTCTGCTTCTGGCATGTGTGCAGGGCCGGCTTCAGGCACCAGCGCAGGAAGCAGGTGCTTGGGGTGGCTAATGGAAAAGGGCGGCATGTCCAGCTCATTGGCAGCGAGTCCCTCAGTCCCTCTCTTCCTCTTTGACCTTCCGCCAAAGTGCCACCGAAGAGGAAGAGAGGGATCGAAGGACCAGCCGCCGAATTGCTGCCGAAGAATGGAGCAGCACGATTGAACTGCCGCCAACGTATCGCCAATCGTGGCTTTCCCCCCTCCTCACTTCACAGCTTGGGGAGGCAAAAAACCTAGAGCCTGCCCTATATGTGAGGTGTGGCCCTCCTTGCTCCACCCACCAGGCGATTTGCGGTGCTTCCTTCCATGTCAGCCTCTGAGATGGGCTACACCTTCTCACTAAAGGGTTATAATGGGGTTATTCAGGATGCAGGGAGTGAAAGGAGAAGATACATGTTTCTTAATTTGAACTAACAGCAAAATATTAGCATGACAAATAGACATTTGGATATATATGGTCCATATGTGAGCATTCTTCCACAGCATATGAGGACATCTATATAGAAAAAAGGGTTTTCAAAAGATAGTTATAGCAGCTAGTCAGAGACTTTGGCCTACAATAACAGGACATATCAAAGAGTTAGAAAGAGCTTTTGGTGAAGACACAAATTGTCTTATTTTTCCGTAATGTGTAATTGTTAAATACCCCCATTTTTCACTTTTCTACATCTTCATTCTAAAACTTAAAAAAAGACCTGCGAACTTAAAAGTATTCTATTTTCAATATTCTCCTACATTATATAACCTTCCAATTTCATTTTATTGATTACATCAAGGAAATGTAATTATCTTCATTTACTTGCACAATGTTAAACTGCCAAAAATATTCTACAAAAAGAGTTGAAAGTTATTTTTTGTTTGTTTTAAATGATGGAACTTTCAGACCCAACAGAAAACCTACTGTGACATTGCACTCCATATGTTTTATGAAAATATGCTTATGAATGTGAATATGATGTAACTGGAATATGCTTTATGCAGAAGGTCTCTTGTAAGGTGTCATTACAAAGAGTATAATCTACTGAGTGTGTTCATCCAATTTGTTTTCATGTATTATTTCTATGTCTGGAATTAGGAGAATAAGATATAAACTTGTATTACTGATGTAAACTTATTAAGTGGAAGCCATTAAGGGTGTTTCAGAATCAATGAACTGTAAATGGCTCTGTTTATTTGCAAATCTTCCTGTGTACGTGTGGGCCAGCCTAGGAAGAATGGAGGCTGGAGTCTCACAGGACATGTGCCCATGTTTCATGAATCCACCTTAAATCTGGTACTTTTCCATTTAGAAGGAGTCAAAAGATTCTCACCTTGTGCCAAAGCTATAAAAGGAGTTGAAACAGAGCAAAGGGGGCTGCCAATCATGAGAAAACCCCTACTTACCACCTGAGATGTTTTTTGAAACTAACCAGAGGAAAGAATTGGGCCGAGACTAGGAAGGAGTCTAGTCTGTGAAAATAAGCTGATTGGAACATCTCTGAGGGTACGATATTTCCTGTAAACAACTTCTTTATGTATTAGGCTTAGATTTGCATGTTTTTGCTTTATTTTACTTGGACTTACTTTGTTCTGTCTGTTTTTACTTGGAACCACATAAATCCTACTTTTTATACTTAATAAAATCACTTTTGTTTATTAGTAAACTCAGAGTAAGTGATTAATACCTGGGGGAGCAAACAGCTGTGCATATCTCTCTATCAGTATTATAGAGGGTGGACAATTTATGAGTTTACCCTGTATAAACTTTATACAGAGTAAAAGACATGTATTTGGGGTTTGGATCCCATTGGGAACTGAGTGTCTGGGTGCTGGAGTCAGGTAACCTGCAGAGCTGTTATCACGTAAAGCGTGCAGCTTTGGGGGGAAGGGGGTGGCCCAGACTCTTGGTCTGTGTTGCAACAGGCTAGTGTGTCTGGCTCAACAAGGCAGGATTCTGGAAGTCCCAAGCTGTCAGGGAAAATAGGCTCAGAGATAATTCCAGCATGTCAGGTGACTGTCCCAAGGGAGTATGTGTGACTGAACCCATCACACCTACATTTGGGGATCTGATTCCTCAGTCTTCAAAATAATGTTGCCTATTGAACATAGGAATGTTGATTTAAAATACAAAACCTCTTCCTCCATTTCTCCACCTATGCATTCCCCTATGAAATCCATTTAAATATTCTCCACGGAATAGCAATACAACAGCATTCATCATTTGTAACACATCATTTTTCACTGTTGATTTGGTGGAATTCTCTTTAAGAGCTTCAGTAACAAGCTATTCAGATGTATTTTCATGGTATTTTTCAATCTTCCTACTTCACCTCACCAAAACATGACTGTCATTACACATGTTTTGCTCATATTTGCTGGTAAGTAAAATGAATGTATTTGTGTGTCTTCAGGCCTAATCCTTCAAATGCTTTATACACATGTGTAACTTTTCTTGTGTGCGTAATCCTTTTTGGCCTCATTTTCCTTTCACTTATATCAGTGTATATCAGGAGAATCCGCCCTGGAGTTAAACTAATGTAAAACTTGTGTGAGGACAGAATAAGCTTAAAAAGACTGACAAAGAGTTTACACGACTAGACCTTAATTTAGTTTCCCCCACTCACAATGAACAGTTATCTGTAACCCTCCTACGTCACCATTTGTCTACACTTGCTAACAAGGTTTGCTTTTTAGTTTGATACTAATTCTCCTCTGGTGTTGCATTTCCAGAGCCAGTGTGCATCCAGCAGAAAACACATGAAAACTATTAATAATATTATGCTTGATGGCATTTTCAAAAAGCATAACATTTTTATAGCAAATGTGACTGTTTTTCATCAGTACTTCACATAAAATAGTTGATCCCAAATGTGTCACCAACCCTAAGATTCTTTCAGCCTTTTGCAGTCTCAAGTATATTATAAAATAGAAAGTTTATTTTAAACTTCCCCTCAAAGGCACAAATTAATGTCAAACCAGATCACATAAATAGATGCTCGCCTGGATCTTTCCATGTATTTAATTACATGCCAAATTTAACATGTAGTGTAAATTAGGATCTAAAATATCCAGTGAGTAGCAGAAATATGAATAGAGATAAAAACAAAATATTGTGCAGACATGAAACTCACCTATAGTTACCTATATCTAATTTATTCTTTTTGCAGTCATTTTGCTATAGTCTGAATAACCACAACCTTGAACTTGAATAAGTAACCCCCTTAGAGTGCACTTGTAAAAGTTACCAAGCTAACTGGTGTTCTCCTGTTAGTTTCATGACAAAGAGCAAGCCGAAAAACCTGCCAAAAATCATGCCGCACAAAACGAAAATGCAAATTGTTGCAAGCCCTGAAGCCAGGGGAGCTTTTATCATAATACCAGAACCACGTTCATGTCCTAATGATATCAATGTACAAGTAACCCTTTTTACAGAGGATATTTTGTGAATGTGAAAGTGCCAGCACAAAATGGGTGAAGTGAGATGGGTGATTTAAAATGTACTTTATTAGTTACAGCAAATGGCTTGATTTTCAGAGTTCTTGAGTACCCACTGTGACAAACTGGGCGTTCTGATTTTTGAAAATTATGAAATTGTATCATGAAATTACTTGTGTCACGGAAAGCCTATTTGTAGGTGGACCCCTCATGAGTTAGCAGGGTTTTCACCTTGTCTTTGCCAGTGATCCTCTATTCAAAATCAAATATCTTGGGACAATAGTTTGTTCTACCTGGGAGAAGACACTTCCTCCTCTTGTCTAAGGGGAGGGGGTTTGAAAGTAATGGAAAGTTACCAAAAGAACAAACAATGCAGGTGACACTGTCAGATGCCTATAAAGGGACTCAAAGCAGGACTGGGGGAGAAAGTCATGTTCTACCAGATTAAAATAAAGGTGTTAAACTGTAATCAGAAGCTCCAACTTTTGGGGTGGAGCTCTGGGAAAGATGTGTGTTTAAGTACTGGGGTATGATAGGTCAGCATTATGCCCAGAGGATCTAAGTGGCTGGACAGCAGGTTTCAATATTTGGAAGGTGAGACCCAGGTAGAAAGTGTACTCCCAGTGTGCCTAGGGACCCTGAGTCTGGCACAGTGGCTAGACTCCATTCAGACTCCAAAAGCTGAAGACACGCCAGGGGATTCAGAGCACAGAGGGCTGGGTACCCCTCTCAGCAGCCTAGGAAGGGACACTCACTAGGAAATGTAACATCCAAATCTGCTATTTGTCTCCATGAAAGTTGCAGGAGCACAGACCCTTTGAAAATCTACATTAAATGACCCCTTTTCAATTAAAAACTAGGCAGCACTTCAGTGTGTGTACAATGAAGAACTTTCCTGAGCACTCAGATACATGTTTTTAATAACTAATAGTTAAAATATGACATCAGTGACTTGTTCACTTTATGAAAGCAGGGAGAGCATGCATTTAACACATTACTTTTATTTAAACAGTGCATAGCTAAAATGATACCCAAGCAAGTAGATTCTGGTGTTGACTGCAACCTGGAGCTCACCACAGTGCAGAACTCTGCCTTCCAAAATTGAAGGATAATCTTTGTTCTCAGCAGCTACATGCACATCCTTACATCATGGTAAAATACACTCCAGATAGTGGGACAGTATGTTCTGACCTTCCCTCTCCCTCTCATTCACTATTCTCCTGATTCCACCCTACTCTCACTAGCCTCTCTCCTTCTCTCTCATCCATTGTCCCTTCCGTGCCGTCTCCAATCCTTTGTCTTTCCTACTTATTTGCGTCCATTAAGAACTCATCCCCTCCTGGCCCCCAACCACATTCAAAACCTCACTACAAACATACACACACATGCACACACAAAGGAACATTTAAGATTTACCAAGGCTTCGTACAAGGTAAATTATTGGTACCTTTCAATCGAACATCCTAAAGAGGACCTGCATTCTGTACTGAACTCATAAATAGCCCATGTGAAAAGGAGAAGGGAAAATAGCATGCATACTTTTCAGATGGCCTTCATTGCAAAAATAGATTTAAAGACAGAGCCTTTTTACTAGAAGGAAAAAGAGCTGAAGTGGATTACCTTTGGCTTTTCTTTCACTTCATCAGCAACACACGAGAAGATACAATTTTGACAGGAAAATAAAAGGAATGAACAAAACAGTAACCAAAGACATGTTCCAACTTTAGATCTCAATTATAGCTTACATTGCTTAAAGCTAGGAAATGTGCAAACACCTAATACATATGAATAAGAGAAATCAAACAAAAGAGAACATAATATTAGCTTCTTGTGCTTTCCTGTTTTTCTAATTAAAACTACAAACTATACAACTAGAAATGTAACACAAAGTAATATCAGGGAGAGACAGGGTTTAAGGATAAATTGGTAGCAACCTAATGCTGGTAATACAAACAAAAAATTAAAGCATCTTCAAAACACATGGATTTAATATTTTCTGCTAGAATTATTTTTGCTACACCTTAAAAAAGAGGGGGAAAAAGCACATTTACAAGATTTAAATGAACACTATAATTAAGAGAAATAGCCAAACCTCAAAACTAGCCTGCTTAAATTTGAAAGCCAGGAACACAACATTACTTCTGCTCTCACAAGTTCTACTCCACCTCCTGCCTTTTGCATTTACAAAAATAGAAATTCACCATGCAGCATTGTGAACACGCATATGTTAGATCAGGGGTTCTCAAACTGGGGGTCGGGACTGCTCAAGGGGTCTCAAGGTTATTACATGGGGGTTTGCGAGCTTTCAACTTCCACTCCCAACCCTGCTTTGCCTCCAGCATTTTTAATGGTGTAAAGCATATTTAAAAGTGTTTTTAATTCATAAGGGGTCTCACTCAGAGACTTGCTATGTGAAAGGGGTCACCAGTAAAAAAGTTTGAGAGCCACTGTGCTAGATGTAATATAGGTGTCAGGCTGACTATGCCTTGCCTAAATGTGCATGGTGAAACACACTTTAGGTGCTTATCTTATGAAAAATTAACTGATTTTTTCTTAAAAAGCAGGAAAGGAGTTTTGCCCTCCATCCTTCCCCAACCAAATAATAAATAAATAAATCAGGAGCATCCCAGACAATCAACCAGGAGTCAAAAGTGTGGAACTCCTTGTGCCAATGGACAGGTAGCAGAAATAGAGATAGCAGACCAGTGTGGGTGGAATGGAAAAGAGAGGGGAAGGGGGAAGAGGAAGAGGTGAGAAGGTGCAAAGTGTCCAAAAGGGATTGTTATGGGGGAGGTTGAGTGGAGATCTAACATTCAAGGGGGAGAAGCAAAGTGCCTAGGAAAGTCTGAGGGAGGAGAGGCAAATGCCCAAAAGGGGAAGAATATGAGGTATGTGTGTGGGGGGGAGAAATACCCAATGGGGTATGTGAAAAAGATGAGGAGGAGCTGTGAAAGAGAAGGAAGGGGCCAAGTGCACTGGGAAAGTGAAATGGTTAGAGGGAAAAATGCACAAAAGATGGGAAGTGTTACTGATCATACTACGAATGCACGGACAGATTAAGGGATGTTGCATAAAATATGTGGCCTTGAAAAAAAACAAGTAATCTTAAATGAAACATTTTATGTCACTAGTTAAAGTCGCACATTCTGCAGTGAGTGACAACTGCTAAATGGATTTCTTGCCATTGATGTTTTCCCCTTGGCGCACAGTAATTTATCTCACACCACTCAATGGGTAGCATCCCTTCTAGGGTAGCAGTTTTCAATCTGAGTTCCTGGGGGTCTGCAGATTATGCCTAAGGGGTCCAGGAAAGGTTTTCATTACCATAGAACAGTGGTTTTCAACCTGTGATCCACAGACCCCTGGGGATCCACAGACCATGTCAAAGATTTCCAAAAGGGTCTGCACATCCATTCAAGATTTTGGCGGTCTGCAAATGAAAAAAGGTTGAAAACCACTGCTCTGGGGAAACTGATGTAACATCTAATACCGTGAATGATTGTGGTATGCTTTTCAGGGATGAGAGTGCATCCATGAGCCTGCAACATCACAAACAGCCTCATTTGGCTGCCATAGATGGCAGAGGGTAACAGGTGACACAGGGAGCCCCTCTCTATGTCTGGATGGGGATCTTGAGTCAGGGGATTTGTTTTCTCAAAGATCCTGACCTCTTCTATGTTTTTTGGCTCATTCTGCATCCCTCTGGCTCTACACCACACATAGCAGCAGATGCCTTAGACTTGTTCATTTCCATCTGCACTTTTTTAATGACTAACAAAAACATTTGATCTCTGGATCTTACCTAATTGATCTTTAATTCCTTGACAAATATTGAGTTGCTATTTTACTCCTAGATACTCTGTTTGCCAGAAGCACAGGGAAAAATTCTTTATGGGGACTGGCAATAGCCTGTGATCCCAGTTGAAATATGTCTCACTATACCATCAAATTTGTCCAAGATTACCAGGTCGGATATTAGGCTACCATGAAAAATATTTTACTTCTGTTTTAGGAGGCTATATAAATCATGGGATTAGGTCATTTTTTCTGTGAAAAAGGAAGAGGGGAAATAGAACATTTTCTATAATAAACCTTGAATTTTTCTGCATTTCTGTAAATCAGGGAAGAATACAAATTTCTCTGGCTTCACTGTAAACATGTTTTATAAAGCTGAATGAACAAAGTTTATAAATGTAGCAGCCCTCACTGTCAAACAAATTATGAATTTTGAAGATTCTTAGAGAGATGTTATGCTTCTACAGGTTTGACAGGTAAGACATTGAACCCTGTCACATCATGCAAACACTTGAAATTTGTCTACTGAAAGGAAGTCGTTACACAGTGGACTTAAAATAGTTCTAGAATTTTTAACTTTATAGTTTTAATGAGTTACTTGATCAAGTTCAAAATATCAGATTCTATATATCAGAACCATATATCAGATTCAGAGTTATGATTACACAGTTCCACTGAAATTAGACTTTTGCTGTTAAAACAGGTTTGTGTTCCACATCAGAACAGATAAATCCATATTAATTTAATATTAAGGCTTTGTATTAACTAGGAAACTGCATTCCATCTTTTTCAGACAGACTTTTCTATCATTTCCAAGATCAGAAAGAAGTTTTACAAAGAAAATATGCTTTTAATTGGAATTAAAATCCATACAGGCTCTCCAAGTTTCCATGACTGAACAGTTAAAACATCTTTTTCAAAGTATCTTCACTCTGACCACTGAAAAACAAGACTCAGAAGAATGGGAAATTTTGCACCTTTGTTCCAGTTTTTGTTTTGGAAAAAATCATTGAACTTTTAAGAACCCCTCTGGATTAAAAAGATGCAGATCAAAACATGTCTGCATTCCGAGTGTATACTGTTTTCATTCCTTTAAAAAAAAAAAGAAGAAGAAGAAAATCAAGTCGTTTGTAAATCTTCTTATCTTCAGAAGATTAATTTCCTTGAGGAGAGATTTAGATTTTGCACTAGAGAATACTGAGACAAATCTTGCCATAGCTTGGATTTGAGACTCTATAAAGCAGTCAGCTAGAGTATAAAGACATTTTTGTGAAAGACAAATGTTGGGAAAATCCTGTATTTACGTGTAGTTTAAACATTCTAAATCTTCAGTGAGTCCCATCCAAGATTATGACTTTGCTGTCATTTGAAACATACAGTCTCCTTCTCGGACCAGGAAGAGTATAATTATTGTAACATAGGAATAACAATTAGGGAAAATAATGGCACTTTCTACTTTTACCACCTTCCTGAAATGGGGTCATTTATAGTATGGTTGGCTTGTTGGTGTTGCAAGTAATCCTGAACCCCTGGTATTTGTAGGGGGAGCCAGACAGCAAATGTGAAAAATCAGGACGGGGTGGAGGGTAATAGGAGCCTATATAAGAAAAAGACCCCAAAATCAGGAATGTCCCTATAAAATCAGGCATCTGGTCACCTAGTACATCCTAGTAGTGGGAGACATTTTAACTGATGCATTTTTCCTACTTGTACATGCCCTGTAAATCTCAGGCCTCATTTATACCATATTAAAATCAATAATATTTTCTTCCTGGACTAATCCACACTCTAAAAACAAACCCAATAAAATTTAAAAATAAACAAAGCAATTAAAATTTAATGTCAAACGCACTTGCATTTCACAAGTCTTCTCATTCAGATTTCTTTGAGAGCAGTCTAAACTAACAGGTTCCCCCCCACCATCCAATGACTTATTAATTCAAAATGTTAGAATGAAATGAATAGATTTTGAATTAATAATTTAGAAACTTTTCAGATTGTCTTCAGTGAATAGCTACAATGATTTTAACAAGTTTTCAATGGGAATATACTTTTGTAAAGACATTTCAATTTTTTTTTTAATATTCTATAGAGGAAGTTTTACCAGTGAAAAGCAATGAGCTTTATTTTTCCACACATCAGACTTGTCATGGAAAAGCCAGTTTCTCTTCCCTAAACTGAACATTCAACTGTCCCTAACCTGCACCAGTTCACATACTGTGTTTTTCTTTTCTTAAATGCTTGACTCATTTCCCATCTTACACCCCATTTTACTCACTAATCATTTTAGCTAAACCAAATCACTTAACTTTGTTACTGATCATTTCTTCTACATAATATGCCATGTTTTATTTCCTGTCTTCAGGTCACTAAAGAAGAAAGGAAACATTGCCTTGCACCAATCTTGGCTACAATTTGTAACCGCCATACCCAATCTCTATCAATTTACCACTACTCTCTTGAATTAGAATTTCATGATCAACACCATCAAGTGCCACCAGTTTAAAAGTATGGAAAACCCATAGATGTCAATATCTTTCATAACAGTTTGTCAATTAACTACAGCTACCATTTTGTATCTACTACTCAGTATCATTGTTTAAAATGTTAATATTTATTCTTTGATATTAATTATTTATTTATTATACAGAGGCTTCAATGGTCTGTGTGTTGACTAGAAACAGGCTGGGAGTTCCCTGGCCATAACTAAGCAAGTCATAGTGACACTTTCAAACCTTTCTGAAAGTATACTTGTTATTTCAAAATATAGTTTTATATTACCAATAGAATTGAAACTTGTAAATAGTGCTTTTAAAAGCTCAGCATAAGTGCAGGGGATCTCTGTCTAAAAGGCTACCATGATATACAGATTTTCTCATGGGTCCATTGGAGTTCTCATGTTGATGACACTGTATTCAATCATATATGCAAAACTTCCATATAGCAACCTATCTTTAAATCCAAGTAGATCATGTTTACTTTTTCAACCCTGTTAGCATTCTCTTGCAAGAAATTAATCTAATTAGTTATGCATGACCTCCCTTTTATTTGTATTTATCATCTACAAATGTGCCTACACATTGAGAAGCAAAAACATAAAGAAGGAGAAAAATATCTAAATGATAAAATTAGTGAAAGTCCTAATGAGAAACACTCAGATTTGTTTTACCTCTGTGTCACAGCCCAAGGGAGGTGATAGCTTTCATATTTTTTACCTTGCTTGAACTGAAATGAGACAGGTGGAATTACTGTATGATGTCCCTACCAATAAACCAGGAATAAAGAAAACTCATTACTATACAGCAGCAAGACCTATAATGTCATTAATGCAGCCCTCTTCTTGATGCCAGAATGTTATTTATGTAGACAATGTGCTAACTGTAACTTCTTGCGCACAAGGCATTTTCATATCCAATGAACTGGATTAGGAATTTCCTGTCAAGTCTGATTCTTCATAAATCTCTACCACCTCTGAGAAAGGTTTATCTATTAAAATAATAAATACCCCTTTCCCCCTTCTTTTACACCTTCTAGTCATCTCTAAGAATATTAATACATTAAATTTCTCAACAATCTTAATACAGACATGTTATTATCCCTCTTTACCTGTGAGGGTGATCAAAGGACAGAGAGATCAAGGGTAAAATTTTAAAAAGTGTTTTCGAAACTGCTCACTTAGGCCCAGATTTTTAAAGAGATTTAGGCATTGCTGCACTCAGCATTTCAATGTCTAACTCATTAAGGAAGCCTAATATTTCAAAAGTGATTTAGGCACTTAGAAACTGAAATCCCATTGAATGTTTTTAGCTTTGGATAGCCACATCCAATTATTGTGATATTCACTATACTCCCATACTATATATATGCTGCACCAAGAATAGAATAACATAATTAACTAGCTACAGGAAGCAAAATATGATGATGTTAAGGTTGCCAGATTGCTGGATAGTGACCAGTCTGTCAAATACTTTTAACTATACAATACAATACAATTGGCTACTCTCATGTGAGCCATCTAATGGCTCACTCCGCAATGGTCTTGCTTCTGCTTTCCAGGTCTCTCTCATGATAGTGAGCATCACAGTTGCCCGCTATGTAGTTTTAATCTATTCAGGTCTTTACACTGTGCCATTATCATGGAATCTGAGCAACTCAGATGAGCTGGGGGAACCTCCTAATATGTAGATAGCAGAAATATTAGCAAGTTTCCCACTCTTGCCCATTGTCTTTCACAATTTTTTAAACATCCAATTTAATTGTGCAATGAACCTTCCCATCTAGAGATGGTTTGATGTAGTGCTTATTCCCTGGCTTTCAAAGAATTGTGTGGGGGAGAGGGGATGGCTTTTGTTTTGTTTTGCTTTTTAATAGCACTGCTGTATTATAGTGTTTGCCATGAAATATGGGGCTACAAATGCTAAACATTTTCTAGTGGCTGGGAAAGAAAGAGCAACGTACTATAATCCGTGTGCTTTTTTTGAGGGGGGGGGAGAGGAAGGGGGAAACAGCCTCAACACTTAGGTACAAAAAGAGTGCTTCAAAGTAACCCTTCAAGTGTGCTTTCTTCTCATAACTATCTCAGAAACGGTGCCTTTTTTCTTGGTGATATGTTTTGTTATTATGTCTCTAAACTCTAATCCAAGTAATTGAAAGACTACTGTGAGCAATAAAACAAAAGCAAAGAAACATTAAGTGTTTTTTCTAAAGTGTCCTACAAATTAAGAGTGTTGGAGTGTTTCTTTTCTTCAGTTTTCAGTTTTTGTGTGTGTGTTTGCATTTTTTGTTTTTTTTTATCTTTACACCACAAATCAGGGTTAGCCAGATATATGATGTGACAAATCAGTACTTACTTTACATAGTGTAAGTTGGTCTGAGTATTTGTTACATCTAAGGCAAGTAAAGGGGAAGCCAAAAGTGAAAGCCTTGAATTCTGATACTGGAACATAGTTCTGACTCAAGCTGGTAAAAGCACTGGTCAAAATACCATGAGAGCAATCAACCACCATCTACAGACAAAAACATTTGCTTTCCTGGGCAATAATGAAATTCCCAGTTGACATCGAATTTAATAATAACGAAGGGAAAAATTATTGGGGGGGGGAATAAAAAGTGGCAATGTTATTATAATACAAGCTTAGCCAGAACTACGTTTTGTCCAGCTCCACGCGTGCCATTTTATGCAAATTATTCAATGTGTTTATTTATATAGTTATCAATTAGCTTGTACAATAAACTCTGTCTTTAAAAAATGTGATACAGTGCTTGTGCAGCCCTCTGTCTATATATAGAGAAGCAGCAACAGCAGCAAGACAAGCTTCCCATACACACTGCCCTGCCAGCATGTCTCACCCCAATCTTTTCAGGGAAGTGAATTTTCTTTAGCAGTAATGGGCAGTTTTGAGTCTCCATGGTTCATGCAATTCTTGTCCTCTCTGCTGAGCCTGCTAATTAGTGCAAAGCATAATAGTGACTTCAGAACATGGGAGCTGGAACTGACATCCACCAAAAATGCAGTAGAGGTGAACAACTTAATCAATGCTGAATTAGGCTGGATTCATACTGCTGACCTATAGACAAAAGGTTCTGAAGCTCATTAGCAATTGCTTGCATCCAGTCTACTAATGTGAATCATTGATTGCTAGTGTAAGGCCAAAAGGGACCATTATATCATGTAAGTCTGACATCCTTTACATCACATTTCAATCAATTGCCCCTGTGCTAAGCACAAGAATTTGCATGACATAACTTTCAGAAACACATTGGGTCTCTGATCTGAAGACATTAAAAGATAGGGAATCCACCAATTCGCTTGCTAGTTTGTTCCAGTGGTTAGTCACCATCACTATTAAAAATATGCGTCTTATATCAAATTTGTATTTGTCCAGCTTCAGCATTCAGCCATTGGTTCTTATCATTTCCTCTGCTAGATTAAGGGTTCAGAGTAGCAGCCCTGTTAGTCTGAATCTGCAAAAAGAATAGGAGTACTTGTGGCACCTTAGAGACTAACAAATTTATTTGAGCATAAGTTACAATAGCCCACGAAAGCTTTTGCTCAAATAAATTTGTTACTCTCGACGGTGCCACAAGTACTCCTGCTCTTTCTGCTAGGTTAAAACACCTTTTAGTATCCAGGGTTTTCTCCCCATGGCCGTACTAATACATAAATCAATATACCTCATGAGTCTTTTTTTTTTTTTTGATAAACTAAACCGATTGAGATCTTCAGGTATCTCACTAGTAGACAATTTCCTCAGCCTGCAAATAATTTTTTGTAACTCTTTTCTAATCCTCTCCAATTATTCAACCTCTTTTAAAATGTGGAAACCAGAACTGTACACAGTATTCTTAAACTGGTCTTTCTAATGACATATATAGAGGAAAAATCACCTCCCAAATTCCACTCTTTTCTCTCATTTATACAACCAAGGATTGAATTATCTTTGTTTGTCACAGCATTGCACTGGAAGCTTATGTTGAATTATTTGTCCACTATGATCCCTACATCCTTTTCAGAGTCATTACTTTCCAGGATACAATCCTCCATTCTGTAGGTATGGCCTGCATTCCTCATTCCCAGTTATGAAAGTTTGCATATGACTATATTAAAACACATTGTGTTTGAATCAGCGCCGGCTTGCTAGGCAATCCAAATCTCTTTGTACAACTGCCTTGGCCTCATCATTATTCAAGAGTCTGCCAATTTTTCTGTCCATAAATTTTATCAGCAATGGTTTTATGTTTACTTACAGATCATTGACAAAAATGTCAGATAGCATCAGGCCTTATACCAGTCCCTGCAGAACCCTACTAGTAAGTCCCCCATTCAAAGATGATTCACCACTGACAACTACTTTGAGATCTGACAAGTCATAATCTGTGTAACATGCTTTATTGGTCTTATATAATGCTGTTTTTTAAATCAGAATGTCATATGGTACTAAGGCAAATGCCTTACAGAAATTTATTACATCTACATAGTTACCTTTAACAACCAAACTTAGAATATACTCAAAGAATAAAATCAGGTTTGTCTGACAACACTTATTTTCTGGTAACCCCATGTTGACTAGCATTAATTGTATTCCAATCTTATAATTATTTACTAATTGAATACCATAACAGCTTTTCCATTATTTTTCTTGGGACTGATGTCAGACTAAGTGGTTCTTAATTACCCAGGTTTGCATACTTGCTCTTTTGGAATATTGGTACAATATTAGTACTCTTCCAGTCTTGGAAAATGTCAAGGTTTATGAAAAGTGAACATCAACAAGCCACATAGCTCCTCAGGCAACAGTTTTTGGATAGTTGGGTACAAGTTATTTGAGCCTACTGATTGTCTTTAGCCCTGCCAACCATGGATTTTTCCGTCTTCCCTTGTGATCATTGGTGTCTAAACAACCACTAACTTCCAGTGCAGTGATTAATCCATCATAATGAGGTCTAAAATGGAGTCATCCTATGTTGGTGCAATGACTTTTGTATTAGAAAATTATCTATTCCTTTTAGAAACTTCAATAATGTTTTATCACTGGCTTCATGGGACCTCCAGCATACATCTCCCAAATTAAAGACCCCATATCAGAGGGTTTGTTTTTTTTTCTTTCCACATATTACAGACATATCCAAGTACCCATGTTACTCCTTCAAGAGTGAAGCTGGTTTTCTGTCAAGATAAATAAGTTCTGACCTTTGCATAGCAAAGAGGGATGGTATTCTACTCTTTGCTCACACACACACACACACACATGCTGCTTTCAGCCTTCTTCCAACAAACTGTACTGTGTATTCATCTCTTTCCTAAAGGGAAAACTCCCATTAACCAAATACAACTACTACTAAATACAATATTAAAAATTTCCTCCTAATATGTTTTTCTATCAAAAAATTTCAGTAATTATGCCATGATCCTCACACTGTCATATTTTCCCCCTCATGGCTCATCTTCCTCCTCTATGAAGAGCAGCCCACTGAGGAGCAACTATTTGTGAACTAGTACTAGAATGTTGGATTCCTGGGTTCTATTCTGACTCTGGGAGAAGAGAATGCTCTTGCTGGCACTCTGAGGATTAAGGCCTTGGTTAATAAGGATTGTGAAATGCAAAGACATTAAGAGCAAGCAGCAGAAGAACAAGACAGAGAACTCATGGGTTCTCACCTTGTAGCTCAATGCACCTTCTCCAAGCCTACCAGGTATTGCATTAGTCTCTCTCTAGATGTTTTATCAATGGTACAGGAAAATATGACAGATCTGCACAATGTGTGACACTTGGCAGCATTAAGCTTTGCAGTACTATTAACAGCCCTTGTTTTCAATTGCTAAAAATAAAGACCTAATCACAGCCACCACACTTCAGACATAGGCCAAAATTTTCCACAATAGGAGCCTATAGGTAGGCCCTAAGTCTAAATTTAAACACCCATAGGTGAAATTTACAAGAGTACCTAAGGGACTTAGTCCCACTGAATATCATGGAAGTTGGAGTTGATGTCAATGGGACTTATGCTCCTAAATCACCTAGGCATTTTTTTAAAAAAAATCCCACTCATGGGCACCTATACGTGGAATTAGAAGCTTAACTTAAGGTTCCATGTTTGAACATTTTGGCTATGGTGCCTAACTCAGCCACCAATTACCTTTAGAAACCTTCTTCATAGGCATCTGTCTCCAGTTTGGCATTTAGGCCATGGTTATTTTTTCTAAAGCTTAATGAGCTTAAGCTCTATTGAAAGTTAATGAGATTTAATTTAGTGTCTTTTGAATGAGATGTAGCATCTTTTGAAAATGAGACCAGTGCTTTCGAAAAAATTTACCACTCTTCTAGTGCTATCCCACCTCGTCAAAAATGCACATATCATCAACAACTGTCATATATTTCCAGACCTGCTTGCTCCTCTATCTTTGGGTTTGGGCCTGGGCTTTTGAAATGCTGAAGCCTGTCATCTGATTTAAGCAGGACGTGGAACTGGAACCCTAGCACAGGAATGTAATGCATATACTAGAATTACAGAAAATTGTCTTACTACTACTACTATGTTCAACAATTCTTCCCTGCCAAAGAACACTTCCAAAACACCACTCTATCAGTGTCTCAAAGTGACTTTGATGCAGGAGTGATGCAAAAAGCTCTTAAACTGAACTAACCACAGCCTTAAAAGTTTGGACAAATCAAGCTAATCTTTAAATGCAACTCATGCTTTGAGATGAGGAATATCAGAAGTGAAAGTGGTCAGTTAGACTTTCTTAATCAAGATGGGCCCCAAACCTCTTTGAACTGAGGAACAGTGACTTGTGAAACAGCAACAACAAAATCTTCCCTGTTTGTCCAGGTAATTAATGCTGATTCAAATTGTCTTTTTGTCTGGAGGTTGGAGTTGACAATTCAGATTAGCCTTTCAAAACAAATTAGATCAAACAATCATCTCTGATGTGAGTCATGACAGACACAAAGCTGAGGTAATTATACAAATGTGTTAAATCCTCTGTGACATCTTTCACGGTTTAATTATGCCTTTTGGGATAAATAGGATGACATCTTTGGGGACATAACATAGGACAGGTAATAAAGGTGGACACTCAAGTTAATCAAGAAATAGAACTGTCAAAAAGAGAAGAGATTTTTCCCTACTTGAACAGAGAAAGGAAACGACGCAAACAAGGAACGAGAGACTTACTTATGAGGAGAGATTAAAGAGGCTAGGACTCTTCAGCTTGGAAAAGAGGAGACTAAGGGGGGATATGATAGAGGTATATAAAATCATGAGTGATGTGGAGAAAATGGATAAGGAAAAGTTATTTACTTATTTACTTATTCCCATAATACAAGAACTAGGGGTCACTAAATGAAATTAGTAGGCAGCAGGTTTAAAACAAATACAAGAAAGTTCTTCTTCACGCCGCGCACAGTCAACTTGTGAAACTCCTTACCTGAGGAGGTTGCAAAGGCTAGGACTACAACCACGTTTAAAAGAGAACTGGATAAATTCATGGTGGTTAAATCCATTAATGGCTATTAGCCAGGATAGGTAAGGAAGGATGTCCCTAGCCTCTGTTTGTCAGAGGATGGAGATGGATGGCAGGAGAGAGATCACTTGATCATTACCTGTTAGGTCCACTCCCTCTGGGGCACCTGGCATTAGCCACTGTTGGTAGACAGGATACTGGGCTAGATGGACCTTTGGTCTGACCTGCTCTTATGAGTTCCTATGGCCGCTCTTATGAGTTCTTATGTACTTTCTAATAAAAAGTATCCTATATTACACATCTCTAACCTCAGTCTGTAAACCCCTGTATGGCTGTACATGTAAATAGACAAAGAATTTTCTAGTCTAACTTTTGTTTTGTATAGAGAAGTGAACTGAGCTCACAGGAAGAGGAGATTATACATATTTTCATTTTTAATAAAACTTTTATCCAGGGAAATTTCCTATATATGCAATACAGTCATGAACACTATAAAGACCTAGACCATTGGAAAAATGCTTGATTTTTTGATAATTCATATCAATGTATTAAAAATAAACTTTGTGCAAAGGTTGAATGTATAAACAGCATAAAATTAGTAATATCTAGTTTCAGATGACATATTATGACTTCAAACTCTTATTTAGAAGCTCTACGTAAAACAGTATCTTGGTAATTTTTGAAAAATCCCCAACAACTTTAGTAAGTTGTACTGTATAAACCAATCAATGTTAATTTGAAATGTTTCAATTTATCCTTAAATTAGATATATCCAATTATTTTTTCAAATAATCCATTTACCACTCAGATTCAGGTTATACGAATAACCATCTAATACCTTATAAATCTTCTGGTTAACCTTTGCCTTGGCTCTTTCAGTCTTTTTTTATTTTCTACATTTTATTATTTTTCAACATTAGCAGTGGGATTTATCAATTGGTATAAGAATGGAATTATTTAAATTAATTATAGTGGCCCCATTCCAAAGCCCAGTGAAGTGAATGGAAAGATTCCCTTTGGGCAATGAGTCAGGCCCTTAAGCCACAATTAAGGTCTCTCTAGAAAAGTTGCATGGTTAAGCAACAGACAGTACTTTCATTTATCTAACTTTCAGTACTTGTCACAAACGATTAACAATGCATAATAACCACACTTTAACAAAGCTTGAACTACTTCTGATTAATAAAGGCTTGTAAACGAGTGACACATACGTACAAACACACAGTGCCTGATCCCTTCCTGGCCACCGTAAATCAGAATGAAAGATGCAGATTCTGTCTGTGGTTGGATGCTAGTTGTGATATTGTACATGTGTGCTGCAAAGAGCATGCATTATGTTTGACATTTCTGTTTGGATGCTGATTGCTGAAGTGTTCACTTCCCTGGTTTTGAACATTTCTGTTGATGCTGTTATTTAATAGCAGGCTTTGCTTTCTTACATTATATCTCACATGAGGCCATTACATTTAAATAGTGTGTATTTCCATTTTATTACAACATAGTTTTGTAGATTTTTTTATGCATTTTCCTTTAAGTCTTCTTCACTTCTATGACCTATTTCATTCTTGACACGAGTGAGTTCATTTAAGAGTTACAATTCCAGGACTCTGTACTTTACTTCTTGAGGTACAATGCATCACTTTAAAAAAAAGTATAGTTCTAAAAGTTGCTGTTAAGGACCTCAAAGCAGAGAAATAATATGCAGGTCCTCTGCAAGGGCTTTCTTTTAACAGCATTACTAGCTGACATTTTATCCTGCTTAACCTCACCAAATGCACCCGAGGGAAATGTCAACAGAGTCTTATGATTTTAATACAAATGAATTATCAAAGTGTTTGAACAATGTAATTATCAATGTATTCAGCTTTTATAATGAACATCTGTTATGGGGATACAGAACCAAAGTGATTGGTTAATACAGCAATTAAATAAACAAATGTGAGAATTAAGAATATTGATTTACAGTTTGCAACTAGATTAATAATCTGAAACAGCCTTCCATAAAACATTTATTTTCATATGTTTAGTTCATACAATTTTTCTTTGATGTAATTAGTAAGTACACTTTCTAGATGTTGGTTATGGATATAAGCTTGTTTATAACAACAGCTTGCTCCCAGGATAGAATTGTTTTCCCATGTGTGATGCATATTTGTGTTGTTAACGTTCCTGCCAAATTTCTCCTTTTACATGCTTCTGCCAATAATCCTTTTGCAGTGTATTTTCTGTCAATTCCACTTATTGGGAAGGCAGTTGTCAAACATTCTGCTAGCATATATTACAATAATTATTCTCTCAAGGGAATACATTCTCTCATTAGCAAAATGGTTTAACTAACTTCTCATTTAATTTTTGTTATCATAATGCATCTTATCTGAATTTGTATATAAAACATTTAAATGAGTAATATGCAACACTGATATCAATCTGCACTGGGATATGCGGATAGTTCAAAAAATACTAACTTTTTTAAAGGATGCATATCACAATGTCTGTTTAGGAGTATGTATTTTCATATAAATAAAGGTATGTCCTAACTTTGGCCATTTAAAGCTACTGAAAAAATATTTCAGGCAACCTGCACTCTCTGAACCTTGTTCAAACACTGGAACCAGTATGTTCTTTTGCCACTGCAATGTGAATATACTCCTTGCATGGCTGTCAACTTGTCATCAGGCATCTCATACTTCTATGGATAGTATTTCGTATATACTTGATATGTAAATCCAGCAGATTCAGATGAGCCTCCTTAGACTTCTTTTGCCAAGATAGGACAAGTCAAGGCTTGAGTCAATCAGCACTTTTGTCAGCATTTGCTTGATATCTGCCATCTGAAATGTACACTTCCTTAGATAGGGTTAATATAAACTGGCTTTTGTGTTATGGTGAACAATATGTAATGCAAGTGAAAGTTAACACAGGCATAAAAGAAATGAATTGCTGTTGGATTTAGCCACACAAACAGTCAGACAGACTAAAATGTTCAAAAATGCCTAAGGAATATTGTCCTTGATTCCATTTTCAAAAGTAACTTGAAAAAATCAGTAAGATTTAGGATCCCACGTGCCTACATCAATGAGTGTTAGGCTCCTGAATCCCTTACATGTATTTAAAAATTTTCTATCTACAGTGAAGATAATTACCAGGATCATTCTTTGATCCTCTTTTGAAAACTGTCACTTCATTTGCTTTGCTCCAGTCTTAATTTACCTTCTGAGTTATACATGGCTTTTTGTAAAGTAGTTTTCAGTTGTACAGCTGGGCTTGTTTGTTTTGGAGTTATTGTGGGTTGTAGTGTTGTGTTTTTATTTGTTATTGTCTTGGTTTTTATGTTACATTTTCCCAAAGTTCCTTAATACCCTAAGGATGCTCGTAATCTGGATTGTGAGTTGTGTGTTAACAATTTCTCAATGATCCCCTTCTTGATCTACCTTAGAGGAGTCCATGTTTAAAAAACAAAAACAAACTGATTATAGTATTATGAAGCTTCAGATAATTCCACAACTAAAAAGTATTTCATTTTCACTGTCTTCAAACTCTGGTGGTTTGGAGCAGATCCCCATCCATATTTTCTTTTATTTTTCAGTCCTCATATCTTTAACTAAAATAACTTTGCCATCACACTTTTTGTAGTTGAATTTTCAGTGCCAGCAAGCTGAAGTGTTGTTTGTCATAATACTAACCCCTCTAATTTATTCTTCCCTGTTTTATTTCTCCTTTAGGTATTCATCCTCATTTGCATTGACATTCCATTTATGGAAATACTCCCACCAGGTTTCATTTATGCCCAACAAATCATAATCACTGTCATCTGGGATTCCTTCTACTCCTTCTTGCTTATTTTCTGTGTTCTTTCTGTTTCTGTACATTCATTTTAGTAGGCTAGCTCTTATTCTTCATTTTGTTCCATAACACACCTTCTATCTAAGTTGGTATGTTCACACTACTCAAATGATTGTAGCCTATAAAGGGAATTTACTACCTAGTTTTTGGCCTGTCTAGCAAAACATGGTAATAAAGATTACCCAGGTAGCATTAAGGGTTACACAGACTGGGAAACTACAGAAGACTGTCATTCAGAGATGAGTTTTAATCGCAATCAAAGAAGTTTGTGCTGGTAAGTTTTTGTGTGTGCACACACGCATGTTTGATTATGAGCGTGAATTATAAAGGAGAAGGAAGGAAGGAATCTGGAAAGAATTTTTCATCAGTTTCCAGTAAGACATGTAAAGGTAAATTATTTTAGTCCTTGAAAAATAAAAATCTGCAGATTTTACATTTAGAAACATAATATTTTAATAAAATTTAAAATAAAAACTTATTGATGGCTGATCATTATAAGAAATATATATGGAACAATAACAAGGAATTTTTTGAAAAACTCTCTGTGATAATGAATCTAAATTTAATTGACATTCAAGATCTGATTAAACATTGGCCTATTGAGCCGTAAGACTATTTAATTAAGTACAATACTAATATTGGAGAAGATATTTTAATTTTAAATATGATCACTAAAATACTAAATTAAAATGATAAAAATTTCCATTTTCATTTCATTTAATATATGAGCAGTGCTCTATAACTTAGAACAAAATGTCTTTATAAGACCTCATCATCTTTTTAGGCCTCATTCTTTTTTATGACATTAATGATCATATTTTGTGAAGTCGTTAGCTTGATTTAAAAAAAATAAATAAATCCCATTATCTGACCAAAAAAGAAAAAAATCCTCTCTCCAGCAAGGATGAAATAGACTCATACAGTAGTTTGATATGTTTTGTCAAGTATTTTATGGCAAAAGTAAATTGTTGCTTTACTTCTGCCATGGTTTTACCAATTTTTTTTAGTATTGATACATGATATAATATATAGCAATTCAAAAGTTTGAATGTGTACTAGCAGCCCTTCATATCAGTGAAAAGCTGAATTGTAAAATATTAGAAAATATAGAGTGCAAAAGGAATTCAAGATTGGGCCCCTTGTATCAAAACTACTTTTAACCCTCATCAGTGTTCTCAGCTTCTGCCCGTGCAATAATACTGCAGAATTTCATTAACCCACTCTTTAGCTTCTTTTCTAGTTCTTTACTGAAGTTGAATAAGATACCCACAGACATTTAGCCTTGAAATACCCATTAGACATCTCTCAACAAAATTCAAGATGACTCTGATCCTGAAAACATTTACACACGTGCTTAACTTTAAACACAATAGTAGTCCCATTGAAATGCACAAGATTAGCACATGCATCTTTGTGGGATCAGAGTGTGACATTACACCCCATATTCTTCATGGAAATATGGTTATGATGTGGATGTGGTATAACTAAGATATACTTTATGATAGATGGGTCTTGTAAGATATCATTGGACAGGTTATAATTCACTGAATGTATGCATATATCTTTTTTTTTTTAAATCTGAAGCTGTAGTTCAAATGTGCTACGTTGGATGAAGCCAAACAATGTTAATGGCTTATTGAAGAAATGCACACAAGCATAAGGATTACCTCAGTAACTGTGTGCAATAGAAACCTCAGAGAGAGTTCTACACAATGGGAAGTGTTTGACTCAGGTCACAGCAAAAAAGCTTTCCAGCAAGATATAAAAGAGGGTCAATGACAACATGAGAGTCCTCCCTACAACAACAACACCTGAAAATACCTGAGGAACAAAAACTGAACTGTGGGAAGTGATGGTCACAGGCTGGAAGGATTTTTAGCCTGTGTAAGAAAACCTGGGAAAGCCAAGGCAACTTGTGCCTAAAGAATTTGCCAGCCTGTTTATCACTCAGGGTGAGAATTTCCTAATTTGTATCCTACATATCTAGTGTGTTAAACACAGTTTATGGCTTTTGTTTATTTACTAAGGTAATCTGCTTTGTTCTTTTGCTATTCCTTTAACCACTTAAAATCTACCTTTATAGTTAATAAACTTATTTTGTTTATTATTAAACCCAGTAAAACAATAATAAAAACATCACCACCACAACTCAGTACAGTACTCACTTACAAGGTATTTTCCATCTGAAGATTTAAAAAAACCTCTACAAACTAAAGTTAAGGCTCACCACATCCCTAGATTTCTTCAGCAATTTTCATTACAGGTAAATGTTCAAAGTCATTCCAATTTGAATGTTTTAAATAAGATTTAATAAGACACTGTATAAACTCCTCACATATATAGAATGGAGAGAAAAACTATTCCCCTACCCCAAAAAAACAGCCCTCCCCCACCAAAAAAAGCAAAGGTATTTGTCCAGCAAGATTTATTCTTTACAGTTTTGAATGAAAATGTCTTTTATTATGTTACTATAGACAGACCTGCTGAGTAATTGTCAGGAATATTCCTCTTTTGAACATCAGTTCCACATTTGCTTTTTTTCCAGTCCTCCAATATCACTCTACTTTCTACTCGACTTCTCAGAAATAATTCTTGTGTTCAGCAAAGTCATTGACTAGTTACCTGAACATCTGCCAATACAGATCCACTGACTTGTCTAAATTCTGATTCTCATATTATTCCTTTTGCTGCATTTTACACAAGGTCTTAGTTACTTCTTCACTGCTCAAACTTTTTTTTTTTCCTTCTAAGAATCTGGAGAAGTTAAAATAAGGGCAGCATTTTAATTTCCAAATGAGGAAGGAAACAAAGAACCAGCTGCTATGACAATGGGTTCTGTTCCCTGATCTGCTATTGACTTGCTATATGACTTTAGGCAAATCCTTTTAACCCTGCTGTGCCTCATATCCTTCATCTGTAAAATGGGGCTCATACCTACTATACCTGCCTTCCTTAAATGTAGAGGTATAATATGAATAAAGGGCTTGGAGATCTTCAGGTGAAAGTTATACAGTATAGAGAAAGTAACCTGAAGCATAGCTATCACATTAGAAACCTGAGACACCATTGTGGCAATGACTATTGTAAGGGAACATAATAATGGAATATTAGACCACAAAGATCTACTTTAAACTTATGGCTCAGTTCATTCACACAAAATTTATATTCAAGAACAACTTAAAAACAGCATTATTTTGAGAACATCATTTCAACAAGTTCATTGGCTCTTGTATTTCCAAAATTTTACATTAGTCATCCGCACACTGTTGCTCTGTTCGCCTCAGTAGCTGCCTTTCAGTGCTAATGCAAGTTAGGAACATATTTTATTTTTTTAATGCATTGAAGTATAATACTTCTGTGATTATACTGAATCACATGTGAGCGCTGAAATGAATAACCTAAAAATGACTTAGTATCCAAAAATTCACATGAAACAGTATAATCTCTTGATGTGCATGCTTGACTTTAATTGCAGTTGTGTGCACAAATCAAGAAGAGACTATCCAAAATGCATGGTTTGCTGGCATTTAAAAGTAATAGATGAAAATAAAACAAAAAATGTCTTGTTTTTGGAAAAAATGCTAGGGAGAGAGAGAAAACAAAGACATTTCTCTCTTATGAAGCTAGGTAATTATCATACACACACTTTATATGGTAGAAAGCACACACTTTTAAAGCTATTAACAGAAAAGAAAATTCCTTTAGCTGAAAAAAAAGCATGACAATGAAAAAGTGTGGAAGGATTTGTGCCTTCTGTAATTAAACTATTCTTAAATGTATATGTAAATAAAATATGCATACAAGTGCAAAGCTCTTATTTAAACAGAAAAAGTAACATTCATGAACAGCATATAGGATTTAAAAGCAGAATGTTCTTACTCTGTAAAGATACAAATGTCTAAAGATACAAAAAGTTAAACTAAGGTCTTCTAAACTCTACTACTTGAAATATAGTGAATGTATAATTCACATTTTCATTCTGAACAACATGTTTTTCTTAATAAGTCCAACCTTTGAGTAAAGAAAATAGGAGTGGAAAATTATCAGCCACTCTCAATATGGACTTAAGCAGATAATTAAAAGTAAACTACTTCTGAAATTAGATTAAACATATTTAGAAGTGATTGTATAGTTAGTTGGAGAATGATAAACTAATTGCATAAAAATTAGAAGCATATATGCTTTTACAGTTTTGAGGTGTGATTTATATGTCAACAAACTTTCAGAGCCCAAGCTTCAAATGAGAGCCTTTTGTAATGCAAAAAGACAAGACAGCCTTTTATACATTTTCAAGCTTGTTCATAATGCCTTGTCATAGTAGCCAAATAATGTATCATATATGACAATTTATAACCACTGTTTTCAATGGAAACCTCACAAATGGCTCAAAGCACATTAAGTTGCCTTGTGGTTTGTAAACACACTATACAATTACTTTGTATCATGGACAATGACTAAACAAATCACAAAGGAAAACATTTGACTATGCTTTATTCTCACAAATACTACTGTCAGAAATATCACTAACAACAAAAATATTGGAAACACTTTGGATTACACATTTGAACCTAAAGTTATTGAAGTTACAGCTGAATGATCTCATATTTTTCTCCCAGTTTGTTCAAAAATAGATGAGTGTGCCTATTCCAGACTACAGGTGCCCTTGATAAGCGTTTTAAAACATTTTTTCTAGATTACAAATCTAGCAATTTCTGCCAACCTCCTAGTTAACATGGACCTAGCAGAAAAACAAAAATCTCACCACTCACAATACTATCATCCACTCTTAGAATCATAGGGTTAGAAGGGACTGAAGGAGTCATCTAGTCTAACCCCTTGCCAAGATGCAGGATTTGTTATGTTTAAGCCATGCAAGCAGATGGCTTTCCTGCCTCCTCTTGAAAACCTCCTATGAAGGATCCTCCACAACCCCCCTAGGCATTCTGTTCCATTGTCCTACTGTTTTGTTCAGTTCAGAAGTTTTTCATGAGATTCTTGGGTGACAGGTAATGGTGGCTGGGGGAAGCTAAGCCTCCCCAAACCTCTGCTAATGCTCCCTGCCACGGCCATGGGGCTGGGCCGTGGTAGGGATCAGAGTTCCCCAGATGGCCAGGGGTTAGCAGCTGCCCTGGTGGGCCGGCCAGGGAAAATGGGGGAAATGAGTGGAGGGGGGGTCTCAGGTGGAGTGAGGAGTTAGCCGCCCGGAAGAGGGGTTGCACGTGCCGCCCATGCTGAGATTTAATCTAAATCTGCTATGCTGTAATTTGAACCCATTGCCTCTTGTCCTGCCTTTTGTGGCAGGAGAGAACAACTTCTCTCCGTCTTTCTTATTTTAAGTATTTGAAGACTGCTGTTATGTCCCTGCTTAATTTGCTCTTTTCCCAACTTAAAACACTGTTGCTTCAGCCTTTGCTCATATGTCTTGCATTCCATCCCTTTGATCATCTTTGTTGCTTTCCTCTGGATCCTTTCAAATTTCTCTACATCCTTTCTATACATTGGTGACCAAAATGGACACAGTACTCCAGCTGATGCCTAACCAGCACCAAGTAGATTTGCATGCTACGCCTTTGTTAATGCAACCTAAAATTACAGTTGATTTTTTTCAACAGAATCACAGTGTTGACTCATGTTGAGGTTGTGATTCACCACATCTCTCAGATCCTTCTCAGCAGTGCTGCTGGAAAGCCAGTTAGCCCCCATTTTGTATTTGGGGATTTGGTTTTTCTTCCTTATGTGTAGCACCTTTCATTTGTCTTTGTTGATTCATTTTGTCGTCTATAGCCCAGTTCTCCAATTTATCAAGGTCCCTTTGAATTTTAGCTCTATCCTTCAAAGTGTTGGCAATGCCCTCCCAGCTTTGTTCCATATCCGAATTTGATCAGTATGCTCTCTATACTTACATCCAGATAATGAATTAAGATGTTAAGTAACGCCATACCTAGAACATAACACTGTGGGAACCCCACTTGAGACCTACTTCCAATCTGATATCATTCTATTAATAGCTATTCTTTGTTTGTGATAGATTAACCAATTATGTGTCCATCTGATGGTAGTTCCACCAAGTCCACATTTCTCCAGTTTACTTATCAAAATTTCATGTGGACTGTGTCAAAAGCCTTGCTAAAATCCAGCTATATTATGTCCACCACATTCCCCCTATCCACCAAATCAATTACCCTGTCAAAGAAGGCAATCAAGCTCATTTGGCATGATTTGTTCTTAATAAATCCATGATGGGTGCTAGCAATTACATCTTTTATACATTGCTATAGTAGCTTCCCAGTTATCGAGGTCAGGTTGACTAGTCTATAGTTCTCCAGATCCTCGTTTTTCTCCTTTTTAAATATGGGCACTACTGTAGCCTTTTGTCCAGTCTGCCAGGACCTCTCTTGTCAATGGCTCTGAGATTTCTTCAACTAACCCCTGCAGTACCCTGGGCCATCAGGCCCTGCTAACTTGAATTCATTCAAATTAGTCAGAAGATCTGTGACATGTTCTTTACTTATCCTGACTTGCCATCCTTACCCTTTATTGTCTATGCTAAATTTGTGGTCATCTAGTCATATTATTTTTCCCTACCCAAAGGCCTTGGGAGAAATTATGACTTTTGCAGCAAGCCCCAAAGACCAACAGAATTTAAATATTTTAGAATGAATTTGGAGCAGTTTCCAAAGTTTAGAGGCCTTCATGGAGAATGAGAGATCTCCAGATTATACTCCTGATAGAATTCCAGAGTTAGGTCACAATGCATTTAGATCAATATGAACAGCTTACAATCCACTCAGAAACTAACAGGCAGTGAGTGCAGATAGACACTGGAAAGTGGATATGGCGAAACATGTTGCTTGTCATCAAATTCTGCATCAGCAAACACTGAGATAATTGTCTCCCTTAAATGAGACCACTGCCAAGAAACAGATGATGGTAGCAAAAGGCTGCCTCCTGCCACACAGACACAGATGGAAAAAGGTCAACCAGACCATTATTTCTACTTCATCCGACTCCTAGAGTGCAAGCAACAGATTCAATCCTCACCATTTCTACTGGTTCTTTACTCACTCCATCAGTGCCATCTCAGATTGAAACTTGGCCAGACAGTTCTCAAGACACTGGGTAAGGCAATTGACAGCTCTGGATTGATCACATGGGATGAAAATAGGGACATATGAAAGATTCCTGATATTCATCAGTGTCTTTTTGCTGTGTTAAGGTCAGTACCCAAACTAAAATGGCTTAGGGAGTACTGAGCAACTAGCTACGTGGGTGACTTCACTCAGCAAACTTCAGAGCAGAGGTCTCATACATGGCTCATTTCAGCAGAATGCCAGAGGGAGAAAGTAAAAAGCCACCTGGATTTTTTGGAAATTGTGGTCCGCTTCCATCCTTTTCCTTAGAGATCTTTCTTCTCTGAAGTTAATTGACAGATGCAAGACCCAATTTGAGTTATCACACCTAACTTGTGCTGGGGGAAATAATCAATCACAGATGCCCAAAAAACTACTCTGAAAATCTCCGGACTAACAACATGGCCTTTATTCTAGCTATAGAAAGAGGTTTAAACCATTTCAAACCCAACATAGAGACCCTATCCAATCACAAATATCCAAATGTTTCCTGCAGGAAGACAAGCTACAAGTTCTTACAGTAGCACAATACTCACTTCATTTTCTCAATCTCTAAAGCCATTAGAAATCTTAATGAAAGAGAGAAACACTTGAATGCAGAGCTATCATTTCTATTTTATATCATTGCTTCTGATTTTTTTAATTGTGCCAAGATTAACGGAATTATCTCTCACTGTATTACTTTGCTTTAAATACTTCACCCAGAAATAGTTCCATCTCTTCTATTCCACAAATGAAATTTTTGCAACGTTTACATGTCATATATGTAGAGATTTTTAAGTATTTTTTTGTTTTTATATTTGTGTCTCACATACCAATAATTTTAGATTTTGTCATCTTTTGGTGTTAATTTATTGATTTCATGATGGACAGTTACATTTATGAATCAATATCTACACATATAGTACACGTACACTAATTCATGCATCCAATTCAAGAAAAAAATCAGTGAATCTACATATCCACTGGATCCATTTGCCTTTATTCAACCTAGCTTCAACAGTTCTCCATACACTATAAAATTCATTTCCACTTCCAAACAGAAGCAACCCTCAATAAACATCTCCTTTAACATTCTTGTTGCACAAAAAAACCTTTACAAACCCTTTCAATCCATTTCACAAATCTGACTCTATTTTCACCAGTTTTCTGCAAGTGGTATTTCTATTTCACCTTGATAACACTTGTGTCATATAAGGGAACTGGGCACAATGTCCTGATGTTTATATGAGGTATATGAATTGGATAACAGATTATTTATGTGACTCTTACACAAACTGTATTTTTGCTCATTTAAAATTGTAGTCCAAGGTCACTGTTGGCTGTATCCCTGACACAGGACCTTGACGGACTTCTCTTACCTTTCTCCTTTCCATTCCTGGACTGGGAACAGCCATAGTAAATGAGTATCATAGCTTCTCCTCTTCCTCCTCCTCATTTATTTTATAAACTCTTCTTCTTCTCCCCCCGTGACTGGTTGCTTCAAACCAGCTGGGTCACAAGGATATTTCCAGTGATGGCAGTGGGCAGTCAGAGATGTTTTAAGGGGAGGTGGAGTGGGAAGGACACACATTCTCTCTAATTTGACACACAAGTCAGAACTTGAAAGAGTTAAGATAAGTTAGCAGAAGGCAAGTATGGGGTGGAGAGGGATCGCTCAGTGGTTTGAGCATTGGCCTGCTAAACCCAGAGTTGTAAGTTCAGTCCTTGAGAGGGCCATTTAGGGAAGTGGGGTAAAAATCTGTCTGGGGATTGGTCCTGCTTTGAGCAAGGGGTTGGACTAGATGACCACCTGAGGTCCCTTCCAACCCTGATATTCTATGGTGCTGGTGACTTTCTATGGTTAAGTACCCCTGCTGTAATATACAGATCAGCCACCTGAAGTTAATTGACTTTCTCTGAGTACCTAACAAGTTTAATGGGATGGGAGAATAGTTATCATTCCCATTACAGTAACATGATTGCTGAGCAATAAGGAAACATATGATGGGCAGTTATGATATCAACCAATATGGACAGCCCTGAAGGACTTGCTTTTCACAGCTTTGGAATGGGAGAGTCTTGTGATTGGACTACTTATACCTTGATCCATGATTCCAAAGTCCAAGATGGGGTTTGGAAAAAGGTAATGATTCAAACCATTGGTCACTGGTGTGTGCAATATCCCTATTTGCACTGACTAATATGCATGTAAATTAGATGCATGGTAAATGTAATATGCCAGGAAAATTAATCTCCAAAGTGGCATAGCAGTGCAGAATGTTAAAGGTCAGATCTTTGTGCTGAAGTCACCTGCCACCCAACATTTTTTACATGCTTTGGTTTAATTTATTTCATGAACTGAAGTTTTAAAACAGGAGCATCTGCTCTTCTCCATTTGGATGGCTTTTTATTGGTCAAACTCACCGTTTAGCTATATTTTCTATTTCTTCCTCATCGATTCAATCTATTTGTTTTAGTACTGGGTAAACCTGTTCCATGGTTATGGTTTTCCTGTATATCTCCCACCACAATAAAATGAAAATAAAATCTATCTTTCGTTCAGCAACGTAATTACTTGATTTTTGCTCATATTTTTACATTAAAAAAATGAGCCTAGTATATAATTGTTTTCTTCCACAACCTTAGCAACTAAGATTTGGATTTAATTTGCTGGTCTGATCAACTATAGTAACGATAAGCTTTTATGGTGAATATTTTGAAATGGATTGTATCTGCATATTATAATCCTTCTATTTACAATGTATATACACTGCCACACCAATGAATATTAGTGATTTTATACCATATGGAATGGCAGAATTATGTCCTGAATTCCATCCCATATAAACAACACCTACTGGACTGAAAATAAACACAAACAAAATCTCACTTTTAATCCTTGTCCCCAACAAATGAGAGCAACTTTAGAAAACCAATATGCCATGCATTTCAAAGTATAGTGGTTACTATTTTCAAGTCAGCATTTTACAACACTGTCATAGTATATCATGACAGTATTTAAAGATGCATGGCGCCTGTTAGCTAGTGCTGGCTTTTATAATAGCAACAGAATAATTCACAATGAAATTACTGTCAACCTACTAAAATTATTTTCACATGACTGATTTTTTGTTAGCAATGGTGTTTGACTAACTTTTTAAACATTATTTTATGATATTTTTGTATGCTATATACTAAGGGTCTAGCTTTGCCTTTGGAGATGGACTGTGTAGCACAGTCTATCTGTCACAAGTAGGCAAAGAGCTTTCCTTCCCACAGGCTTTTCAACACATCTGTTTGACAGAATATAAAAGTTTTCAGCAAACCCCTGTTGAGAGTAATTATTGCAAATACTGGCAAGCAAGATATTTCTAATTCAGCAAATAGTCATGCCTAAGGATGGATTTAGCAGGCATAGGGTTTGAATGGATGTTGGACAACACTATTATGCATTGAGGGTCCTTGGTAGCATGGTCTCCGGATCCACTCTAAAGCCATAAAATTCCCTTATGAGTTAACTTTTTTCAATTTTCATTCATCTCCTAATTCATGAGCTGGGGTGGTTATTAAAAGGCACAAAAAGTAAACAAACACTCAGTTACTATTGGCAGTCCGTGAGACTTGGATGCCTAACTCATTTGTGCCTCTGAAACATCCCCACCTTCTTAATATATTTTTATTTTTCTTGATATCCGCTTCTAATTCACTATTTCATTTTCAATACACAATTAATCCTAAATGAACTCTTGTTTGTACACCATTTGTTTTACCCTTTCCAGTGTAACATACTTTGAATCAAAAGCTTGAAAAAAGAACACAGAAGAGTACTCCACACCTCACAGCAAATATTCAGAAATTGTGCTGGTATCTCTGCTTCTGTAGGTGTCTGTTTACACAGAAAGAAAAGTTGAGTAGCCACAGCAACCCAAAAATTCTATATACAAAGTTATTCACCTTCTTCCAATTCCTAACTCATACTTCTCAGATTAGCAGGGCCCAAACTTGAGAGATGGACAGGTGCAAATAAAAAAATATATAATAAATAATGATGAAGGGATATTTAGTAATGGAGATTAATAAAAATATCCATGACATTATTAAAATATGCTTAAACAGATTTATACAAGATGGAAATAAATTTGAGCTAAGATGAGGTACAATTGAAAGGAACGGACTGACTTGCTTGAATCATACCCCTACTTCTACCCTCCTTTATCTTTGATTAAGCCTGAAAACTAAAGACAAAAGAGAGTTGTATTTCTCTGATAACTTTGCGCAGGGTTGTTTGCAGAATATGTAATGTGATATTTTGTGTGTGTACATTTACTTAAGTAACTGTGTGAACTCAATGTATTTGCATATTTTTCTACCTTTCCATAAACTTAACTCCCATGTTATTAAATACTTTATTTGTAAGTGATAATGTTCCAAGGAATGCATCAATGCTTAAGGTGCTTGTTTTTTTCCTGGTAAAGATTACAAAGATTAAGCTGAGCTGATGCAATGAAGTACCATAATCTAGCATCTCTCTTAAAAGGATATTTGCTTAGCTAGACCAAGAGAAAACCACAAGCTATTAGGGGGGGAAATACGTCAATGGACTTCCAGTTCTTTCAAAAGAGAAGACTATCCTTTGTAATTTTCAGACTAATAATCAGCCACATTACCTCTTTGATTTGAGCGTTCCATATTTAGGACTTCAAAGGATTGGATGATAAGTTCCAAAAGATCTTTCTTGTGGTAATTTCTTACTCTTTATAAGAGGTGGTGACACAGAGTGACTAGACTGAAAATTAGGAGCTATAACTAATATACAATATGAAGCATAGATGAAGGCTTGCCTTCATTTCAAAATATTAAGAAAGAAGCTAAAATTGGATGTGATACACTGATCCCATTTAACTCTTTTTTACATTCCTTTGGGTTAGGAGTGCCAATCTCTCTATCACAGAAATTACTACAAAACTGCACTGTCTCCATTTTTGTTTTGTTCTGTCAAGAAAACTGAATATCACAGTAGTTGAAGTTTAACTTTATGGATGGGCAAAGCGGTACTGAAATGTGAATCAATCAGTCTAGTTTGAAATTCTCAGGTATTTAGAAATCTAGCTGTTTTCAAAAGACTTCAAGGAGGATTAATTCTTCTAGTGGACCAAGATGATTAGGGTCCTTTAAGTGAAATCCCTTTGGTATGTTATGTAGGCATCCTCTTTCAGCTGAACTTGCTATGTTTGAATTGTGTATGTTCTCTGGCCACACTTTTCATATGTATTTCCCTTGATGTCTTAAGATTACGCTCTGCTGTTGTTATTTGATGAATAGACTCTCTTGATCTAATGATACTGCTCATGTGTTTGCAGTTTCATATTGCTTTTTTCCCCGAAGTGAAAATGTTTAAAAGAAAATGTGAGTGTGTGCTACTCCTGAAATATCATTTGAGTAATTACAGAGTAGGGACTCAGCCCTAGTTTATCAAAGGTGTTTATAACACTATATACATATACACTTCGGTGTGTCCAATTCTGCTCTCACTGAAGTTGATGGGAAATTTTGCCACTGATTTCAATAGGAGCAGGAGAAGGCATTTTGTATCTGAAGTACTATACTGTCCATGTCACAAGAAAGGCTTAAGGGGCAGAATTCTCAGCTTTCCAAGAAGCCAGAAAGATCAACTGTCAGGAAAAATACACAGGGCACCTAACTAACAGTTGATATATGGACAGTCACTTTTAAAATTCAAATGCTATAGAAAAGTAAGAGGGTTTTGTCATTTCACTCAAGAGAATGAGTGGGAATAAAAATCCCAATCTGAATTTGCCTAGCTATCATAACATTAACTCACATTTAAGTCATTCACTGCCCTCAATTAACTAACACAATTCTTATTGACATCTGTGAGCTCTACTGCGGACAATGTGAATTATATGGCCTTTAGAAGTCTTCTAATATACCTTGAGAACTATGTGATAAAAATAAACTTTGCTGTTAAGAATTAGGGAGATCGTAAATGCAAGTGCACACATGCTGCTTTTTGATAAAACAGAATGGAAAACTGTGCTATATTTTCATGAAGTCAAAAGCAGATATGTAAAATAAAAGCATTAGCATTGTATACCGCTGAGAAGTAATGGCACAGTCTTCAGAGGTTCTTCCCAAATAAGAATTCATTAGCAAAAAACCCACAAAAGCCAAAGTTTTGAATCTTAAAACCACCATTCCTGGAAAAATACATTTTGGGAGACAATCCTAATTAAAATGGGTTTCTTTCAAACTATCAACAGGTTTTAGAATAATGGAGTATTTCCAACTTCTCCCTGTCACAGAACTCTTCAATCAAGATTGCCCTGTTAGGGTTGAAAAATAGGAATATATCTAACCCAGCATCCTTACACATATGAAAATGCAAACTTTTGAATCTCAAAAGTCTAATTTAAATCAGTGGGAGACTTTCTTTTTGAAATACAAACCTCAAAGGGATATCCCTTCAGTTATTAAATGTTCAGTGAGAATGTGACACCCCAGTCAGAAAGGGATAGTTATTTAGGAGCAAGACATCATTTAAAAGAGAAATACTTTATTTTTAAGTTTAGAGTCTTAGTCTGATGTGCCAGTAAGTAGAAGATAAACATGTATTCATCATTGCAGAAATGTTTTAATACTTAACATATAGAATAATCCACCTGAATATAAAATCTGAGATAAAAAGTCAGATCTTTCAAGGGGAAGGGAATCAAATGTGTGTCAGGGACAGCTATGGAGAAATGACATTTTTCAGTCATCTCATACATTTAACTAAAACAAGTTTGCTTTGTCTGTGCAGCAAGCTGTTGCACTGTATGTGATCCAGATAAATACCACCTTAGAGGCTTCAGTGTTTACTGATGACTAGCTCTATAGATGATTTAACAGAATCGCACATCTGATTTTCTCTCACATTCAAAAATAACCCCAGAATTCAACCAATACAACTTACAGTGCTGGAAGAAAAGCTTGTGGTTTGCTATCTGGAAAATAAATTATCTGAAAAAAAGAGTATGCAGTGAGGTGGCAAAATTTGCAGATGATACAAAATTACTCCAGATAGTTAAATCCAAAGCAGACTGTGAAGAGTAACAAAGGGATCTCACAAAATTGGGTGACTGGGCAAAAAAATGGAAGAAGAATTTCAATTTTGATAAATGCAAAGTAATGCACAGAAGAAAACATAATCTCGCTATACATATAAAATGATGGGGTCCAAATTAGTTGTTGCCACACAAGAAAGTGATCTTGAAGTCGTCGTGGATAGTTCTCTGAAAACATCCACTCAATGTACAGCTGCAGTCAAAAAAGCTAACAGAATGTTGGGAATCATTAGGAAAGGGATAGAAAATATCATATTGTCTCTATATAAATCCAGGGTAGGCCCACATCTTGAATACTGCATGCAGGCCTTATGGCCTCATCTCAAAAAAGATACAGCGGAATTGGAAATTGTATAGAAAAGGGCAAAAAATGATTAGGCGTATGGAACAGCTTTCATATGAAAAGAGATTAATAAGACTGAGACTTTTCGGCTTGGAAAAGGGATGAATAAGGGGGGATATAATAGAGGTCTATAAAATCATAACTGGTGTGGAGAAAGTAAATAAGGAAGTGCTATTTACTCCTTCTCATAACACAAGAACTAGGGGACAAAAAATGAAATGAATAGGCAGCAAATTTAAAACAAACAAAAGGCAGTAGTTCTTCACACAATGCACAGTCAGCCTGTGGAACTCTTTGTCAGAGGATGTTGCGAAGACCAAGGCCTGGTCTACACTACACATTTAAACTGAATTTAGCAGTGTTAACCCGATTTAACCCTGCACCTGTCCACACAACAAGGCCCTTTATATCGATATAAAGGGCTCTTTAAATCAGTTTCCGTCCTCCTCCCCAAAGAGAGGAGTAGCGTTGAAATCGGTATTGCCATGTCAGATTAGGGTTAGTGTGGCCGAAAATCGATGGTATTGGCCTCCGGGCAGTATCCCACAGTGCACCATTGTGACCACTCTGGAAAGCAATCTGAACTCAGATGCACTGGCCAAATAGACAGGAAAAGCCCCACGAACTTTTGAGTTTCATTTCTTGTTTGCCCAGCATGGAGCTCTGATCAGCACGGGTGGCCATGCAGTCCCAAATCCAAAAAGAGCTCCAGCATGGACCATATGGGAGATACTGGATCTGGTCACTGTATGAGGAGACAAATCTGTTCTATCAGAGCTCTGTTACAGAAGACGAAATACCAAAGCATTTGAAAAATCGTCCAGGCTATGATAAACAGAGGCCACAGCAGGGACCCAGCACAGTGCTGCGTGACAAGCGTAACAGAAAGCCAAAGAATCAAATGGACACTCATGGAGGGAGGTAGGGGTAATGAGGACTCCAGCTGTCCCACAGTCCCTGTAGTCTCCGAAAAGCATTTGCATTCTTGGTTGAGCTCCCAATGCCTGAAGGGTCAAAAACATTTTCCCAGGTGTTTCAGGGTATATGTCATCAATTTACACCCTTCCCCCCGCCCAAAAGAAAAGGGAAAAAAATGTTTCTTGCCTTTTTTCAATGTCACCTATGTCTACTGCATGCTGCTGGTAGACGAGGCGCTGCAGTGCTGAACACCAGCATCCCCTTCCTGATGGCAGATGGTACAATATGACTGCTATCCATCGTCATCATCAGCCCGTAAGTGCTCCTGGTTGGCCTCGGTGAGGTCGGCTGGGGGCGCCTGGGTAAAAATGGGAATGACTCCCGGTCATCCCCGGCAGATGGTACAGAACGGCTGGTAACCATCTTCATCATAGCAACTGGAGGCTGAGCTCTATCAGCTCCCCCGCCTTTCATGTCTAAGGAAAAGATTCGGTACTGCCTGGACTATCATAGCAGCTAGAGGCTTCCTTCCCCTCATTTTATCTCACTAAAAAGTCAGAGTTTCTTATTCCCGCATTCTTTATTACTTTATCACACAAATGAGGGGACACTGCCACGGTAGCCCAGGAGGGTTGGGGGAGGAAGGAAGCAACAGGTGGGGTTGTTGCAGGGATACCCCCTAGAATGGCATGCAGCTCATCATTTCTGCGGGATCTCTGGGGCTCTGACATGGAGCGGCTGTGCTCTCTGGTTCTCTAGTACTCTTGCCCCATATTCTAGGCAGGACTGACTCTATTTTTAGACAAAACATAAAGAAGGGAATTACCTGGGGAGTCATTTCCATTTTTGTCCATGTGCTCCCGGCCGACCTCAGCAAGGCCAGCCAGGAGCACCCATGACAGCAGCAGACGGTACAGAACAACTGATAACCGTCATCTCATCGCCAATTTACAATGGCATGGCAGACAGTGCAATAGGGATGGTAAGCATCTCTGCTACCGTGCAAAGGCAAATGAATGCTGCTCTGTGGCACTGCAGTACCGCATCTGTCAGCAGCATCCAGTACACATATGGTGACAGTGATAAAAGGCAAAATTGGCTCAATGGTTGCCATGCTATGGCATCTGCCAGGGAAATCCAGGGAAAAAGGGAGCGAAATGATTGTCTGCCGTTGCTTTCACGGAGGAAGGAATGAGTGATGACATTTACCCAGAATCACCCGTGACACTGTTTTTGCATTGAGATCTCAACCCAGAATTCCAATGGACAGGGGAGACTGCGGGAACTATGGGATAACTACGGGATAGCTACCCACAGTGCAACGCTCTGGAAATTGACACTAGCCTCGGTACATGGACGCACACTGCCAAATTAATGTGCTTAGTGTGGCTGCGTGCACTCGACTTTATACAATCTGTTTTACAAAACCGGTTTATGTAAAATCGGAATAATCCCATAGTGTAGACATACCCCAAGATTATAACTGGGTTCAAAAAAGAACTAGATAAGTTCATGAAGGATAGGTCCATCAATGGCTATTAGCCAGGATGGTGTCCCTAGAATTTCTTTTCCGGAAGCTGGAAATGGGTGATGGGATGGATCTCTTGATGATTACATGTTCTGTTCATTCCCTCTGAAGCACCTGGCATTGGCCACTGTCAGAAGACAGGATACTGGACTATATGGACCTTTGGTCTTACCCAGTATGACTATTCTTATGTTCTCAAATGAATAAATTTTCAGAACAAATGCCAAGTATTTCAGGAATTGTTCTTTTCTTCACATAGGGTTTCTTTGTACTCCATTGACTTCAGTGGGAACAGAAGTGATATCATAATTAATTATACAAACTGTTTTGATTAAGGTATCTTTACCACTACTAAGTTATTAATTCAATAATACTGTGGTCAAGAAATAAGACAAAACAAATAATAAAAATTCAAATGACCAAAATTGTGTAATGATGTTACTAAGAAATTTTAGTATTCTTTGCTATAAAATTCATGATAGTGTGTGAGATTTGTTTATAATTCTGACTTTAAAAGGCTGTATTTTTAATATGATATTCTCAACAGCAGTCTAAAATGATTGTGATGCTGTCAACATTGAGTCTTGTCAATTTTGTATCCTGTCAGTATCAGATCATCTGCACACTGGGCTGAGTTACACATCAGATTAGGTTAATCAATGGATCAAATCAGAACACTGGATCAGGTTAAACATCAGAGCAAGTTAGCATCAGAAAAAGTCAAACATCAAGGCAGGTTATATATCAAAACAGGTGAAATATCAGTTTAGATTAAATACACAAGAGAGCTAACTAAGTCAAACATCAAGGCAAGATACATGTGCGCTGGTGTTTATAGCGGGGCACAATGAAGCATGTTAACTCTGGGAAGTGTCAGCATCAATTCCCATGAGGAAATTTTAAAAAAAACTGAGGGAAACCAAATTTTTAGTTTGCCTCATTACGTTTTTGCTATGCCTTGCTTTGCGTGGGTGGTGATGGGTTGCGGTTTCCGTCTATTTGTCTTTGTTAATTTATGTGGCATTAGTCATTTATTTGGAAAATACAGAGTAAGGCATGCCTGGAAGAACTTAAAAACTAAAAGTGATCACAATACCATGGAAATAAATGGAGACTCCCATTCACTTGAGAAAAAAGTTGGATCTAACCCGTACTTAGGGGAGGAAAAAAGCAAGGGGAAAAATTCTAACCTGGGATGGTGAGGAGACATGAAAGACATTAAAAAGTGGGTACAAGATATACAGGAAATTAGTGAGGGGACTCATGGAACAGGGGCTATCAGATCTGTGCTGTGGAAAAGGAAATGACTTTAGCTGTTGCCTTTTTTAATAGACTGGAGGGATGGAGAGACTATAGAAGGCAATGTAACAGAGATGTCCGGAGTGTGGTTTCAGGATGAGATACAGTGATCAGTATGATGAAAATAGTAAGCTTCTACAGGACTAAATCAATACACCAAGGCTTTTCAACTATTATTTAAGAACAAGATATCAGAACAGTTACCTATTTCAACAATTCTGCCTAGATTCACTGCTATAAAAAATCACTTTGGGGATAATTTTGTAACCATGTAAAAATTAAATTTGCAGCCTATAAAGTATTCATTTATCTTCCAGAGTCTCCCAAGATCACATTATTAAGAGATATTTGAAGTCTGCCAATCATGGTTAAGAGAAAAAAAGCCATTGTAAGAGAGTATTTCTTAAGAGAGTAAGGAATCCTAATCGTGTCATGAATTAACTACCAATTTTAGTGTCCAACCCTTTGAGATGCTGAGCACCCTAAATGCTTTGGCTTCACTAGAAATTGTGGATGCTCACCACTTTGTAGGATTATATTCTTGTGCTGTTGCTGCACAACACACTTTGAACTGCAAGAATGAATTATAAATTTATCCACATGAGCCACAGGTCCTTGCAGATGAGACTTCTATTAATTACAGTGGATGAATTAAATTACTCCACAATTATTTCAATAAAGATTAAATATGCAATCCCAATCAAACTATCATGGTCACATAGATATTACTGCTAAATACTATTTTAAAAACAACCAAACTTTTTAATTCCCTCACAGTTCTACTTGTATACAGAAAAAAATGCTGTTCCACAACCAAATTCTCACAACCACAATTCTTTAAATGTATATTATTAAAAAAATGTGCAAGTTCAGCTGTTTTTCCTGTAGTAACCAATTTTTATCCAGGAAGCAATTATTAATCAAAAGTACATCTATTATTGAGCTACACAAGAGTACTACATCTTCTCCGATACTTTCTTGTACAGAAAAGTGTAATAAGAATAATGGGCCAGACTTTCAAATGTGAACACTCTGATGAGTGCGTGCACAGGTTGAAAACTAGCCAAGTAAGTCCAAAATGACTAACAGCATTAGGTTTGGTCCATACTTAGATGAAGGAATTAAAGAAAAAAGTAAGATTTCTATGCAAAATGATATTGCAAATTCAGCAGAAGACAATACAGAATCAATGTCCCAAACAAGTATTAGGTATGCTGCTAGAGGTACCATATTTGAAAGATATGTAAAACTGAAATCCAGAAAGCTTGTGGTTTATTAAAGATCCTACAACATTATGGAAAAAGTAATTTTAGTCCTGGCATTCCAGGCTGTGACCAAATGCACCCCATATTCACACCCTACACGCTATTGTAATAACCTTTGTACATAATGTGCCTTGCAAGTTACCGTTTGGAAACTAACAACTTGCTGGTCAATAATATTATGGTGAAATGTAAGTAGCAACATTGTAAAGTTATGAATTCCACAGGAAGGATGTTGGGAGCACATGTTCAAATCCATGCAGCCCTGATTAAGCAGGAATGGTCAAGCAAGTCTATCTTAAACAAGTGAATGTATGTTTACCTCAATTTACATGTGTAAAGTAAATAAGTTCCTTGAGACAGCAAAAGAGATACAAGGCAAATCTGCATTTTTGTGAATAGCAGGAAGCCTCTTTCACTATGACACTCCATGTCTTCGTTCTCACAGTGAGAAGGAACTTTATCCAGGGGTAACCCTGAGGAAAATGCATTTCAAAGGGTAACTGAACTATAAAAGTGATGGACAAAAACACCCCAGATATTGTCTCTCTCTCTCTCTTTCTCTTTTACCTAAGATGACAAAAGAAACAACTTTTGAACTTGGGGAGCAGATCTGGCCTGAGAATTTGGTCAGCAATGTTACTGGGAACACGTGCTAGGGACTTCACTTTGAACAAGTCTAGTTTGTTAAGTTTTTGGAAGCCTTTTATCTTTATTTCTTTTAACCATTTCTAACTTTAATATCCTACTCAAAATCTCTTTGTAGTTAAACTATCTTGTTTTATTTTTTAATTAAAACTAACCTAGTGTTGTGAATTGTTTGGGTACCTCCATTTAAGGTAGACGACTATTATATATTGATCCCTTTAAAGGGACAGTGGACCTAATATAGGTGTACAGTCCAGCCCTCTACACACGTTTTTTTGGGGGAAAATCTGGAATTAGGAGTGTGTTGTGGTCACCTTACAACTGGTAACCAAGGCTAGTGGAAGCCATAGTGTGACTGGTGTGTGCTGATGGAGTTAGAGTTGCTGGACCAGGGCTGCTGCTATGCACAGACATTCAGGGTGTGACCAGTATGCTGGCAAGATGTCTGTGAGCAGCCCAAGTTGGAAGCTACAACGGCATAGCCTAGTGAGGCACCCATGGTTGCAGGGCATGGGTGACAGCCCCTCACTATTTGAATTATACCTCAGAATGTCATACTGGCAAATTCTAGTTTGGCTAAATGCATTAAAAATGTTTCCAGTAGTTTCAATTACTTATTTTTCATTTCCTAAATTCTTGTGTAGCGTCATGATGGTTAATCAAACAGCTGGCATATTTCAACCAGTGTGATCACGATGGGATTCCTGTGTGTAGTTTTCATTCTGAGTTAGATAGAAAACTTTAGACAGGCACACTGAGAGCACATGCTGATGGTGATATTCATGATAAATGAAAGAGCCATGTGATAAATTAATGCACTTTTAATCTTTCTTCCTGAACTCTCTGAATTAATCCATCTCTCTAGGACTCACTCTGACATTCCAAATTTCTGAGCAGTACCAAACAACTGCCTTAAAAAAACCAAAAACCACTATGATACTCTCCCTTCCGTTCTTTCCAATATATATAGAATTTAAAATGTAAATGATATTAGCACATCACAGAGATTCAACAATTAGTATTTTTCATTCTTCATACCAGATATAGAAAGTTATAGTAAAATCTTATTAATTGATTGTAGTATATTTTATATTCCTATTGGCTTGCTAAACATGACTTTGCATCGTAAGTACTGTTTGTTTGCCTTCATACATAAAGGGAGCTCTCTCCAAAAGACATGTGTATTTTGGTGTAGGTTAAGTGGCAGAAAACAAAATAATAGTCGTGTTTTCTGTGTAAAGTTTAAACCTAACTAACCTATATTTCATAGTTAGCTTGCAATACCTGTTAAAAACTTCATAGGTAGAGTAATTGAGTAAGAATGCATTTATAGCACAAATACATTGTGGGACATTCTTCACAGTGTGGAACAGCTCTGGCTTCCTTAATGATTTGGATACTGTTCTGGGAAGGGAAGGCTGAGTTTTCTAAGGCCTGGCTTGACAAAGCCCTGGCTGGGATGATTTAGTTGGTGTTGGTCCTGCTTTGAGCAGGGTATTGGACTAGATGATCTATTGAAGTGTCTTCCAACCCTAATATTCTATGATTCTATTATAGGGGTCCACCTAATCCAGGAGGAGGCAGAGTTTATTTGGACAGTGATTCACCAACTTAATGAGGAGGGCTTCAAACCAGGTTCAAAGGGGGCAGGTAACAAAAGACCATAGATGAGTATTACAAAGATGATTGATAGAGGCTTGGAAGTTAGGGACAAATGGAAAATTACAATGGGGCAGAGGAACAGTAAGAGGGATAACAATGGGGGAATCTACTCAACAACTTAGATGTCTATACACCAATGCAAAGAGTACAGGGAATAAAGAACTGGAATGATTAGCCCATAAAATAAATGATAATGTAATTGGCACCACAGACTTGGGGAGATGAATTTCATGACTGGAATATTCATATAGAAAGATATAAACAAGTTCAGGAAGGACAAGCGAGAGAGGGAAATGAAAAGGAGGAGGCACTGCTTTTTACAACAGGACTTATTCTGAGGTACAGAAGGAGGCGAGAGGCAGACTCAGTTGAAGATTGACCAATTGAAAGTCTCTGGGTGAAGAAAATACTGTGGGATGTCATGATTACACTGCTCTACAGCCAAAATGCTTCTGAAATAAATGTTGTCCAACTTTACTAATTCTAGGTCACTGAGAACGAAAATGATGCTTAAAATTGTTGATTGGCTCTAGTTTTCAAGATATGCTATTGAGTCAGTATATACGACCCTTGACTTGGGAATGGCGGAGGATAAGTGAGTTATAAAGGGAAGGGATCTCAGTTTAAACCAGAAATGACTAAAATACATCTTTGACTGGATCTATGAATAAATCTATGACTGGGTTTGGACAGTACTTGCTTTTTAGGCAAAACAATGAATGCTGCAATCTGAAGCTGGTATTGTGTCATACATGATATGAATTGCATCATGTTATTCCTAGAAGTCATGGATGATGCAATCATAAGGAAGCTTACATCACTCTGCTGAACAAATTGCCCTATATCAGCTCTAGAAATCATACAGTGTCGTGCTCTCTTATTTGTCAGTGTTTGATTTTGCAAAGGGACACATTTCTGTTTAGCCAAAGTGAGCAGAGATGCCTCATACTTGTGTGAACAGTGCAGATAACTTCTGCTATGTTTGTGGTGAAGTGACTTTTGCATCACAAAAGCGCAGTCTAACCACTATCACCTTTATTTTGGCTGCAAAATTGGAGATCAGGACAAGAGGTGGGCCCCACACATATGCTGCAACACTTGTGCAACAAATCTTTGCCAGTGGTTGAACAGGAAAAGGAAATTATGCCTTTTGCAGTGCCAATGATTTGGAGAGAGCCAACTGATCATACCAGCAATTGTTACTTCTGCATGGTGCCTCCAGTTGGGAAAGGTGAGTCAAAGAAGAAAAAGTGGACTGTGCATTATCCAAACATTCCATCAGCTATATGCCCTTTACCCACGGAGAAGGACTGCCGGTTCCTGATGCACCAGAATCCTTCTCACTTGAGTCAGACGAGGAAGAGGAAGAGGATGAAACTTCTGGTCCTGAACCATCAGTGTCACAGGACCCACATTTTCTCCCATCCTCCTCCTCTGAACCACATCTCATAACACAAGGTGAACTGAATGACCTTGTCAGGGATTTGGAACTACCCAAGAGTAAGGCAGAGCTGTTGGGCTCCAGACTACAGCAGTGGAATCTCCTGGCAGGCTATCAGGGCAAATGGAGCCCATCAATGCTTGCAGACTATTGCTGGACAGTGACAAGAGATGCTCCATTTCATGAATACAAGAGACAAGTCAAGAAGCGCCGAGTAGACACTGAATAGGACTAAACTATATACATAATAGTTTTTTGCCTTTTGTTTCATAATAAATTTTATTTATATAACGCTTTTGCTGATTTTTAAAGTGTTACATAAACAGGACAGGTGAAATATTATCATGTAAAGCAACCATAAACACATGAAAAGACCTAGGTTTACAATTTATGATTAAAACGCTACTATCTACACAATATACATAGACATAAAATGTAAAAACTTAAATATCTTAGAAACAGTAGCCAATCAGTTGTTTTAATTGACATATTTGAATTCAGCACATCAAAATACATAATAAATATCACATTTTATCTCTGAAGCAGATGACTTCTCAAAAATTGTAGACCAGTGTTATGATCATCAAATCAGAAAGAGGAGGTAGATGAGTGATTTCTAAAACAAACAACAGAAATATCCAAAATATAATACCTGTCAGTAATAGGGGACTTTAACTGCTCATATATCTGTTAGAATACTGATTCAGCTAAACACAAAATATCCAATCAGTGCTTGGAATATACTGGGGACAACTCTGTTTAAAAAAGTGGAAGACATAACCAGGGAGGCTGCCATTTTAGACATTAGATTTTTACTAATGGAGGGGAACTGATCATGAATCTGAGGATTGAAAGCAACTTGAGTGAAAATTATCATGAAAAGATAGTTTTCATGATTCTAAGAAAAGGAAAGGGAAGAATAAGAACAAAAAAGAAAACTTTAAACTAAGAAAACGTTTAGGTAAGATCTTATAGGAACAGAAATCAAAGGTTAAAAAATGGTTTGGGAGAGTTGGCAGTTTCTCAGAGACATTATTAAAGGCACAACAGAAAGCCATCCTGATGGAAAAGAAATATAGAAAGAATAAGAAGAAGCAGGAGCACTGGAAGCATCATAAAAGTGTGTGTGAGGCGGTGGGACCTCAGGAGCCTTTCCTCCTCCACTGCATCACTCCCAAGCCTCTGCTCTCACATCATTCCTTCTCCATGAGGCCCTGTCCCTGCCCCGCCCCTTTCCTCCCCAAGCCCCCACCTTGCTTTCTCCTCTTTATCCCTTGTCCCAGTCACTCACCCTTACTACTGGTAAAAAGGTAGGGGGCCATGACCTCCTCCCCTCCCCCATTCTGGCACCCTGATAAGATGCCAATATGGCTCCATTAGAAGTCCTTTCATGACCTAAAAATCAGAAAACAATCCTATAAAAAGTGGAAACAGACAAATTGCTAAGGAGGATTACCGAAGAACAGCATAAGCAGGTAGGGACAAAATCAGAAAGGCTAAGGCTAAATCATGCCTAGCAATAGACATAAAATGCAATAAAAAGAGGTTTTATAAATACTTTAGGAGCAAGAGAGACAAAGGAAAGAGTTAATGATGGATGATATCAAGAAGACTGAGGTGTTTAATGCCTATTTTGCTTCAATCTTCACTGAAAAAGGTTAATCATGACCAGTTATTCGACACAATTAACATTAGCAACAAGGGAGAAGGAACACAAATCAAAATATGAAAAGAACAGGTTAAAATATTTAGGTAACTTAGATATATTCAAGTTGGCATGGTCTGTGTACTAAAGGACCATGCTGAAGCAATGTTGTCACAAAGTCTATGGAATAATGCATGGCACTAAGCCACAGAACATTCAAATTTCCCTCTTTGCCAAATCCTGGAAGTCTATTGTCTTACCTCAGCTTTATACAAACAAATACAATTAAAAAACAAAAACTGAAGGATCAGAGCTTTCAACCCATAGGATATACTTCAAATCTCCCTTTTTTAGAGCTCACCAACACATTTAAGCAAGCATGCTTTAGAAATTAATCTCGAATAAATGATCTTATTCAGGTTTGGGGATTGCAGCGGATTATCAGATAAACTGGAGCTCTCAGTGCAATATTGTGGACAAAATAAATATTACGATCCTTGGATGCATGAATAGTTAAATCTCAAGTAGGAGTAGAGAGGTTACTTTACCTTTTGATTTGGCACTGTTGTTACAGCTGCTGTAATACTGTGTCCAGTTTTAGTGTGCACAGTTCAAGAATGATGATAAATCAGAGAGGGTTTTGAGAATAGCCTCAAAAGTGATGAAAGTATTAGAAAGCATGCCTTATAGTGACTGAGCTCCTTAAGTCTATCAATTTATCTTAATGAAGAGAAGATTAAAGGGTGGCTTCATTCCTGTCTGTAAGCACCTACATGGGAACAAATATTTGATAAAGGGCTCATCAATCTAGCAGATAAAGGTATAACTTTGGAATGACTGGAAGTTGAGGCTATACAAATTCAGACTGGAAATGAGTAAATTTTTAACCAGTGAGGATAATTAACCATTGAAGCATTTTACCAAGGGTCATGATGGATTCTCCATCACCGAATTTTTAAATCAAGATAGGATGTTTTTCTAAAAGATATAATCTAGGAATTCCTTTGGTGAAGTTCCATGGCCTGTATCATACAGGAGATCAGACTCACTCAATGATCACAACAGTCCCTTTTGGCCTTGGAACCTGTTCAACCAATTTTTACCAGTAACTGCAACACTGAGTTTGTGAAATTTGCTATTGGATTTAAGATTGTGAGAAAAGTTTGCTAATAATTACCAGAGAGAGATTGCTATTTTACAGCATATGGAACAAGTGTTGTGTGTTCTTGTGCAAAGATGATCTAAATTAAATTAACTTTTTTGATCTATATTTCAGAACAGGAAATTTATCTTTATTGGACACATGTATGTGCTTGGCTGAATCGAGACTACAGGCAGATTTCAGTCTTTCACAGTGGTATAAATAGGCGTTAATTCCACCGAAGCCAAATCATGTAAAAACAGGTTTATGGTAGGTTTACACTGCCAAAAAAGTTGTGTTCTTGAATCACATTAATTAACCCATGTTAGCTAATTTAGGCCTTGTATACACTTGCAGATGTAGAGCACTGGGAGTTAAATCAGCCCTCGGAGACAGCTGCAGGGAAAGCGCAGCTGTGTTTTCACACTGTCCGCTGCAAGTGCTCTGGTGTGTCCACGTTTGCAGCACTTGCAGTGGAATTTGGAACGGTGCATCATGGGCAGCTATCCCACAGAGCACCTCTTCTGCTGAAGCTTGTGGGAAGGGGGACAGAAGGCGGGGCATCCTGGGTCCTATCCAAATGCCCCGTGATGCATTGCTTTGCATCCCAGCAATACCTGTGCTTCCATCCAGATTTGGTGCCATCTTTCAATGTTTTATGTACTGCATTCTCTGTCTTCCCTTTCAGTCTGTGGGAATGGATCCTGATCTGCTGAGGAATATGCTGATGAGTATCGCCAGCACGTCACAAATTGCAGTCAAGTTACTCCTTAAGCTACAAAGTGACAGTGAGGAGTCGAACAATGATGTCGACATGCATAATGCATACAACATGAGATTGACTGTGGCATTCATGGACATGATCACTACCGTGGATTGCCTCTTTGGGGCTCGGGGAAACAAGCACTGAATGGTGGGATCACATTGTCATGCCAGTCTGGGACTACGAGCAGTGAATGCAGAACTTTTGGATGAGGAAAGCCACTTTTATGGGACCATGTGCTGAGCTCGCCCCCACCCTTCAGCACAAGGACATGAGATTGAGAGCTGCCCTGCCGGTAGAGAAGTGTGTGCCTACTGAAATCTGGAAGCTGGCTACTCCAGACAGCTACCAATTGGTCGCTAACTAGTTTGGAGTGGGCAAATCTACTGTTGGGATTGTGTTGATGCAAGTGTGCAGGGTCATTAATCGCATCCTGCTCAGGTGAACTGTGACTCTGGGCAACTGTGACATTGTGGATGGATTTGCACAAATAGGTCTCTAATTGTGGAGGGGCAATAGATGGCACACCTATTCCAATTCTGGCACCAGATTACCTAGCCTCCGAGTACATAAATTGGAAGAGATATTTCTGAATGGATCTCCAGGTGCTTTTGGATCAACATGGGTGTTTCACAGACATTAATGCAGGCTGGTCTGGAAAGGTGTATGATGTGTGCATCTTTCAGAACACTGGCCTGTTCAAAAAGCTGCAAGCTCAGACTTTCTTCCCGGACTAGAAGATTACCATATGGGAAGTCTAAATGCCCATTGTGATCCTTGGAGACCCCACATACTCTTTAATGCCCTGGCTCATGAAACCATACTCAGGGAGCCAGCAAGGAGAAGTTCAACAACAGGCTGAGTCAGTGCAGAATGACTGTTGAGTGTGCTTTTGGCCATGTAAAGGGCTGCTGGTGCTGTCTGTATGGGAAGCTGGACCTTGCCAATGACAACATCCCTACGGTTATAGCCATGTGCTGTACCCTCCATAACATTTGTGAAGAGAAGGGTGAAAGCTTCACTTAGGCATGGACTGATGGGGGTTGAATGCCTAGAGGCTGAATTTGAACAGCCAGAGACCAGGGCTATTAGAGGGACCCAGCATGGGGCGGTAAGGATTAGGGAGCAAATAGATGCTGAGAGCCAACAGTAATTTTTGGTGCTCTGCATGGGAGTGAAGTGCAGTGGTTCCAATGCTAGTAGGCATCTGTGTTTGCTACACAACTGACTGTTGCTTTCCTGGGCTATGCTGTCTTTTACAATGAAGAATGTTTCCAAAACTCAAAAAAATCACAACTGCTGGAGAAACACACATGGCACAACAGATCTGTGCTGTGTGGGTGGAGGGAAGGGGGCGGGGTGGGGAACAGAACAATTACAGATTTGTATATGTCCTGTTATCATACTCAGCCATCCTGTCTGGACTGCCGTGGAATGAGTGCTGCACTTCAGGCTGGCTAAAGTGCATGGTGATGGGGGTTGAGTGCAGTGGGTAAGGGTTGCAGTTTGCACAGCTGGGCGGTGAAGCTAAAGGTATTGGAGGCAGCTGGTGGCAATAAGAAACCAGAAGTTGGGGGAAGTGGGTTGGCAGTGTCATGGGGATATAAGGGAAAGTTTTGGGATAAGGGCTGCAGGGAGTGGCGCGGGCACAGGTCTGCTCCATATACAGTGCTATGAGTGCCTACATTGAGCCCACTTGGCGCTCCATAATGCTCAGAAGCTGCTCCATGGTTGGTTGCTGGTGATCCGCATTCTCCTGGGGGACCTCCTTTTTGATCTCCTGCCACTCCTGTACTTTTTTATGTTCAGCAAGGGACTGCTGTATGACTTCATGCAGGAGGTCCTCCTTGCTTCTTCGCGGCTGCTTCCCGAGTCTTTGCATCTTTTTGTCCGTTGATAACTAGGATGGCTTGGATCTCAACATTGCATCTATAAAGCCAAAATACAACATTTAACAGAGGCAGTATTGTTAACACTAGAGAGCAACAATTCAGCCAAATGTATAGACAAGCACAGTACACAGAATAGCACAAACTGCCTGTCCCAAGGCGAGTGCACATAACCCACAAGACCCCTGAAGTGGTGAGTAACCACAGGGGCAGGGGGAACTCATTATTCCAGGGCCGTACTGTTCTCTGTGGTCCTGTGCCTTGGAGAGAGACAACAGCTGCAGTGGGCCCCTATATTCAACACTTTCCACATTTTCCACAGAATGGGTTCGTCCTGGAAGATATATCGCTGCTGAGGGTGACCTGGGAAGCAAGGGAGGGTCTTCTTCAACAATGCGGCTTCCGATCTGGCCTGCTTCCCCCCTACCCATCACAGCACAGTGGTATGGATATGTTAGCCTTACTGGGACAAGGAGCACAGTAGCTCTGCCAATGAACCTGCGCAAACAGACTGCCCAGCTTCTGCATGAAACCTTCGATGAGATCACTTAGGCCAATTACCACGATGTGAGAGTGTACATCAATGCTCTATTCCACATCTAGGCATGCACACAGCCCTAACCTTTCTTTCTGCATCCCTCCTCTTCCTAACAGCGTGAACCCAACAACTCCTTTCTTAAAATAAAAGCTGCTCACTGGGCACCTCATCTGCTGTTTGTTCTTCCCCAAGCACCGTGACTGGCTACCTTCCTCCTGGCTTGAAAACAGCTCCTGGCTGCATGCATCTAGGGATGCCATGCTGTCCTCTGGCTCTGGGTCCCCTCCTCCTCAGCATCCTCACTCCCGCTTTCCTCCTCCTGCCTTGTTGCACTCTGGGCTGCCCTGGCCTCTGAAGTGTCCATGGTGCTCTTCGGAGTGGAGGTGGGGTAGCCTTCAAGTATCTTGTCCAGCTCTTTGTAGAGGAAGGGGTTTGCGTCCCGTGCTTTGTGGTAGGTGTTTCGCAGCTCCTTCACTTTAAACCTGCACTGTACTGCATCCTGGTCATGGCCCCTTTTCATCCTGTCCCTTGATATCTATCCATAGGTATCATAATTCCTACAGCTGGAGCGCAGCTGGGACTGGACAGCTTCCTCCACCCAAACACTGATGAGGTCTAGCACCTCGCCATTGTTCCATACTGGGGATCACCTGGCACATGGAGGTATGGTCACCTGGAAAGATGTGCTGGGAGCACTCCATACCTAGCTGAGCAAACGGGAAGGGGACTTTCAAAATTCCCAGAGAATTTAAAGGGCAGGGCAGTAGAATTCAAGGTGATGACCAGAGTGGCTAGAACAGGCATTGTGGGACACTTCCTTAAGGCCAATCAGAGGGCATTAATAGACCAGGGTGTCCACTTTGGTTCCATGGTGCTCCAGCCAGGTTGCAGCAAGCTCTATGCTTCTCGTGGAGGTGGATTACCAGGGGTGCTCTAGCCGCGGAGTCCGAGTGCTCTACGTGCCTTGCCAGTGTGGACATCTCAGGAGTCAGGGCTGATTTACTGTGCTCTAACTTACAAGGGTAGCCAAGCCCTTAGATTAAAATAGCACCAATGACACAGCAACTCAACGTCTAACTTGGGTTAGCAGCTCAAGTGCAAAACTATAGGGGAAGCTGGGGTTGAACTTGATCTCTTCATCCAAGTTTCTACACCTTCACTGCTATTTTAACCTGAGTTAGCCAATGCAAGTTGGCTAACTCAAGTTAAGGACACACCTTTTATTTGCAGAGTAGACCTAACCTAAGTGGAAAAGCCTTTCGTTGGTAAGTCTCTAATGTTTTTCCACTCCCTGCCCTCTGTAATTCAGAGATGTGTTTCATAACAACAATCTGTGCTACCCCACAGTTACATCTATCACATGAATGAATAGAACATGGTAATTAGATAATTTCCATGGCACATTCTCTAAAAAAGGCATAATTCATACACCAACTATTGCAGACACAGTAAGACATCAGAATACAGCTTTGCTAATCCACTTCAACCAAGGTAAACCCAGTAAACATCCTGATAAAACACCCTGATTAATGTGCATTAACTAAGCATTATATATGTAAGTAAACCAGACCAAATCAAACTCATTTCCATGCCAGTTCACTTTTCCCCCCAGATTCTAATATCCTCATATAACCACAATCAGTATGGCAACTGAAAAACAAATAAAATTGTCTCTGCCCTCTGTCAAGCTCTATATTCTGACATTGATCAGAACATCGTTACTTTGCAGCAATTTTCAATTAATGTAACTTTTTTTTAAAATTCAAACATTTTCAACTATTTAAGCTCTTTAATATTTCCTGAATAGGAGGAAAAATGTTAGTATAATTATCACCAAAGCAGGAGAATTTAGAGTATGAAAGTACAATATGAACAGTAAAAATTGTTCACATTTTCCATTTCATAGCATATTCCCTGGGCCAGAGAGACTTCTTCTGTAGAAAAGGAGAAAGACTACAGGGAAATCCTCTAGGCTTTTCTTCCATAATTCCTATGCATCCATTTCTAATCTCAGGGTGTAAAGGAGAGGAGGTGTGCCTGGGGTATTTAGTGCACTCTTAGACTCTCTGTGGAAACCAATTTCTATCTCCAGAAGCTCAGAGTCAACTATACATGCTTTTCTTCCTACTTCCATGGTGCTTCCTGTACTTCACTTTCCACCGAAGCAGCATCGCTTGAGGGAGTGATACTACTGCTATCCTTCCGTGTCTGTGCCCTTCCCAAACTAGTATATGGATGCAGTGGAGGTGTGGAGAGAGAGCTAATGGTTCTGTGAAAAGTATCTACACTCCCAAGTGTACTTCAGTTAGAAAATGTACACTTTTCCAAGGGTAGCAGGCCACGGAGAGCAAGTGCTCATTGTTTCTGCCCTGTAGCATGCCATGCATGATCTCTGGAGCTGACACCTTTTGGCACACTTGTTGAGGATCTTCTGTAAGCTCTCTTGGATGAGGACAACGTAACAGGATGCTGTTGGAAGTTAGAAAACCATCAGTAATGAGGTAGGAAATATACCTGTAAAATGCAGAGGTCAGACTGATCATTCCAAGAGGTATTTCCTGGCCTTCTGAATCTATGCTAATCTTTGGTAAACATTAAGTAGTGTTTAGCTTGGTGGTGACTAGCCAACATCATCACACCATTTATGAAATGCCTCATTTGATCTGAATGCCGCTGGCTTACATGCAGCTCTCCTCAGCAGCAGTTTACTATAATAAAATAAATGAAGGAAGCTTTATAATTACATCAGCAAGATATAAACATTAATTGCATTTCCTGGTGTGAACATAAATAAAAGCAACTGCTATTTATTAAATTAATCCCTCTCAAAAGGAAAACAATCATAACTCATACAGGCTCTCACATGATTATTAGTTGTTTGCAGGGAGACAGCAGAGCTTAGTGTGATGAAGGATCACAGTTAATACAGAAGATACATATGCATAAAACCAATGCTCTGCACGCCACATTTACTTCATTACATACATGCACTGTACAGATGAATAGTCAACCACTACCAAGATATCCTGAATGAATTTTTTCTCAAAACTGATTAATGAAAAAAATCTCTTACAGAATGAGTATGAAGGGAATGGAACAGGGAAGGTAAGCCTGTAAATGATGATATTTAGCAATGTTTGGTATTTTACTTTGCTAAACTATACACTTAGATTTGGGTTACCAGGGATTTTTTAAGTTTATTTTTACACTTTTTGTTTTCAAAAGGACATTTTTTGAAAAGTTTAGTGGTATCTCTGATGAGCATTAACTGACTTAGCAACATTTTTACTGGGTATGACATTGGTCTTTATGTTTCTTTCAATATATAATTTGATACAGTAATAAGCAAATAAGATTTCAATGTATTTTAGCCTGCCTTTGATATATTTGGTTTTATCCAAAATTAAATGAGCTGTAACTCTCCATACTCATTTCCACTTACTTTTACCTAATACATTACAATTTCAATATTTTTAAATAATTAATTGGGGAACCAGGTGCCTCAGGGAATTGGTTATGGGATATAGTTTCTTGTGCTTCTATAATACAGCGTGAAATTCAACTCACGTTAATAATGACCATAAGTTGTGATGATGCTTTGGTGCCCTCATGCAAAATGCATTTGCAGTCTCCACTGTTCTAATAGCACATTTTTTCCTTTTTCCTTACTGGTCATATAGAAAGTGAAACAAAAGTCTGGTTGTGATTCATGACTATTTTCAAGAAGAGAGAAGTTTGATTAAATAGTGCAACACATTCAACTATCTATGGAACATGATAATACAAGAAATACTTTAAAAATATCAATTTGTAATTTTCGGCCAAATAAAAAGGCCAATTCTTACTCAACCACCACCCCCACAGGGGTTAATCCAAATAAGGATTTAAAGATTTATGTTCATATTAAGTGAGATGAATTACACTAACGTGATTAAGTGTATATATATTGTAGTGCCTATATGTTTTGGATAATCAATATATTAACTTTAGCTATAGATCTATTATTACTTTAAGTATATACAAAACACAGAATCAATTATGAAAAACCAAGTACAATTTCATTTAGAGGATGATTCTGCCTGGCCTTTACACACATGTGGATTGTAGAGGATTGTCCAAGGAGTCTTCACTCACCTTGCACAGTCCAAAAAAAATTGCAGTGCCACTCTACTCCCTGTGAATGTGAGGAGAGCACATGAAAGTTACTGGCTAAGAGATAGAGCCATAGTGGTGGCATTCCATGCACTGTAATGTGCCAGAGGAGTAGACTTGGCACATAATGGAGAATAAGTCATACCTCATACAATGGGGTGAAGATAGTAGAAGTGCTGCCTTGGCAATGTTTGGGAGCTCTGGGAAACAAAGTGCTTCCTATTACTATGCACTGACACCAACCCAGGGCTGTGCCTACCAGGCATGACTGATTGTTTCAGTAATCTCCATTTTGTATTTGTACCTTCTTGCTTTCCTTGGCTAACTCCCTTTTCTTTTGTTTCCTTCCCCAGCAATCCTGGTTACATGGATGTTATTAGTGCCCTTTCCCCACAATAAGCTCTGACACCTGCTTGCTAGTCTTATCTGACTATATTTGCATCTTAATAAATATCCAGTTAATTTTGTTTTTGCAAGGTACTTTGTTAATGCTGATAAGGTAGTAGAATGTATGCTACCCTTCATCTCCCCTAATCTCTGTTGATCCAGCCTCCTTTTCTGTTTTTAGTGCCTTTCTCTTTGTGAGTTCTATAACACCATCACCTGGCATGAAGTATCAAAGATATTACCGGAGGTAGAAAAGAAGGTTGAGCAAAAACAGGAGCATTAGAAATGAATTGGAATTCAAGAGATTTTTTTTCATACATTTTAAAAGTCAGTAAAATAGATATTTATTAGTCATCTTTTATTTACCAAAAGCCTTATTTGTGAGGTTGTCACTTAATGCAAAGTCTAAATGAAACAAAAAAATCCTGGTATTTAAGAAACTGTTTCAAAGAGAGAGTGAGACACTCCTGGGAGCAAGAATTTCCAAGTGGCTACAGTTAAGAGGACAAAACTTCCCTGGAGGACATTTGAGAGTTACAGAGACAAAATTGTCTGGCTATGCCGAAATAATGACAGGAGACATTAGATATGGGTTTAATCAGGCCACAACTTTATTATTAGATGTCTGGGACTCACTCAGCGGATAAAATGTGCAGTGCAGGTAGAAACCAGCACAATTCACCATGGGGATGGGAAGTGAGTACTTTTTTCAGTCCTCCACTTTTCTATTTATGTCCTTCCAGCACATCCACTGCCTGGACCCTCCAATTCCAGCCAATTTCGGGGGTGGAGGGCTTCCATCAGCTCCCTCCATTTTCATCCAGGTCCCTTCAGCAATTCCCTTGCTGGGACCTTACCAATTCCGGCCAATTTGGGAGTAGGGGGAGGAATTGGAAAAGAGGAGGTCTTATGAACACAAACCCAGTAAACCTATACATAAAAACTAGTGGCAATGTGAAGAAAACATTCAAATTAACTCAAACCATCAAACTAGAACCCCCAATTTATAAAACCCATTCAGAATTAAGATGAAGGTATTTTACCTTCATTTTTTGTAGGGTGATATTGAAGATCAAAGGAAAGATTATTGTATTTTGAAGGAGATTCAGTGAGGAAAATTTTGGAAAATGACATGCTTTGGGGGTCAAATAATTGCATTGATTCTAAAGATATGCAGTATCAAAATGTTTTAAAAATATATTACACTGTTAAAAGCCAGTTAACCAAATTCACCACTGGTTCACCAAAGCAATACATGCACAGAGAGCACACTAGCCAATTACATTTGGTTTACAGGTGCTTTGTATTGCCAGAGCAGTGCAAAGCTGCCAAACTGTACAGTAGAACATAAGAATTTACAGTATATAAGGGAAAAGGTAACTGAAACAGACATGCCCAGGCAGGTGTATTACCCTTGTTCTGGTCATCTTCTGAATATTTCACTGAAGGCAGCTGTATACAGTCTCTGCCTAAAGCTAAGAATTAATCGATTGTTAAGTTTATTGTGAGATGTTCATAGTTTAAGATATATTGAATGTAAAAAGTTAGGCTGCAAAACTGTTGAAGTGAAACTTGTCACCTGAAGTGAAGTGGGGTCTCAGGGTTAGCAATCAACATTAGAATAACTGGCATCTGATAAGTCAGCACTTTGTTTACTGTCTGGATCAGGTGGACACTTGAACACTGACAAAGACAAATGAATCCAGGGGAGTTCTTGGAAGAAGGGAAACCTGGGCTAAAAAACAAGAGCCTGTAATTGTAAGACCGGAAGAAATGGCCCAAGTTGTTATCTGTTACAAAGGAGAGAGTCTGCCAATGGGGTGGTCTCATGAAAAGTAGATCCCAGCTTTCTGATCTGGACAAGTGCTATAAGGATTGACCACTGAATGAGAAATATCTTATTAGACAGGAAAGTAAGCTGTTAACAAGTATAGGTCATAGTTTGTTTTATTTTATTTTTGTACCACTAATCTTATGTTTTCAAACCATTGTACCTTGCTTGCTTTTATTACAATCTGTATTTCAACTTCTGTTATTAAAGTTCAGTCTAGTTTTACCATATACATATGAAAGTCTGTATCCTTATATTCATCCTTTTACAAAACTATAAAGGATTTGATACAAAGTATGCCTTGTGAGTTATTTGAAAACCTAATGTGATCATTATTGTCCTGGTAAAATGTGTGGCAACAGTGTAGATAAAGATTCTACTGTATGTCTTTACTGAGGCATTCCAAGTTTAGAAAAGCAGGCACAAACTAGTTCCTCAAAGAAAAAAGGCAAATTGACATCTCAGTCAGGTGTCAACAAAATCAAATGGACTATCACCTTGTTAAGCCGCCATTCTTTGGCCGGAAAAAAGGTTGTAAGCAAGAAATATACATCTTGGCAAAGAAATAGCTGGAAGTTCCCATCCCACAGACTGTCTCCTCAACCCCAGGTGGAGATGATACTCAAAGAGGAGGAAAAGATATAAATATGAGTAAGAGATGCCCCAAATGATCTTTCCCTTCATCTCTAGTCATGAAATCACCGCCACCTAAAGGACAAGGAAATCAACATTGAACTTGGCTAGCGATTCTGGCTGAAACCTTTGCTTTGAATTAATTTAGCTTGTTACGTTTGGTATTAGATGCATATTACCTTTTATTCACTTGTAACTAAATTATGACTTTTGTGCCTCATTATTATAATTAAAACCTATCTTTCTGTAGTTAAACAAACTTGTTTTATCTAAATCCAGTGTGTTTGAGTTAAAGTGTTTGGGAAAATCCACTTGAGATAAGATTGTGCATATCATTTTGTATTTTAGAAATGACAGACTTTATATATGCTTGTACTGTCCAGGAGGGTACTGGGCAGTAAAAGACACACATTTCTGGGGGAAGTCTGGGACTGGGAATTTGCTGCTGTTTATCTGTAATGTAATTCATCAGTGACTGGCTATAGAACTGATACAGTATAGCTAAGAGTGATTTACATGATGGAGGCTGTGTGTTGGCTGACCAGGAGTGATTCCTCTCATAGCAAAACAGTGTAAAAACCACCCCGGGTTGGAGAACTGAAGGGACACAGCTTTCAACAGTCCAGGTTGTACCTTGGGTAATGTTACAATGCCTTGTGCTAGGAAGAGTGGTGAACTGGGGTGCACTGTGTCCCTGGAGGCAGTGGATCAGTGTACATTACAGCTGTTCAGAAGACCAGGGACTGGGCACTCATGTGTAACAAAGTGGGTATGTAGATTGCTAACCTGCACTGGGAAAGAGCAGAGTTTTTGGAACACAGAGTGCTTGTGTTGCCAACTGCCAGTAATTGGGGATGCTTTCCCCCTGGTGATTGTACACATGCCTCTGCTATGTAGTACATGGCAGTGATTCACCCCAGACTCCTTGGGTAAGCCCCAAAAGTGTCATAGTAATCAACTAATAAACAAGCCTGTCTGTCATAGACAACTTGGGTAGACCTGTCTGTCATAGACAACTTGGGTAGACCTGTCTGCTCTAGAGATGGATGCCTCAAAGTCAAGCTAAGGCACTTAATCTGCATATCAAAGAGAAAGTGGGCAATGAGACTTGGCAGAGGTCTCTCTAAGCAGAAAGTATTTAAGAGGTTGGCATCTTTAAGGAGGTTATAGATGCCAATGTGCACCCATTGTCAGTACACCTATTTTTGCCTCTTTCTGATTACATACCTAAACATCATGCTTTGTTTAAACACAGGTAAATTTCCACTGATGTGCTTCTGTTCTAGGAACAGATGGCATCAAAGAACCCACGACATTAACTGAAACAGTATAATGGCTTTTACACATACACATCTCTTTTGTGAGCTTAACATATTAACTCTTGTTCTGGACTCTGGTTTTGCACCCATGATTTTTAAGCTTTCAAAAAGTGTGTGTGTGTAGACATGTGCGTACACCAATTTATTTCTATTCATATTACTGTTAAATCTATTTGTGGCTTTTTTTAACCCATGTTTCTTGAAACCTCTTTCCAGCTCACAGGCATATTTAAGATTTATTTATTTTATAGACATCACAGTCTTTCACATAATTGTGTCTGGTTCAAAATTGTTTAGCTACTGATACAACTAATCTACAAGAGTATGAGCTTTTTGAGGTGAAAGTCACAGAAAACTCAACTGATGTCTGTGCAATGATGTGTCATTACTTCCCTACCAAAACAACAACAAATATCGTTCTTAATATTTAAATGAAAGTCAGTCTGCTCAGCAACATTTAGCGAAACTCTCTGTAAGCATCTACCACCTTCAAGTTAAGGTTATGTTAGAGAAAATGAATCGTCATAATGTAGTCTTCTGCTAGGACCTCCTGTGACCGAAAGATAATGGACACACTGTAGCTTTGCTGCCTTAATTTTCTCTGAAATTCAGACTAGTCTATCAGAAAACTTTAAGAAGCAGGACAAGGTAATGTAAAAGCCTCACTAAATCCCTTTGAGATAAAGATGTTTCTGAAAGGATTAAAAAATATGAATTACAGCCCTTTTTCTTAAGAGTCCCTCCAGTTAAAAATTATATATTTACCTAAAAAGTCAAGAACAAAAGCCCCTGAAATGCTTTGATTCATGATGAATAAATGGGAGATAAATACCGGGTAAAACCTATTTATTTTGGATGTTTTGGTGCCTCTTCCATAAAATACTGCAATAACCTCAGTAGTTCAGGTTATATAGTGTTTCTGACATGCATTCATCTTTGACAGACAGAATCTGCAGGTCTTATTATCAACTTCAAGTTCTTTTAAGTTCTGGGGAAAAATCAGAAAGATAAGCTTTTAGAAAGGATCTAAATCCATTCGGGGAATTTCTTGAATTGGATTCCTCTTGGATCAAAGTTTCTGTCATTCATATTTGATTCCTACTCAGCTACAATGCTTAGACGGAAAGATGACATACATTAATTCCACAATATGTCTTTTTGTGAGCATAACCGAAGTCATGTCATCTAAACTTCTGAAGTTTATTAAATTGGGAGATAATGCAATAGACAATTCTCTCTGATGTATATCTGTTGTAAAAAAATTGATTTTATTATCCCTTTAAAATTGTATACAACAAAAGAACTCATTACAGCTGTGCTACAGCTCAAAGTAATTTATTTATTTATGTTCTTTGTGGGTCTCCCCTTCCCCCCAAAAATCAACAGTCCTGAGAGAATTTAAGTATATATATCAAAACCAAGAAAATGTACACAGCATGCATACAGAAGTGAAAATCTCAGAAGTCAGAACCACTGCTTTCCAGACAACCTCGATGCTCACCAGAGCTGAGCAAAGGACCCTTTTCTACACATTTATAACATATCACCTTTCTTATGAGCTTTATTCACAGTAAGCTTGTTAAACAATGATTTCACCTTTATCTCATAAGAAATGTATTTCAAAACACGAGCTAAGCTGACCTTCAAAAAATTAATAAGTAATTTTGAAATATCTGTTATTAAAAACAAAGGCAATGCCTTTATTATAGTACCACAGCAAGTTTAATATAACATCACAGTAGTGACATAGGTTAATGGGACCTTTACTGGGAAATTGCATTCAACCATTAATGCTTTATGATGCAAATAATCACATTCACTTCTTCTAATGGAAATAGCAGTTCATGGTAACTCATTCTGGTTGCAAGATACCATAAGGGGTTATTATCTATTTTTGCATATCACTACTTTATATTACATTTTTTTATTGGAAAAACAGTACTCAAACAATTTGGATAACCATTTCCCACCGTCTTAGTAGCCACGTCATTAATTGGCTGTACATTTTTTTCTAGTACTTAAATTTGTAGTTGTGTTGATAAGAACAGTAAGAATGACTGGTGCATAGGGTATATTCCTCAGGGTTCTGTTTACTGGGCCATGACAGTGTTCCCACCATTAATTTAATAGTATTCCCAGATAGCATGTAACAGCTCAATGTGTTGATGAGCCACAGTATCCTTAAACTTTCACAGCTGACAGCTAGAAATCTAGACCCAAACCCTGAAAGTTAATTTTTCCCCAAACAATTTAAGCATTACTTATGCATGCAGTTCAAAAGACCTGATTTTCTACTTACGACATTTTGCAAACGTGTTTTTTTCATGTATCATACGCCATTTTACCAAATAATTGTGGAAAGAATTCAACATATTGTAGAACGATTCAACAGTCAAAACTGTATAAACATTAAGAGTTTTCCTATTATATCTAATTATTTCATTTAACTACATTTTAAGAAACATAACCAGCACCACTTTAAGCCATTCCCTTTGTCATGTGTCAGTTAAGACTAACTACACTTTATATACTGTTGACATTTTCATGTCTCTCTTGAGGTGAGTAGTAAAGCAATGTTATTACAATTGTTTCACCGATGGGACGGAATTATTCCCTTTACCTTTATCATTGCCTACATTACCTCTATGTGAAATAAGCAATAGAAGGGGGCCATAAAAAGTCAGATACCTCAATGTTTGAACCAGCTTGAATTTACACGTGTAAAAGGACATCAGTAATTTTCTCACATTTACCTAATCTTCCCTGATGGATTCAGGCCATGCTTTTCATTTACTCCAGATGCGATAACCAAACTGTCAGCTATGTTTCAGCTTTTCTTTTAATCTTTCCCTGGAGCCAATAATAAAAGATTAGTAATTGACAGTGGTTGCTAGGCTAAGGGTAATGCTTATTTAAAACATGGGAAGGCAGAACTGTATTCTTTGAAGGGATAATTTGTGGGAGTCCAGAAAATTGGATTACTTTGTTATCTGTTGTGTAAATGACAAAGATATTCAGTGTCCTTAAAATGTCAAGGAAACTTTAATTAAAAATGTACTACCTAATTTTTTGGAGGGGGGGGGAGAAATGTTGAGACAATTTTACGTACTCCACAAGGCAATAAGAAACTGTGATGAAAGTTACTAAAAAACAAAGACGAAGATGGCAGTGTTATGTTGTCTAAACATACAATGCCCACAGATCATCGTTCATCCCAATGGGAAAAAAAATCTACATTTAATAAAAATGTCTATTTAACTCGGAAAATAAATGTAGCAATCTAATTCATTAATGTTTTAGCACCAGTGAAATTACCATCTAAACTTTAAAGAAGGAAGGGGTGCTATTGATAAAATATATATAACAACTAGCTTTCTTTGGGAGGCAAGAAATTTATCTAAGGTAAAATTCACAAGATCTATAAACATCTATATTGCATTAAGGTTCTCTACAAAGCAGTAAATATCAACTATACTGTACAACCACTTAGTTATGCAGCTGAGATTCCCATAAACATCCCCTAAAATACAAATAGAGCTATTCCTAAATCTATATGCAGAACAGATGTTTCCCCTAGAAATGAGGCATACATTTTGGGCGAGATACTGTGCTCAGCTACATAGCTAGGCTTGATTCCACTACTTCACAGACTAGTATCCAGGAGCCTACCTTGTTCAACAAGGCAAACACCTCTACAGCAGAGTACAGATGTTCAAGGGAATACATAGTGATTCCCCACTAGAGAGATGTGCTGCAAAATATTTTGGTGCGTGCGTGCGTGCGTGCGTGTGTGTATAGGTGGAAAATGGGACCATTCCAATTTGCAGATCTAACAGATATAAGAATTCAGATTAATAGAATTATTTTGTAAACAAACACATCATCATCAAAATGAGTGTGAAAGAGGTCCAACAGCACTACTAGTTTTTCTTCTGTGCAGTCTGCCTGCTAAATGTAAGTTCAGACATATTGAGACTTTGGAGCTTGTTGACTCTGTCTCTCTCTCCTTATTAACGATAACTGAAGTTAAATTGGGGGAAGCAAGGCATCAGCTCACCTGATTAGCACCAAATGACCCACAACTTTGTCTAATGTAAACAAGAGTTGTATGCCTTTTTTTAACCTAAAAAGCTGCACCAGTTTAACTAAAGTTGTGTTAAAGTGATTTATTTAAACCAGTGGCTCTCAAACTTTTTTACTGGTGACCCCTTTCACATAGCAAGACTCTGAGTGCCCCACTTCCCCTTATCAATTAAAAACACTTTTTTATATATATTTAACACCATTATAAATGTTGGAGGCAAAGTGGGGTTTGGAGTGGAGGTTGACAGCTCGCCTCTGCCCTTGTAATAACCTCATGACCCCCTGAGAGGTCCCAACCCCCAGTTTGAGAACCTCTGATTTAAACCAGTGCAACATTCCTTGTGGACACATATTGGTTAAAACTGGTATATATAAATCTGCCTTGTGTATGTGGACACTTTCACCTTTAAAGGAACAATTTGTTTTTTTCTAGTAGTGGAGATCACGTAAGATCACAGCCTAGTGGCCTAGAAAGGAGGACACTGAATGTATCATTTTAAAAAATCCCCTAATTCTGTCAGTCTAGTTTCCACAAACTTTTCTGACTCTCTTCTTGAAAGATTCTGCACTGTTCCCCTATTTATTGCGGTTACATCATCCATTATGGTTCAGAAATAATACCATTTCAATTAAAGTGACTAGTCTCACTGGTAATAATGAAAAGCAAATAGATGCAGCCATCACAGTATGTGCACACCTCATAGCAAAATCATTTCAACAATTATGAATGAATGGATATATGTGAAAAAATAAATGATTTTGTAAACAACATATGAGGACAAAATGAGTTTTAAAAAGTGAAAACATAAGGAAAAGCAGTGAATGGGAAATATGATTATAACATAACAATGAGACATCCATTTTTAGAAATTTTATTGTACATCTCTAATTTAAAAACTTAATTGTGCATCTAATCATTACAGAAAATTCCTGTGTTTATATGCTCAGTGACTAGACACAAAATAGACCTGCATTTTCACACACATTTTGGCTTTGCACTTAGGCATGTATTTTTCTATAAATTTAGGTCCCAAGTAGCACATATCAAGAAGGCAAATCCAGGAAGAAGATTGGAGTTCAAGAACTCCATGAAGATAGTGACAGTTGAATTCAATTTTGTGGAGAGCCTGAATTAAATAAGTACTTTGCCTCAGTTTTCATGAAAGAATCTGAAGGTCATATTCTCAAGATTACAATAAATTTTCCTGGGGCAGGTAAGTGAAACTATAAAAAGCTTTATGATCATATTTCAGCAGATAGTTTAAAAATTAGAACACAAAAGTGGAATAAAAACCAGGCCAAAATGATATATGAATTAGGTTTCTCAAAGAAAGGAAAAAGGAAAGCCAAGACTAGAGCCTTTCACAGTAGAGAATCTCTGGAGTCAGGGATAACTGTTTCCATATTGTAAGTAACAAAAATAGAGAGGTGGAAACAACATAACTGGTTTTTTAAATTTCTTGACTTGTATGGGAAATATTGGTAATCAATCAGGAATAAGAGTGACAATTTAGAAACTAAATATAAAAAAATACTTCATAGTCCTCTACTGCAACATAAGTACTCATTTTAGAACTTCAGTGGTACATGTACACACACACCCACACTCACACCCACGCCCACACGGATGTATGTATCTAGGCAGGCTTTGGAAATGGTGTCACTGAAGACTTGCAGCAAATTCACAAACAAATTTGGGGCTCCTTTGTTTTGGTGGATCTGGGGTTCACCTTTAATTATCATCTGACAGTTTACAATATTTCTTGATTAAAAGATATCTGAAGAATCTTCCTGTGTTTTGGGGGGGGGGGGGTTGAGTACATCACTAATTTGGACACAGGGAAAGAGGAGTAGATCATAACTTGGTGATTTTAGAATATTACTATATAAAATAGAAGAGACAGATTTTAAAAAACAAGCATTCCTTTTTGAACTACAGTTGCTGACCCTGTTAATAATGCATGCAAACTGGGCACTCAGTTTTGAATTTATCAGGCCCAAAGAGTCAGTAAGCAATAGATATGAACCTTCCTATCTTTCTAGGTATGCTTGAATAGATATTCTTGTATAACCTGGAGCAATCATCTCATTATAAGCGTTAGTAGAGAACAGTACATAAATCAGATGTATTCCAGTCCATATTTTAGTGGATCAGGTACATCCTCCTGTACTTAGGCATTAAAACCCCCAAAGATTTGGTAGTGACAGAAGGAAAACAATTAGTGCTACAAGGATCACTGACTGATCATATTAATTTTGTATTTAAACACCACAGGCATTTTTTTTAATCATAACCTATTTGCTGATGACCTGAAACTCCAAGGTGTCTTTTTTGCATGTCATTGCAAGGTTCTGCTCTGGTGAGAAACCACCAGAAGATTTGGCTAGTTATGCCAACCCCTCTAATAGATAGCATACAGCTGTTGGGTGTATCAGGTTCACAATTTATCAGAGTCAAGCTTGCAACTGGATGCCTCAGTAGTACAAATGGAAAAAAAACCCAGATACATCTGATATGCCTTCAATCATAAAGTAGCTGTGACCATTTGTTGTGGATGCAAGCCTTACTATGGACATCCATGTCTTGAGAATTGACTGCTACAATGTACTATACTTTGAGTTATACCTTCAGAATATTCAGAAACTGAAGCTAATCCAAATGCACAGCCCCTTTATTAAATGTCATAGTACAAAACTCAGGTCCCGAATATAAGAATGGCCCTACTGGGTCAGACCAAAGGTCCATCTATCCCAGTATCCTGTCTTCTGACAGTGACCAGTGCCACGTGCCCCAGAGGGACAGAACAGGTAATCATCAAGTGATCCATTTCCTGTCGCTCATTCCCAGCTTCTGGCAAACAGAGGCTAGGGACACCATTCCTGCCTATCCTGGTTAATAGCCATTGATGGACCTATCCT